>NC_133361.1:78302283-78490471 GCF_049309525.1 Garra rufa | reverse complement strand
GTCCTGAGATTCCTGTCTGCCCGGTACTGGTCACGGAGCTCATGCATGGACTGTTCCCACCCACCCTCCCTGCTGCTCCAGTCCCGCCACCTCTGTCTCCTGACAGTCCCTCTGCTCACCCACATCCCACCTTCGGTGCTGAGGACTTGCCGTGGGACTGCCAGTCTCCATCGGTGTCCAGACTGAAGGATCCCTCACCATCACCTCCAGTCTCAGAGTCCTGGACTCCACCTCGGCCCTCCGACCCTGCAGCTCCACCCCGGCTCTGTACTCCCTCGTCTCCGTTGTCGGCCGTCGGCCCACCAGCTCCTCCGGGCTCCATCTTCTCTCCGGCTCCGCCCCGTTCAGTCGTCGCCCCACCTTCGCCTCTGGACTCTACTCCTCCGGCTGCGCCTCGTCACTCCGTCCTGCCGGCTCTGTGGACCTCCTCCCTCCCGTGGGCACAGCCTCGATCCTCTGTCACTCCGGCTCCGCTGCGTACCTCCGGACCTCCATCTCCGCCGGGGTCTCCAGAGCCTTGGGTTCCGCCTTGGTCCTCCGGATCCTCTGTGTCGCCCAGGACCATCGACTCTCCAGTTTCGCCTCGGGCTCCACCGGCTCCACCTCCGTCGGTCGGCCCCAGGCAGGAGCCAACCCTTCCTGCACCATGGCTTCTCCCTCCGTCGGCTCCACCTCAGTTCGTGGTTCCAGTACCCCTACATGGACCTGGCCCTCCATCCCTCCCCCTGTTCCGCCTCCGCTCCACCACCCTCCAGGTTGTATTATGTGGTTAGAGCGTCTGGAAGCCGCTCCTTGGGGAGGGGCTCTGTCATGTATCTGGTCTATCCTGTCTTCATGTACTCTTGCACCACAGTTCATGGACTTCATTCCCCACAAGCCACTGCTCTAATCACTGCATTCACCTGCTCTCACTTTACTGATTACTGCTCACAGCTGCACCTCATCACACTGTCTGCATTTAAGCCACTCACACACACAGCCACCTTGCGAAGTCTTACCGTTCCCTATGGTCGTAATTCCGAGCGTTTTCCCTTGTGTTGGTTTCTCTGTGTATGACTCTGGACTGTGTACCCCGTTGACGATTCCTGCTACCTGCCATTGCGACCATTGCCTGTGTATCGAACTGTTTCCTGGATTTCCTACGTTGTTCCTGTTTTACGGTGATTATTCCTGCCTGTTGACTATTCTCAATAAATGCTGCAAATGGATCCGCACGTCTCTGATCCTCCTTGTGACAGCAGGATATTGGAGAAAGTTGTTTTATTAACAATACATTTACACAAACCCACTGTTTGCTAGTGTATCAGATCTGAACAGTCTGATTATGTGTGGCAAGTTTGACATCAATTAACAAATATTTATATATAAAACCAACGTGATCTCATGATAATTCGTATTTATTTTACGTAAAATGTGGTTCTACAAAATGTACATTTACTTAGGTTTTTCCAGACACTAAAACGTACAATACTGACGTATTTACAGCATCTAAACGTACAAATACATACGTATTTTTAGCATTTTAATGTACAATACTAACATATTGACGACACCTAAAAACAAATCCTTATGAATACTGAAATCGCAGCACTAATTTAAGCATTATTGCTGTTTTTAGTTGTCTTACAAATTGCCTTGTGTATTCAACTGCATTATTAAATAATTTAATAGTTTACTTAATGAAATTATAACATTAACTTACATTTTCTAACATGCTGTGACTAACACTAGAACCATAAAATACACCGAACACACATCTTAATTACAAAATTAAACTATTTGATATGGGCGCTGTAATCCAGATTTTCAGAATTCATGCGATTGCGAGGACAAGACCCAAATTCAAGCCTTTATCTGACGATCTTGATCTTCATTTTCATCCAAAGCAGCGAGTCCAGCAGCAACAGCCATAAAACCGCGCTCAAATGCATTTTACAATTTCAAATACAGACGCACTAGGAAACTACAGGATTTACGGCAGGAAAAACGAACGCTCATTGGCTCTTGCCAGCATTCGCCACAGATTACGACATGCCGTGTTTCTGGTGAGATGTGTTTGAACGATGCGCGGGCGCCTAGACGGAGAGGATCAGGATAATAATCTGGGGCCTCATGTACAAAGACATGCCCTCCCTGCCTCCTCCCCCGTATAAATATGGTAATGACTCCACTTTGGCAAAACCAAACGAAAAAGCAAGCAAGAGAAACTTCACAGAATGTGAATTGAAGGTGCTCCTATCGGAGGTAGACCGGAGAAAAACTGTTATTTGCAAGTTTGTAAAAAAATAAATAGAAAAAAATAGAGTGGGAGAGTTTAGCTGACGCGGTTAACGCGGTGGGGTCTGAACATCACACTGTGAACGAATTAAAAAAGAAATGGTCCGATGTAAAGGTGCAGGTAAGAGGAGAACAGCGGTGACTTACATTTCAGCACATCAGTCAGAGTCATAGAGCGGAAGCAGATGAACGTCTTTGTCTTGTAACGGTAAAATTGTTGTTTGAATAAGTGCAATGTTGTCTTAAAGTAGGCCTATATAAAGGTTCATATAATGCATCGCCACACGGTGTGCTGTTGACATAATGTGATTTAGTTTGACACAAAGCAACCGAGTGATCCTTGTCAGCTAGGTAAAATATATTATAAGAAATGTCTATTTTGATTTTATGGCTATCTGCTGAATTTGCTGATGCTTGTAAATTACATGATGTAATTTATTAACATTTCATCATATTATATAGCCTATATAGCCATTGAGGGACATCCCAGTGGATCACAGTGTTGTTTTAATTAGTTTACATAAGATATATATATATATATATATATATATATTAGGGCTGTCAAAAATAACGCGTTAACGGCGTTAATTATTTTGTTGTTGTTAATTACGTCAAATTTTTTAACGCATTTAAGGCATGCGCAGTGTGACGAGTTATTTGTCAGGATTGGGGAGCTAGAGGCGAGATGGAGCAAGGTGAGCCTATGGACGGATTCAAATATAAAAAGAATGATGATGGTACAGTTAACAAGTACAAGCCTGGGCGACAGCCCCTCTGCAACTGGAGTGTTAGCCAAGCTTAGGCCCGGTTCTACTGGGGTAGACGGTGCTATATAGCCTACCCTCAAACGAAAGCAAAGCAATTGAAGATCTGACAAACAATCCAAAGTTGTTCATCTCCTGACTAAGTGTAGACGCGATGTAAATAAAATATTCATTGTGTAGTTTAGAAAGCTTTATTGATTATAACGGAACGTTGTGAGATCTCTATGAACTAGATTTGTGACGCTTTTAGTGATAATAAAGGGAGCGCGCTTTGCACTTTCCATGCCATAATCCATTCAGAATTTGTATGAAACTTTCGTTTTTCTTATGTTTTGGGAATTACATCTGTACATCGTACAATTACGTTCATTCTCGAAAGAGCGGTGACTGACACAGTGACAGAGTGGAGAGTGGAAGATACATAAAGCCGCTTTGCAGGTCATCGAGGCACAAGCTCAATCATTTGCATTTTTTCAGTGGAAGCAATTTCAAATTATCCGTAATTTTTGCTCACAAAGGAAAAAGTAATACACCAAAAAACGTTGCAGTGTTTTTATAAAATAAAGAAAACAAAAATGATGCGCTTTCTGTCGTCTCGTTCTTAAACAGGAGTGCTTAACAAAAATAAAGCTAAATGCATGCCTCACAGACATGATAAACATATCGATAGAAAGCTTTAAATTATTACTTAACGAAATAAAACAAATCGAAAACAAAAACTTGTTTAATATGTAATCCTTAACGATACATTTCTCTCTCAAGGCGCGTCCAAAAATTAGATTGCAGGATCTTTGCGACATTGACTCACGTTGACTCACATTGAATACACTTTATTAATAAATAATTCAGATATGTCCTTACTCTTTCCCCGACACATTTATTATTTATTTTTGCCGGTATTTTGTGGCAAGTTTCAGCCTACAGTGTGCGATTGAACGTGGATCTCTTCCAGCCATCCGAGCTGTTATCAAAAGTAAAAGCGAAAGTCTTGTGCTGTTTCCACCAGCGCAACATAATTGATGGATGTCTAGAATATAAAAAATAAGCAGTAGTCTAAAACAGGCTCGATGTGGGCCCTGACATAATATGAAAATATGAAAATTATGTATCTGTGTCCTGTTATTTATAATTTGGTATGCATTGCAGACAAAAAAAATGGTTAGGATTCAGGTGCGTTGCAAATAGTGATTAATCATGATTAATCCACTGAAAAGTCTGATTAATCTGATTAAAAATTGTAATCATTTGACAGCCCTAATATATATATATATATATATATATATATATATATATATATATATATATATATATATATACATAAGATATTAACATACCCTCTATATGCATATATTATCTGTATAAAAGTTATTAATACTAATTAAATATAATATAAGAATATTATTATGTTATTTTTTTGGTGGTGGTGGGGGGGGTGCCCTTTTTTCAGTTTCAGCACATGCCCTTCAAAAGGTCTGTGCACGGCCCTGCCCTTCGGATTCGGCCATTGACAATGTCCTCTAATAAGGCCAACACTGCCATTGCCATAGACTAAGGGTTTTATACATTTGCAAATTCTTTTATATGTTCTAAATCACATAATTGGTAGAAAAAATATTGTGTCAATTAACCCATTTTATCAATTATAAATTAATAGCAATGTTTTTCACATGTGTTGGTGCGATACTTTGTAGTGTGCAATTTTAACATAATTGCCTCTAGAAGTCGCCAACGGAAATAAAACAAACACACGCACAAGAAATACACGTACGCCAGACATGAAGTTGGCGCAGATCAACGCACATTCTCACGTTCATTTCATCGTTAGTAAATCCAAACGTAAGCGTGAAATCTGGCGTACGCAAAGTTTTTGTGCGTACGCAGCGTTGATACATGAGGCCCCTGGAGTTTACATATAAAACTTTGTGCATTCTAAAATTAATTTATTTGAAATCCTGAATGTCAAATTTGGTCAAAACAAGTTCAGTATCTTCCTCTAGGGTGCGGTAAACTGCACAATATTTGTCATGTTTTACAAGCTTTTCTCAAAGGTTTCATTTCAATGACTTTTGTTGTGCTATAGATCTGTAAATAAAACATATATCTAAATGTTCTTTTATGAACCAGTAATAAGACACACCCCTTAAATTTGAAATTTATGTTTTATACATTTCACAAGTGAAGCAATTAGATGAAATAATTGTGCTTTTTGCTCTGCGTTTTGCACTTGCAGATGGTCCCTATCCTGCACTATTACATTATAAGCTCTATCAGTTACAATTCCTTAAGGCCGATTAAAACAAATAAAACATACTGTGTGTTCTCTTCTACATTTGCAAACAGTTAGAACATAATGTTTCTTGTCATTGTGCTCAATCGTTAAAGAACTATTGAAGATTTCCGAGGCTGAATCTTTGACAAATGTCAAACGTCAAACATCGAACCAACTTTATATCAGTCACTTGCATTGATGCATGTGTGTACATGTGTCAAAAGCAAATGCTTCCAAGCTTATTTGAACTATGGCATGCATATGTGCAGCTTTTTTTTTTTACAGCTTTTTTTGTAATCTATACATAAAATGCATTCTACATGTTTCTGTTGCATTCATATTTGAATGCACACATTTATTTGTGTATCTTATGTGGATATGCAAATTATATTCTTGTATCTGTTATGTGCATATGTGAATTATTTTTGTGCATGTAATATCAGCATGCATTTCTGAATTGCAATGTGGATTTATAAATTTGTTTTGTTTTGCAGTCTGGACAGTGAGGAAGAGTGGCAGCCAGATTTGCCATGCACCAGCAGCAAGGAGGTTGTTTCCCCACCTCATACCTCCAAGTCCCCCACATCCTCTGTTGGTGATTCTGTGAGGCCACAAAGAGCTGGAACTGCCAGCAAGCAAACCAGAGGGAGGTCTCATGTACAGATCTGGCCATTTAAAATGCGCGCGGGAAATAAAGTGGTCTCGCGTGACGTCGGTGTATTCCAAGGGAACACGGAAAATACATTGACGTAGGAAAGACATGATCAGTAGGGGGCAGTCATGTAAAGCACTGAACTGAAGCGGCAGCAAACATCGCTCTAAGCTAAATTTGTAGCTTGTTTGTACGGTGACCTGGAGGGGACATCTTCTTCGGACATTATTCGTTTATATTCCTTAATTTTCCTATCATTTCGATCTCTTTTAACATTCAGAATCTAAATGATAAATGCTGACATGCCATTAAAGCTTTGATTAAGCTATATGGCTGGGATTTTTACTGGAATGCAGTTAATAGGTTGAATATAACATATATAATATTCATTTTATTTCGTCTAATTAATAGATAACCTATAGTGTTTCATTGACGAGTGAATCATTAGTTCCATTTGTAAATAGTTTATGGTCACACACGGGCATAAATATAATCAAAAAGTCAAAACTTTATTGGCATAATTGTCGTTTACAATATTTGCAAAATAAATGGCAAATAGCATATATACATAAAGTTATTTAGATTAAGCGATTCACAATAAATAAAACATTCAGAATGTTTTGTAAAGAGATCAAAATAAAGGTGAAAATAACGAATATAAACGAATAATACAAATATTATGGGAAAAAAGAAGGTCAGTTAATGGACAAGACTCTGGGATGCATAAAATGTTTCTTGTGAGGCTATTAAATTCTAAGTACTTTATGTAATGTTTATTCATGATAAACTTGTGAATGCTGTCTACATTGCGCACAGACATCATTAGCATGTACAGCATTGCCTATATAATTATTTAATATTGTATTAATTTCTACAGATATGATAATCATATCTATAGGAAGCTTTAAATTATTACTTAACGAAATAAAACAAATTGTAAACAAAAACTCGTTTATGTAATCCGTAAAGATAAATTTCTCTCTCAAGGCGCGTCCAAAAAGGTATTGTACTCGAGGAGCGGATATAATATTCTTGATACTTCAAAGTTCCATGTTCTGTTCTATAAATTCTGAGAATTAAAAAAATCAGGCTCTCATGAAATCTTTGAAATCAATCTTTGTATATATGGCTATAGTTTATTCAGTTATTCAGTATTGTTGTTTTCCCTGTTTTATTCGTTTAATATTCAGAAAACAAGTGCCATTTTTTTTTCACAACATTTTTTAAAAGAAAGAATTCAACCCCCCAAAATTTTGTTTGCCTATGTCACAATATGAGATACTGATACTGATTTTTGTTGCCAAATTGGTTTGGAAGCGTTGTTGAATAAACAAGTAAACTGAACTTTTTTGCCTGTATGACCACTATTTTATTGACCACTGAGAAAGCATTGATTTGGTATGATGATGGTTCATACCATGTAGAAAAATTACATTTTGAAAAATAGCTTAGATGTAGTAAACTACTTTTGCCGTGTTACTGTAGCTTAGCTTAGCTAAGGAATGGGGAAACCACTACAACACTGTTAGGGGCCGTTCACATGTCGCGCCTAAAAACGCGTGGAAAACGCTAGGCGCGCCGCTTTCTTCCTGATCAACAAAGCGCTCGGGCGCTTGCGCTCCGGAAGCGTCTGCCGTTTCTAAGCAACCATCAGCTGCGCTCTAGCTCCAAGCCTATGCGTCTCCATGCATTGTTTCTTCTATTAGCGTCAAAATAATGGGGGCTTGACAAATCATAAAGTTCAGGAAATCCCTGGACCACAATGATGAGCTGCTCCTCCATGTTTCTGCTGAGGTTTCAATGTAACGGAAAAACGTGAGGAAGCTGATTGGTTAGTTCATGTCACATGACCTGCGGTGCGCTTGCGACATTCTGAAAAGTTGAGATGTTTTTAAATCGATGCGGCGCGGAAAAGTTTTCAATTATTAACTCAATACATCCTTGGTAAATAAAAGTATTAATTTCTTTAAAAAAAAAAAAAAAAAATTACTGACCCCAAACTTTTGAATGGTAGTGTGTATATATATATATATATATATATATACACACACAGTTGCAATCAAAATTATTCAACCCCCTTGACCTGCAAGACATTTTGCTACAGAGAACAACATTTTGTGAAACAAATTAAACAAAGGCATCAGTATACTATCAAAGAAAGTTTACTTATAATAAAAAAATCAAATTGGCTCTAAACATTCATGTTCAAAATTATTCCTCCCCTGAAAAAGCTTTCAGATCACTGATAATCTTTGGTTTTTTTGCCACTGCTTGCATCAAATTCAACCATGTATTTTCAATGAGAATTACATCTGGAAACTGAACAGGCCACTTAAAACATTCTATGACTGATCCCTGAACCAAGCGTAAGTAGATTTGAATGTATAATTTGGGATGATTGTCCTGCAGGAAAGTCCATTGATTATAAGCTTCAGACATTGCACAAAAGGCATCACAATGTTTGCCAAAATGGTGTGATACTTTAATAAATCCATGATATCCTTTGTATGGTCATGTTTTCCACTTCCTGCTACAGTAGAACAACCCTCTATAACAGGACATGTTTGATGATGGAGATGGTGTTCTTCTGCTTATAAGATTTGTCAGACATACTTCTGATCCATACATCCAAAAAAGTTCCAGTTTGGTCACATCACTCCATAAAACATCCTTCCAGAACTCCACAGATCTTTAACTAAATGAATTTTAGCATGTTCAAGTCAGCCTTTTGTTCTTCGTGGTCAAGAATGGTATTAAGCAAGATTCCTCAACATGAAGACCATACTTGTCTAGTGTCCTTCTTATACACAGCATTGAAATATTTGTCCTCCTTTCGTCTGGTCATCTTGCAAGTCTTTGGCTGTACATTGCAAGTGATCTGATCAAACATTTTATGATATTGTGCTTTTTTGTTCAACACTCTCAAAGGTTTTCTGGTTCAACACACTTTAATCTAAGGAATACAACTGCCAGCTGTGTCTCTAGGAACTTGTAATGTCTTAGAAATCTTCATGTAGTTTTAAGATAACAAACTATTTCTTCTCTATTGATTTTATGTGAGCTCTCTGTTGACTTTACCATATTTGCTACTCACCTTCAGCACATGTATGGGCTTAAGGTATACTATGTGTAACACCCCAAGCTAATTCCATTTTTAATACGTTTGTAAAGGCTTAATTATGTTTTAAGACAATTTTGTTCCTGACAATAAAAATAACTGTCTTAAAAAAGCAATGTTGAAAAGGGGTTGAATAATTCTGACATAGCTGTGTTATTAAAAATCCTATAACTCAAAAACATTACATTATATATTGACATTATCACTTTTAATATGCCAGAAAACTGTTGTAGATGCAATTTAGTCCTGAATCTTCAGAAAGAGCAAAAATCATTTGTAAAGTACTGCAGTCTCTTGGGGGGGGAAATTATTTTGAGTGAAACTGTATAGGCTATATAATGTGTGTGTAGCTGTGGCCATCATTCGTGTGTGAATTGTCGTAATCATTATCTACACTTTCTTGCTAAATACTTTTCTTTTCCCACGTGAGTCAGTCATGTTCTTTAACCAATCAGATGTGACCTCGCCATTTCAACCAATCATAACACGCCAGGAGCGCAGCCTAAATCCTGTTTACATGAAATAAACCTGCTCCAGAGCAGGTTTAAGCTTGCGCACCTGTTGCTATGACAGCAAGTCAAGGATGAGCTTCGAAGAACCAAACAATCCAAGATCATGCCAAATCGTCAACAATTAAATCCAGCTAACTGAGTTTGTCAGGACAGATAAGGACCCAAGAGCAGATGAGGCAGAGAAACAAATTTATTAGCCGGTTCACTGGCAAAAGGCAAGAGCAAAAAATGACTAGTCCGAAGACAGAAAAAACTCAGTTCCAAAATGTCCAAAAAAACCCAAAACCACGTCCAGACAGAGCGCTCAGCCTCCGAGAGCGCCAGGCGAGAAGAAGGGCAACGAATCCGAATCAGCAGCCAGGAGAATAGTCGAACGGAGAAGGGTCGAGAGAGGTGCAGACAGAGATGATAACGGTAGCCAGAAACAGCGTCGAATTCCAGAGCACGGGTCAGATCCACTGAGACAATCCGAGAAGAACGAGCACTGAAGATAAAGCAAACGTTACACCAACTGGGCAGAGGAAAATCTAGATAAACTTGAGACAGACGAAGGTGAGCTCGCAAACTCTCAAAACACACTGACAACGAACAATAAAAACAGCCAGAAGAAATAGACAGCCTAATCAAAAAGGTAAGACGAAGCAGGTGCGCTAAACAAGCAGCGCGCTGATTGCAGACGGCAATCAGCTGGCGCCGAAACAAAAATGGGAAAGCTCCAAAAGAAAAGAGAGGGAGAGAGGGAAACCCAAACGAATAACAAAGGATAAAAATGAGACGAAACGAATAAAATGAGTAGACACAATAAAAATAGAAAAATCCCCCAGAAAACGGACAGATCATACCCGAGTCCTGACAGTACCCCCTCCCCCAGGAGCGCCCCCTGGCGCTCCAGAGGAGGAAGGGTCGCGTTGGAGGTACTCATTGATGAGCGATCGGTCCAGGATGTCCCGGGCCGGAACCCAACATCTCTCCTCCGGACCGTACCCTTCCCAGTCCACTAGGTACTGATGTCCCCGGCCACGACGTCTGGAGTCTAAGATTCTCCTGACCTTGAAGGCAGGAGAACCATCAACCATAATAGGAGGGGTGGGAACAACAGGGGGAGACACAATAGGGGAATGGGGAGAACGCAAGACAGGTTTAATTTTAGACACATGAAAGACAGGGTGCACACGACGAAGGGAACTGGGCAACCGAAGACGGACCGTCACCGGGTTGACAACCTTGGTAATTTGATAAGGGCCGACAAATTTGGGAGCCAACTTTCGAGATGGGGCCCGGAGTGGCAAATCTTTTGTGGAGAGCCAAACCCGCTGACCACAGACATAAGGGGGAGTCAACCTGCGGTGACGGTCCACGGCAGTTTTGGTACGTCCCCTCGTCCGGATAAGCGCCTCCCTGGCCCTCCTCCAGGTACGACGACATCGTTGAACAAAAGCCTGAACTGAGGGGACAGCTGCCTTGGCGCCCTGGGAAGGAAACAAAGGAGGTTGATAACCCAGACAGCACATGAACGGGGACATACCTGTCGACGACACCGGTAAGGAGTTGTGGGCTTATTCTGCCCAAGTCAGTTGCTGACTCCAGGATGAGGGGTTGTGGGACGCCAGGCAGCGAAGCATCCGTCCAAGATCCTGGTTGGCGCGCTCGGTCTGGCCGTTGGTCTGAGGATGAAAACCTGATGACAGACTAGCGGAGGCACCAATCTGCCGACAGAATTCTCTCCAGAAGTGGGAAACGAACTGGGGCCCCCTGTCAGAGACCACATCCTCCGGAAGCCCGTGGATCCGGAAGACATGGTCAATGACCACCCGGGCCGTTTCTTTAGCCGAGGGAAGCTTGGTGAGGGGAATGAAGTGAACCGCTTTGGAAAAGCGATCCACCACGGTGAGGACCACAGTATTACCACTGGATGGAGGGAGTCCGACAACGAAATCCAGGGCAATATGGGACCAGGGACGGGAAGGGACTGGGAGTGGCATTAACAGACCAGCGGAAGGAGAATTAGAGGATTTGTTTTGAGCACAGACCAAGCAAGCCCCCACGAACCGGCGAATGTCCTCCACCATGGCGGGCCACCAAAATCGCTGGCGAATGGCAGCCAACGACCTCCTCACGCCTGGATGGCACATGACTGTGGACGAGTGACCCCACTGGAGAACGGCGGCGCGGACCGACTCGGGCACGAAGAGCAGACCCGCTGGACATCCTGTGGGCACCCCGACTCCCCGCTGCGCCTCCTTGACACGCTCCTCGATCCCCCAGGTAAGCTCCCCCCCACCACACACCCTGAAGGAATTATGGTGTCGGTGGGGGGTTCGCCTGGAGGACCGAAAACCCGCGACAAGGCGTCTGGTTTGACGTTCTTAGAGCCTGGTCGGTAAGACAGGGTGAAGTCGAAGCGCCCAAAAAACAAAGCCCAGCGAGCCTGCCTCGCATTGAGCCGGCGGGCAGACCGGATATATTCGAGATTCTTATGGTCAGTCCACACCAGGAAAGGAAGGGCCGTTCCCTCTAGCCAGTGACGCCACTCCCCCAAAGCCAGTCGAACAGCCAACAACTCCCGGTCACCGATGTCGTAGTTTCGTTCTGCGGGAGACAAACGGTGTGAATAGAAAGCACAAGGATGTAATTTGTTATCTTGAGGGGATACCTGGGAGAGCACGGCCCCAACGCCCACCTCTGACGCATCGACCTCCACCACAAATTGACGAGAGGGGTCAGGAGTTACTAAAATGGGGGCTGAAGTGAACCTGTGTTTAAGTTCATCAAACGCCGCTTGGGCGGCGGCTGACCAACAAAATTTGATCTTGGTGGAGGTCAATGCCGTCAAAGTGGCCGACACCTGTCCGAAGTTCCTGATGAACCGCCGATAAAAATTGGCGAAACCCAGGAACCGTTGTAAGGCTTTTCGGGAGTCAGGTGTCGGCCAGTCGGAGACGGCTCTCACCTTAGCAGGGTCCATGCGAATCCCCTCCACCGAAATAATGTGTCCCAAGAACGAAACAGACTTAACGTGGAACTCGCACTTCTCCGCCTTGACAAACAGCTGATTCTCTAGCAGCCGTTGAAGCACTTGCCGAACATGCTGGACATGATCCTGACGAGAGGGAGAAAAAATTAAAATATCATCTAAGCAGACAAAAACAAACCTATCGATCATGTCCCTCAGCACGTCGTTGACAAGTGCTTGGAAGACCGCTGGGGCATTGGAAAGGCCAAAGGGGAGAACACGATATTCAAAATGCCCCCGGGGGGTGTTAAAAGCGGTCTTCCATTCGTCTCCTTCCCTTATCCGAACTAGATGGTAAGCGTTGCGAAGGTCCAACTTTGTGAAAAACTCTGCTCCCTGCAAGAGGTCGAAGGCCGAGGACATCAACGGCAGGGGGTACCGCTTCTTAACAGTGATGTCATTCAACCCTCGATAGTCAATACAGGGACGCAGAGAGCCATCTTTCTTTTTCACAAAGAAGAACCCCGCTCCAGCCGGAGAAGAGTAAGGACGAATAATACCGGCGGCCAGAGAATCATTTAAATACTTCTCCATAGCCTCCCGCTCAGGCGCGGAGAGGGAGTAAAGCCGACCGCGAGGCGGGGAAGTACCAGGAAGGAGGTCGATGGCACAGTCATACGGTCGATGGGGTGGGAGAGAGACGGCCCGGGACCTGCTAAACACCGCCCGCAGATCATGGTAACAGGAAGGAACTCGGGAGAGATCAGTCTCCTCCTGTAGGGACACAGAAACAGAAACAGGAGAGGGAGCAGCCACAAGACAGTGTGTATGACAATATAAACTCCAAGAATTAATTGAACTGTCTGCCCAGTTAATGAACGGCCCATGGCGAATAAGCCAGGGGTGACCCAGAACTATAGGGGCAGACGGGGACCTGCACACTAAAAACCTGAGCTCCTCCCGATGATTCCCCGAGGTAAGGAGACTCACCGAGTCCGTGATGTGTGAGAGCCTCATGAGAGGCCGACCGTCAAACCCATGAGCAACGATTGGTGAGGGAAGGGGTTGGAAGAGAATTCCCCGGACACGCGCCCACTCCTCATCTACGAAGTTGCCCTCTGCTCCCGAATCAATGAGAGCTGAAGCCTTAAAAGAAGAATGTTTAGTGATTATGGTCACAGGCAGCATGGTACGTGACACATGAGTGGAGGAAACGGCCGTACCACCCATATTAACCCTTTGTAGAGGACGAGACTGTTTAACAGGGCAGGACTGAACATGATGACCTTGAGCTCCGCAGTACAGGCAAAGACCCTCCAGCAGGCGGCGCTGTTTTTCCTTGGCTGTTAGGCGCAAACGGTCAACCTGCATGGGTTCGCATTCTTCTGAGCTTGGGGCAAGAGGAGTAGAAGCGAGAGGCTCGGTGCGCATCAGAGCACGACGGCGCAGCTCTCTCCTGGCATCCAATCGAAGGGCAAGGCTAATTAAATCGTCTAGACGATCCGGGACCTCGCGAGCGTACAGTTCATCTTTGAAGGTGTCGTTAAGTCCTTCAAAAAACGTGCAATCAGCGCCTCAGCATTCCAGCCACAAGTAGCGGCCAGGGTACGAAACTCCACTGAATAATCTGCCACAGATCGTCTGCCTTGTTGAATGGACGCCAACAGCCTGGATGCCTCCTTGCCAAAAACAGATTGATCAAAAGTCTTAATCATCTCCCCTTTAAAACTTTCAAAATCAAAACAGCACCTGTCCTGCGAGTCCCAAACAGCGGTGCCCCATTCGCGCGCTCTGCCAGAAAGCAAAGAAATGACGAACGCCACTCTTGAAGTCTCCGATGCGTAGGTTCGAGGCTGAAGAGAAAAAACAACCTCGCACTGAATGAGGAACGATTTACAACTTTTAGGCTCACCGGCATACGTGGGAGGATTATTCACTCGCGGCTCAGGTGACAGTGAAGGCGGGCAGACCGTCGAGGGCGCTGAGGCGAAACCAGTAAGCGCGAGTCGATCAAGGCGTTCCACCAACCCCACGAACTGAGCCGACAAGTTGTCCACTGAACGGCGAGTGGATGACAGTTCCTGTTCGTGACGGCCCAACATCGCTCCCTGAAGTTCCAGAGCAGACTGCAAAGACAATTCCTCCGCTGGGTCCATTGTTGGTCAGTGTGTGGTGTCAGGACAGATAAGGACCCACGAGCAGATGAGGCAGAGAAACAATTTTATTAGCCGGTTCACTGGCAAAAGGCAAGAGCAAAAAATGACTAGTCCGAAGACAGAAAAAACTCAGTTCCAAAATGTCCAAAAAAAACCAAAACCACGTCCAGACAGAGCGCTCAGCCTCCGAGAGCGCCAGGCGAGAAGAAGGGCAACGAATCCGAATCAGCAGGCAGGAGAATAGTCGAACGGAGAAGGGTCGAGAGAGGTGCAGACAGAGATGATAACGGTAGCCAGAAACAGCGTCGAATTCCAGAGCACGGGTCAGATCCACTGAGACAATCCGAGAAGAACGAGCACTGAAGATAAAGCAAACGTTACACCAACTGGGCAGAGGAAAATCTAGATAAACTTGAGACAGACGAAGGTGAGCTCGCAAACTCTCAAAACACACTGACAACGAACAATAAAAACAGCCAGAAGAAATAGACAGCCTAATCAAAAAGGTAAGACGAAGCAGGTGCGCTAAACAAGCAGCGCGCTGATTGCAGACGGCAATCAGCTGGCGCCGAAACAAAAATGGGAAAGCTCCAAAAGAAAAGAGAGGGAGAGAGGGAAACCCAAACGAATAATAAAGGATAAAAATGAGACGAAACGAATAAAATGAGTAGACACAATAAAAATAGAAAAATCCCCCAGAAAACGGACAGATCATACCCGAGTCCTGACAGAGTTAGCGACGTACGAAGAACGAGCCCCTGCTGCTCAAAACACTGTAAATACATCGAGAACAAACTCAAACATGAGAAATTACAACTTTGACAAACAATTGAAAATGTTTTTGTTGTAATGACAACCTTTAAATACAATAGCTATTTTTAAAAGTTTGTAATCGATTAAATGTAATATACGTATCATTAAATGTTAATCAAAACGGAATAGTAGGTTAAAAGGTTTGAGTGTTTGTTAAATCAAATCATTTAAATACATTAACTATTACTCTGATTCCCTTACTAGTGCACTAACTACTGAACTAGAGCTGATTGAGATGAACACAGAGATTTAATTTTGTTCTTTTTTTATATTTCTGTTAATTACTCTCATCTTAAACAGGGCGTTTCCAAAACAGAGAAAAACTCCTGGTGGAGCAACTGAGATCCATGTGACACACTATTATAAAGATGGCGTTTATTAAAGAGGAGAGTGAAGACATGAAGATTGAAGAAACATTCAGAGTCAAACATGAAGATACTGACGAACAAACAGGTTGGTTTTCATTCTCAAACCTGAACTATCCTATGCACTGTCCTGTACATTTGCTGAATTAATTTCCCTTTGGTGGGTGTTTTTCTTCTCTGTTGCCCTCCTGCAGCTTTTTGAAAGGATTTTAGCTTCATTTATTCTTATAGTTCTCTTAGTGCTCTGATTTAAAAACAGCATTTAAAGAATTGTGTCTATTTAAATGTTAATGTTCACTGCAAGGAATGAGTAACATGTTTATATGAAATGGATAAATAAAAGTGGTGTGCATATGGTCTTGCTCTGATGTAATGATGACGTATGCGAAATAAAGTCAGGCGACAGTTTACTGAATGTTAGTCGTCGAGAAGAGACTTAGTCAACTGAAATTTTATTATTTGGTCAGTCACAGAAAAAATGGTCTATGCCAATATTAACATAGAATATCTTTGTTTTCTGTTTTGTTCTGTGTCCTCCATGTGCCTTTTTTATACTGGACTTAATAAATTTCATATACTTTGTTTAACTCATTTAACTGCAATTTGATGTGTTTTGTGATTCGTGTGTTTAAACTGGGGTTAACTATTTGTCTTTTTCATCTTAGACCTGATGGCACTGAAAGAGGAAAGTGAAGTACTGAATGAAATGGAAGAGAAAGATCATGATTTCATAAATGGAGAAAAGTCTTTTAGTTGTTCACAGACTGAAACGACTTCCTCAAGAAAAATGACTCGAAAGACAGGAAGAAGTTCTTTCATCTGTCAACAGTGTGGAAAGCATTTTAGTCTTAGAGCAAGTCTTAAAAGACATGTTAGAATTCACACTGGAGAGAATCCCTACACATGCCTTGAGTGTGGACAGAGTTTCCATCAAAAACAACTCTTTGAAGACCATATGAGAATTCACACTAAGCAACCCTACACATGCCCTCAGTGCGGAAAGAGGTTTAATTATAAAGTACGCTTTGAAGAACACTTAAGACTTCACACTGGAGAGAAGCCTTTTACCTGCCAACAATGTGGAAGAAGTTTCAACCAAAAAGGAACCCTTAACAGACACATGAGCCTTCACTCTGGAGAGAAGTCATTTATATGTGGTCACTGTGGAAAGAGCTTCAGAAATAAAGCAGCACTTCAATACCACATGAGGTTTCACACATGAGAAAACTGTATTTTTATGTTATTAGTGTAAAAGGTGTAATTGTGTTAAAGTGTCCCTATTATGCCATTTGAAAGGTAGTTAATATTGTTGTATTAGTCTCTTAAAACAGGTTTACATGTATGCAAGTTCAAAAAACACTTTAGTTTTCTCCAAAATTAGATTTAATTTTACCCCGTTTCTAAATGATTTGTAAACGACTCGTTTGAAGCAGTTAGAAGAATCAGTCTCTCTAAACCCCTCCTTTCCGTGGGCCCTCACTGCTGTGGTCAGATGGTGCAATCCTTTTAGATTGGTCAACCGCTACAGCGCAAAAACGAAACGCCCATTGCCATAACTGAATGACAGCTGCAGAGACCTGTTAATGCATAGAAAAGATAGCCTCGATTTTACCCTATCAATTCGAGCCGGAGTCTGATGATGAAACGGTTGAAGTGGCACATAGACAAGAAACTGTTTCGCAAGCACGACTGGAGCAGGACGTGTGACGGGGATGAATGAGAGTGGAAGCAAATGCAGAGTGAACACAAATATTTATTGAAGACAAATATAGTGAACACAAACTCCGTGGTGATGATGGTGTCTCTCGGCTGGGTGGCGCAGAGGCTTGATGGCTGGTGATGACGTGGCGTGAATCTCCCGTGATGAATACAAATCCAGTGACGATCAACGGCGAAATAAACAATCCAACGGGAACAAGACCAAGACAAACCAACAAGACAGTCCAACAATCCGGATCAACTATCAGACAGGGAAGGAGAGAATGAGGTGAGTATATGTAGCTGAGGGTAATGCGTGACACCTGGAGCGGGGACTGATTAGCAGCTGAATCGAATGAGCATGACAAACCACATGAAGACACCAAATCACGAGACCTGAGAATGCAGCTGATCCATGCACCGTGACAGTACCCCCTCTCCTAGGAACGTCCCCTGACGTTCCCAGCCTCCTGTACCTGTTGATTGAATTCATCAATAAGTGAGTGATCCAGTATGTCTCTAGCAGGTACCCAACTTCTCTCCTCCGGACCGTAACCTTCCCAGTCCACCAAGTACTGGAATCCGCGTCCCCTCCGCCTAGAGTCCAGAATACGGTTGACCGAATAGGTTGGTTCCCCGTCTACGAGCCGCGGCGGTGGGGGAACCGGGGCAGGCGGATTTATGCGAGCAAAAAATACGGGTTTAATTTTAGATACATGGAACACGGGATGAATCCTCCTGTACGCTGGAGGGAGGTTGAGGCGGACTGCCACCGGACTAATGATTTTGGTGACAGAAAACGGGCCAATAAATTTGGGAGCAAGTTTATTCGAAACGGATCGGAGAGGAATGTTCTTGGTAGAAAGCCACACTTTGGAACCGACGACGTATACGGGAGGCCTCGACCGGTGGCGATCAGCTTTGGCCTTGGTGCGCGCTCCCACCTGGACCAGAGTCTCACGGGCTCTGGACCATGTGCGACGGCACCTCTGGACGAAGGCGTGAGCGGAGGAGACCGCGACTTCGGATTCCAGACTGGGAAAAATTGGTGGCTGGTACCCTACACTACATTCAAATGGTGAAAGGCCCGTGGCAGACACTGGTAAGGCATTGTGTGCGTACTCCACCATCGACAGCTGCTGACACCAGGAGGAAGGATTTCGAGCGACCATACATCGTAGTGTTCTCTCCAAATCTTGGTTGGCTCTCTCAGTTTGCCCATTGCTTTGAGGATGGAACCCCGAAGAGAGACTAACAGTGGCCCCCAGAAGTTTACAAAACTCTCGCCAAAATTTGGACACAAACTGGGGTCCTCTGTCAGAGACCACGTCTGTCGGGAGGCCATGTAACCGAAAGACGTGATCAATGACTGCTACCGCTGTCTCCTTGGCTGAAGGTAATTTGGGCAAGGGGATGAAATGAACCGCCTTCGAGAACCGGTCCACCACGGTCAAAACTACCGTGTTACCCTGAGAGGGTGGGAGGGCGGTAACAAAATCTAGCGCGATGTGGGACCAGGGTCTCGAAGGGATTGGCAGCGGTTGTAGGAGCCCATCTGGAGGTCTGTTAGAAGTCTTACCAGTGGCACAAACTGAGCAAGCCAAAACAAAATTGCGAACATCACGAGCCATGAGTGGCCACCAAAATCTTTGCTTGACCAAATGTAAGGTGCGACTTACCCCTGGATGACATGCTACATTGGAACAATGACCCCATTGGATAACTTCGGACCGAAGACTTTCTGGCACAAACAAACGGTTAGGTGGGCAACCGGCCGGAGGCGTTACCCCATGTAAGGCTGTCTTAACCTTCGATTCGACCTCCCAACTGAGAGTAGAAACAATAAGTGTCTCGGAAAAAATACTCTCGGGAGTGGACGGGCGATCGGAATGGTCAAAAATTCGAGATAAAGAATCGGGTTTGACATTTTTGGAACCCGGGCGGTACGAAAGAGTAAAATCAAAACGTCCGAAAAAAAGTGCCCACCTAGCCTGCCTAGAGTTTAGTCTTTTGGCAGTTCTGATGTATTCTAGGTTCTTATGATCGGTCCAAACCATAAAGGGTACCCCCGATCCCTCCAACCAATGACGCCATTCCTCCAATGCTAGCTTGACTGCCAACAGCTCTCTGTTACCAATATCGTAATTTGACTCTGCTGACGACAAACGATGAGAGAAAAACGCGCAGGGATGCATCTTGTCGTCCGAGGGTGAGCGCTGTGAAAGCACCGCACCTACCCCCACCTCTGACGCGTCGACCTCTACCACGAACTGACGTGACGGATCAGGGGTAACAAGAATGGGGGCCGAAACAAAGCGGCGTTTGAGGTTGGCAAACGCAGCTTCCGCTGCGTCTGACCACCTGAACGCCGTTCTGGGAGAGGTCAAAGCAGTCAGAGGCGCGGCTAGTTGGCTGTAATTGCGAATAAAACGCCGGTAAAAATTGGCGAACCCCAGAAACCTTTGTAGGACCTTACGGGAATCTGGACTTGGCCAATCTACCACAGCCTTGATCTTCTCGGGATCCATGCGCATACCCTCAGCCGACACGATGTACCCTAGAAAAGGAACAGACTGTGCATGAAAGTCGCATTTCTCCGCCTTGACAAAAAGCCCATTCTCTAGCAGCCTCTGAAGCACTCGTCTGACGTGTTGAACATGTTCCTGGAGAGAAGAAGAAAAAAATCAATATGTCGTCCAGGTAGACATATATGAACTGATCGACCATATCTCTCAACACATCATTAACGAGTGCCTGAAAGACACCTGGGGAGTTGGACAAGCCGAAGGGCATGACCAAGTACTCAAAGTGCCCCCTGGGGGTATTAAAGGCGGTCTTCCATTCATCTCCCCTCCTGATGCGAACCAAATGATAAGCGTTTCTTAAGTCCAATTTAGTGAAGATCGATGCTCCCTGCAACCTCTCGAAGGCTGAAGATATCAACGGCAAAGGATAAGTATTCTTTACCGTGATATTATTCAGCCCTCGGTAATCAATACAAGGTCGCAGAGATCCATCTTTCTTCCCCACAAAAAAGAACCCCGCCCCCGCTGGAGAAGAGGAGGGTCGAATGAACCCGGCTGCTAGAGAATCAGAAATGTATTTCTCCATAGCCTCTCTCTCAGGAATAGAAAGTGAGTATAACTTGCCCTTAGGCGGAGACGTACCTGGCAGTAATTCTATAGCACAGTCATAGGGACGATGAGGAGGGAGAGAAGCAGCCCAAGACTTACTGAACACTTCCTTCAGGTCGAGGTACTCCGCAGGCACGTTACACAGATCCGCCGTCTTCTCCTGCAACACAGACTCAGATACAGACGGACAGGCAGACACAAGACAAGACTCATGACATTTAATGCTCCACTCAGACACCGATTTCAGCTGCCAATCAATCCGGGGGTTGTGTTTGATGAGCCAGGGATGACCTAAGACAACGGGTGCGTGAGGTGAGTCCAGGATGTAGAAGGAGATGCTCTCACGGTGGTTACCTGATACCGTGAGAGTGATGGGTTCCGTGATGGTGGTGATGGTGGGAAGCGTCTGACCATTGAGTGCGTGGACTGCTATAGAACTGGTGAGGGGGAGGAGGGGAACATGATTCTGATGAGCAAATGAAAAGTCCATGAAATTACCTTCAGCCCCTGAATCCAGTAGTGCAGTGCAGTGCAGGTCCAGACGTTGCCATCTAAGCCTGACCGGGAGGAGTGTGGAGGTAGATCTGGACGAGGACTTGATAGCGGAGATCCCACCCGACAGTAGCCCCAGATGGTTCAGGATGGGCGGGCGGCATGGGTGGTGGGGTTGGAGTGGGAAGTTGCCAGTGTTGCGTCCGCTGGGCAAGCTCGGACACCTGCGCCACAAGAGCTCGGATCGCTGTACCAGTATCCGCCGAGCTCTTCTCCTGGGTTTCCAGCCGAGAGATGCAGGAACGCAAAGCTTCGTCGGCTGTGAGTGGGGTGGAGTCTGCTGCTTCCATGATGTGGTCTGATAGTTCTGTGACGGGGATGAATGAGAGTGGAAGCAAATGCAGAGTGAACACAAATATTTATTGAAGACAAATATAGTGAACACAAACTCCGTGGTGATGATGGTGTCTCTCGGCTGGGTGGCGCAGAGGCTTGATGGCTGGTGATGACGTGGCGTGAATCTCCCGTGATGAATACAAATCCAGTGACGATCAACGGCGAAATAAACAATCCAACGGGAACAAGACCAAGACAAACCAACAAGACAGTCCAACAATCCGGATCAACTATCAGACAGGGAAGGAGAGAATGAGGTGAGTATATGTAGCTGAGGGTAATGCGTGACACCTGGAGCGGGGACTGATTAGCAGCTGAATCGAATGAGCATGACAAACCACATGAAGACACCAAATCACGAGACCTGAGAATGCAGCTGATCCATGCACCGTGACAGGACGTTTCTCAGTGGGTGTCATATGTTACCTGTTAAAAGTGCTTGCTATTTGCTTTTGTAAGCGAACCGGGCACACCTCAATGTTGTGAACTTCAACACTGTACAATCCATAACACTGCGTTAAGCCATCGTTTAGCATTATCATTACTTAAACTAATAAGGCAGACAGACAGTCAAGCTGCATCAATCACAATTTTTAGACTAAATTGCACTCACAGCTGAACAACAGAACTACAGAAACGCAAGTTAGCCGGTTACCAAGATATGTGCAGGGTTGTTACACACCATAACGTACACAAAGACGTATTTTGAACGATCGCTAGAAAATACAATCATCAATTATTAATCATACTTACAGGTAGAAGTTCAGAGGAGCAAGCCGGTCCAAATAAACTGGGCACTGATCCATTTTTTAAAACCAAGCGTTTGGTGAATCCCGCGTTGATTGGAAGATTGGAAAAGCAGTCATCAGTAAAATGACGTGAACACAACACAAGATTGGAATTGTACTGCTGAGGTGTTGTTGAAAAAATTAAGGTTAACCACTCATTCTTTGTAGATCCATCTTTCGGAAGGGCATATAAAAGAAATTTACTCACAGCGCAGGATACAGCGTCTTCTTGACATGATGTAATCCATGTGAAAATTGTACTGTTTGTGAGCAAGTTGTTCGCGACATAGAACGTGGGCGGACATTTTGCAAATTTGTTAGTTCGTGACGTGTGGCCGTAACAGAAAAAGATTTCGAATTGCTGACGACTCGTTTAGGCGAATGTGAGCCGACTCTTTTTTTTGATAGACAAAAACTTCATTTATAGTGCACTGTCGGCATCAGAACTTTGCACATAGTTTATGTTCACATACAGCTACATGACACACTACATGAAATATCATATTTGAAAAGGCATAATAGGGGCACTTTAACATAAACAACATATGCCAAGAGTTTGTGGGGCCCAGTGATACCAGGAAAAACACAATTGGTACTTTTGTTTAGTGTCCATTCATTAATGTAAGTTTGCTTTAAATTGCATTTTTTTTTACATAGAGCAGTTACTGTAAATTGATTATTTAATAATTGATTTGTTACAAAACATTGCTTATTTTATATATCTTTTTCACAATAACATGTTGATGGCTTGACTATAAACAAACAATGCAATAAATAGTTTTGAAGAAAAGTCTGAGAACCTAATAAATACCTGAAAATAATGGCGCAATAATGGCGCAGTCTCCATGCTACCATAAAAATGATAGAAGCAAAGTTTTTCACTGTCGGGACATATCTTTATAAGTACAAATTGACTGTATTATTTGTGTCCCCTTCAAAAATTGCTCATGAGAAATTTTATATTTATTGTATAAAATAAATGTACAATAAATTTTACTGTTAAATGAAATTTACACCCATGGCAATAACATTCAGTATCTGTACATGGTGGTATAATTTGTACGTAAAAATAATTATGATGATTATTCTACTACTTGGCTCTGCAGTGAAATTAAGGTGGTGACAATATATGTGAAGTACTGGATATGTCTAATGACTCTGTCTCTTTTACTTTTTCGGGATGGACTATGAAGAAAATTAAGTTCTAGATGGCCTGCTTGATGTTGAGCTTGAGATTTTAAAAACTCTGCATAAAGGCTAGCTGAAAATATGGATAAATATGGCGAGCCATTGCAGTTAACCACATTATGGCTAATGTCCTACAGGTAGTGCAACAGATTGATGTGTTAGCGGAAGTCAAAGGGAAATTTGCTGATGTGTCAAAGTCAGTATTCATTGCTTCCTCTCTGCGAGATGCGTTGAGGTGTCGAATGTGCAAAAACATTCCCAATTCTGTGCTTATCACTGCATGCTGTGGGCAAGTGGCAGAGTGTGGCCCTTGTATCCATTTCTATCTAGAAGATAAAGACAGCTGCCTTTTTATGCAAAACTAATATGTTTGCAGGCAAACTGGTGTTTTTAAGAAGCTTTAGTGAGGTACTGGCAAAACTGACAAATGAAGCGACTTAAATGAGGTCTGGCTGACAGTGTTTGGCTCAAAAGTAAGAAATATTGTTTTACTTGACATTTTTACATGTATTGTAACACTTTGTTGTATTTTGTTAGAAGGGCAAAGTGTTTAGTGGTTAATATGACATCTGGGGCCCGTTTCAGAAAGGAGGTTAAGTAAAAACTCAGAGTATGTTAACCCTGAAATGAGAGAAACTCTGGGTTTTCTGTTCCAAAATGGCAGGTTTGTCAAACTTGAGAAAGCAGGGTAAATCAAGCCTGTTTCTGAAAGAGAGGTAAGTTTTACTCAGAGTCAGTTACCGTGGTGACTTACTCTGTAAACTTAACCTGGTCAGGAGCAGATTTTCTGACCGTGACTACTTTCTTGAAAAACTTCAAGTGGCCAGAACTCTGACCAGGGAGGTGAACGCAGTGTGGGTCAGTGTGTATACACTATAGTGACGATAAGGATTGAATACAACTTCATGTCTTAAATGCTCGAACTATCCCTTTAACTTTCGACACTTGAACGTAGTTGCTTCATCAACAATGCAATGTCACCATTGTCCTAACAAAATAGCTCAGAGGCACACGTTTGAGTTCACGCACATGCAAGATTAGCAACACATGCAATGTTCTATCTATCGGCTAGAACAGAAAACCGCTGACGTTAGGCATACTGAAATAGTCAAGCACTTCAAGAAATATAATTACTTTGACCCGCGATAGGCGATGCTGAACGGCTAACATTCCAATGCAGACCGGTAGCATGATCATGTTGTCAGACTGATAAAAAGCTATTTATGTAATACACCACACCATAAAAGTATAAATAAATGCTTAAGTTACCTGCTGAACAAAAAGTCAGCCATGTCAGCATCGGTTTTAAGTCCAAGGTTTCTCTGAAGCTTCCACCAATGGGCAATGGTGGACCCTATATTGATTCGGCTTTGAGTCCGGCGTTTTTCACATTTTTTTTTTTTTTAAATCTCTGCTCTTTCCTCAATTGACTTTCTCTTTCTTCCAACCTTGACGTTTGGGGCAAACAGGGGCCGCTTGCTGCTGTCTGTTTGTTGGTTTTTCTCCATTGCTGAGTTGATGCTGCCTAATTTCGCGCGAAATTTCATGTCGCAGGAGGGGGCGGGGTGGAGACGCGAGTGGAGCAGGGGATTGGACTCCTCCTCTTCCTGTTCTTCCACACTCTGGAGGGTGGTGATGGGGGAAGACAAGAATATACATTTATACTTGGATATACTTACATTCTATAGGTTACTGGACACAAAAATGTAAAGATGTGATTGTAAAGATTGTTTGATGTCTACAAACATAACATTACCTCTATAGGCCTCTCTGTATCAGCAGAAATGGTGTCATCATCCCCTACATCCTGAGAAGATGAGCATTTGGTTGAGCACACTTTATAATATTACTTAGCCTACTCAATACACCAGAAAGTAGGACACTTAGAACTGCCTGCGGTTTGGTTAAGACAGGAGGCTCCAAAAGGCAGATATTGCCATCAGAATCTATTGAGACCAATGCAAAAAACAAAGTAAATAAGTAAATTGTATACGTGTGTGTGTGTGTGTGTTGCCATGTTGAGAAGGTTGTACAGGATCACCCCTTCATTTTTGTGTATGTAATATATGCATTGTATTGGATCTACTGATTTTTATTTGACAAAAATAAAAAAAAATTCTCTGAATTACAGTTTTTCCCATTCATTCCCATGGGTGCCCATTTTTGTCCACGAATACGGGATTAAGGAGTTTTTTTTTTTCACCCACTTAACATTGTAGAATCGAGTCTTTTTTTTTTTTGCGTGTTCAGGTGGCAAACTTAGGAAAAGTAACTAAGTCTTGTACCACTCAGATCAAGGGAAGTATTTTTAAAAAATTAATTAAAATTATTTTGCCCACATTTGTCCAGCTTACGGTATTAGGGTTAAAGTCACAACAACTCAGAAGTACTTTAAATTGATCAGATCCAGAGTATCACCGAGAAGCAGCTGAACTTGTGTTGTAAGAAGAGCTCCCTCTGCATTATAACTTTACACAGAGCACATGGATCACAGTAATGAGACTAACATGTCTGCGATTCAAATCATATGAGTTGTGCATATAATATGGGATGTCCTGAATAAGAACTGATCATTGTTTTTTTTTCTACTTTTTAAAAATAGGGGTCTATATACCCCGTTAAAATGTAATCATGTCCTCTAAAGTCTAATAATGTCCCATTTCTCAGAAAAGAACCGTCAAGTACACCAATAAATAAAACGGATATTAAAGCAGAAATGCAAATAAATAAGTAAGTAAAAATTCACGAGCATTTTGTAGTATTATCTCTCAGTCTGGGCGTCTAAATGAAAAGCGCTCTGCAAGCGCGTTCTCTCTGTGTTGTTTCTGAAACTACCGTAATCACTGTAATATGCGCGCACACTTAAAATCAATCGCGGCTGGCTTGACCGTGTTTTTCTGAACTGCGGCTGGCTTTACCGCAGTGTGTATTTGCATGAGACGCTGCTTTAAAATTTTTTATAAAAAATACGGGACGCGAAATTTCATTCTCAAATACGGGACGATTCCGTATTTTAAGGGACGGGTGGCAACCCTACTGTCAACCCGTCCCATGGGTAGGGCTTAAAGCAGGCTTAGAGATTTCTTCTGTCAGTTTTGACCAGTGATGGGAATAACGGCGCTATAAATAAACGGCGTTACTAACGGCGATACTTTTTTCAGTAACGAGTAATCAGACGAATTACTGTTTCCCCCGTTACAACGCCGTTACCGTTACTGACAATAAAATGCGCGTTACTAGAACTGAGAACACTGAAGCGGTTTTCATGCGAGCAGCATCTCTCTCAGCCATAGGACCTCTCTTTCTCTGAGGTGTGTGTGTTTGTGTGTGTTCGGGGCGGGACACATAACCAGTGATGATGATTGGTGTGTCTGTAAACGTGGTGTAACTGAGAACGCGATGATTGGCTTAGATTGAGTAAATTTCCATTGTTTGCCAATCAGAGGCAAGGTAGTGCGGGTGAAGCAAACGCACACTGAAGCACGCGCACGGTCAGTCGCACACACCAACATCCAGGACTCACAACAATGGCAAGTCCAACAAGTTCAAAGGTAGTTTTTGCAAACTGGAAGTATAAGCACTCGCTGAGGTGAAAAGCAAAAATGTTTTTGTAACGTGCAACTTTTGCCCAGGAAAAAAAAGAGTCCCTCGCGTCGGTGACAAGTAATTCTAATCTACTGAAGCACCTCACATCGTCATATGCCGACACAAAATTAATTTAATAATAATAATAATTATTATTATTATTTGTTTGTTTTTGGTACATTTCTTCAGAAGCATAATTTATATTTAGACTTATTTGTTGACGAGTTGTGGTCTGTGCAATAAATATTTAAAGTTCTAAACCATCTATTGTGCTTTATTGTTCCTCTATAGTAATGATAATATTTATAATAATATGTTGAATTTAATAGTTGTCTCTCACGTTGTCCCACAACAACATTAGTGTAGATTAGTGTACAATGTTTTATATTTATTGTATAGTTATATTAAATTAGATTTTTTTAAAGTAACGCAATAGTTACTTTGCCTGGTAATTAGTTACTTTTATAATGATGTAACTCAGTTACTAACTCAGTTACTATTTGTGAGAAGTAACTAGTAACTATAACTAATTACTTTTTTAAAGGTATGTGCCCAACACTGGTTTTGACCCAATCTGTTTTTGGGAAGCGCAGTTTGACCCAGCAGTGCGGGCCAACAACATGTTCTGTTCCCCTTCAGTCGAATCACTTCGACGTTACATGGGAATTCGCTTAGAATCCAATCATATCTGAGCCTTATACAAAAGGCCAATGAAAATTGGCGAGTGGCATTTGCATGATGCGCCACGCCCCGTACATACGGGTATAAATAGCGACGTCATGCGCCAGTCAGACAGCTTCTTCGCTTCAGATCCGTCTGATGTTGAGCCTGCTATTTCTCTCTACGAGACTTCTACAGCAAAACAACAAAGAGTTCTTCCAAAAAAGAGTTCCTGCTCTCTCTCCTGACGTGCTGCCGAGACTAAAAGAGCTTTCTGTTTGGCAGCCGTCAGCGATCTCCTGCGGGCTGCCGTTTTCACGGCCATTACAGCCGCACTGCATTCCAGCGAGAAAGTCCCGTTGAGTGCACAGCCGCCCCGCGGCTTTTTCCCTGGGCAGACCGGGAGCTAAAAGAGCAATTTCTCGCGGCCGTAAGACGTTCTTTTCAGAATGGCTTTTCGGCCGTGCACTTCAGGATGCGGTAGTTTCCTCCCTCCTGCGGACGGACATGATCACTGCCTCACGTGTTTGGGGAGTGAGCACGCTGAGGCAGCGTTCATGGATGGTGAATGCATTCATTGCGAATGCATGACCATGAGCACGCTGAAGTCCCGGCGCTCGTTCGCGAGGCGGCTCCCCCCGTCTTCCTCTCGCGGTCCGTCGTTAAGCCGTCAATGCTTTTAGGCCACCGCGGCGAGACGCGGGGGGGACTTAACTGTCACCGTGCAGAACGCACCGCCGGCCCAGAAAGCCCTGCGGTCTTCTGTCACACAGCGTGGTCCCGTCGAGTTCCCGGAGCAGTACGCTTCCCCGCCCAGCGGGCTGAGCGTCTCCTTCGGTGCTCCTGCGGAGGATGAGATGTCGACCGCAGCATCAGAGGGAGAGTCGGTTGGCGAGGCGAACGCTTCGGCGGCGCGGCCCCCTCCAGAGGTGGCCGCTCCGTCTGAGGTGGACGTCGAGCTATCGACTATGCTCCTCCGGGCCGCCAGGGGGATCGGTTTGGAGGTGCCCAAGGCGCCCCCGGCCGATCCTTCTAGGCTGGATGATTGGTTCCTGGGGAGGGCCCCCGCGGCTCCACCTCGCCCCCCCTCGGTCCCATTCTTCCCGGAGGTGCACGAGGAGCTGACGAGATCCTGGCGGGCCCCCTTCTCATCACGGCCCCGCCCCAGCTCCTCTCCCCTCACCACCCTCGATGGCGGGGCGGCCAGGGGGTATGCAGCGATTCCCCGGGTCGAGCGCGCTGTGGCGGTGCACTTGTGCCCACGCGGCGCTGCCACCTGGAGGGATCGTCCGCATCTCCCGTCCAGGGCGTGCGAGCGCTCGTCCGCCCTTGCGGGCCGCGTTTACCACGCCGCTGGACAGGCCGCCACCGCCCTGCATGCTATGGCGATCCTCCAAATGTATCAGGCCCAGGCCCTGAAACAGCTGCACGAGGGTGGTCCCGACCAGGGGGTTATGGAAGAACTCCGCGCCGCCACCGACTTCGCCCTACGGGCAACGAAGGTCACGGCGCGTATCCTTGGTCAGGTGATGTCCACAGCCGTGGTCCAGGAGCGACACCTATGGCTCACTCTGGCCCAGATGGCAGACGTCGACAAGGCTCGCTTTCTTGACGCTCCTATCTCCCAGAGTGGCCTATTCGGCGACACTGTCGAGGACTTTGCCCAGCAGTTCTCGGCAGTCCAGAAGCAGAGGGAGGCCATTCAACACATCTTGCCCCGCCGCGAGTCTAAACCCATCCCGCCGCCGGTGGCTCAGCCTCCCCCCGCTCGTCGCCGAGGGCGCCCCCCCCGGCCCCCACCAAACCTGCTCCGTCGCCTGCTGAACCCAAGAAGGAGACGGCCCGACGTCGAGCCGGCCGCGGGGGCGCGGCGCCGCCCGCCTCTCAGGGACCTGCAAAGAACACCCGCAAAAGAGCCGCTCCCGCTGGAGGGCCGGGGGTTGTTGTGCACTTTAACGCTGCCCACAACTTCAATAAAAGAGCAATTTCCTTCACCTCCGGGGCCTCGGCCCCGTGTTCCCGTTCCGGGCGGCACCAGGATGCCCTCTCGGAGCCGGACTCGGAGCTGTCTTTCGCCAGCGCGGGAACCTGGGAGGAAGGTAGGCCCTGCTCAGAGCAGCTTGTCTCCCCTTCCTGTTCCCCCCCTAGGCTGCCCCACCACGGTCACGTCGGTCAACGTTCCCTTGACACCCCTGTCGAGGCGCTTGGGGGCCTGGCTTCAGCTCCCCAGCCCCTCGCGGTGGTTGATACGGACGGTACGTCTCGGCTATGCGATTCAGTTCGCCAAAGCTCCGCCCAGGTACAGAGGTGTCCTTCACACTCGTGTCCACTCAGACACCCACGCCGCTGTCCTGCGTGCAGAGGTCGCAGTCCTACTGGCGAAGGATGCGATCGAGCTTGTCCCTCCAGCCGAGATGAGGTCAGGGTTTTACAGTCCCTACTTCATCGTGCCCAAAAAGAGTGGTGGGTTAAGACCCATCCTGGATCTCAGAGTCCTGAATCGGTCCCTTCTCAGGCTGCCGTTCAAGATGCTCACGACGAAGCGCATGCTCACATGCATTCGTCCCCAGGATTGGTTTGCAGCCATCGACCTGAAGGACGCGTACTTCCATGTCTCGATTCTTCCTCGCCACAGGCCCTTTCTTCGGTTTGCGTTCGAGGGTCGAGCATACCAGTACAAAGTTCTCCCATTCGGCCTGTCCCTCTCTCCTCACGTTTTCACCAAGGTTGCGGAAGCGGCCCTGGCCCCTCTTTGGCTGTCAGGTTTCCGCATCCTCAACTATCTCGACGACTGGCTTCTGATAGCCCACTCTCGAGAGGTGCTATGCGACCAGAGGGACCTGGTGCTTCAGCACCTCAGCCGCCTGGGCCTTCAGGTCAACCGAGAAAAGAGCAAACTCTCCCCAGTGCAGAGGATCTCTTTTCTCGGTGTGGAGCTGGACTCGGTCTCCATGACAGCCCGTCTCACCAACGAGCGCGCTCAGTCGGTGCTGAGATGTCTAGATTTATTCAGGCACAAGACAGCGGTTCCTCTAAAAACTTTTCAGAGGCTCCTGGGGCATATGGCAGCTGCGGCCGCGGTAACGCCGCTGGGCTTGCTTCATATGAGACCGCTTCAGCACTGGCTACACGACCGAGTCCCGAGACGGGCATGGCACCGTGGCACACTCCGGATTGGCGTTTCCCCGCAGTGTCGCCGCCTATTCAGCCCGTGGTCAGACCCTGCCTTTCTCCAGGCCGGAGTACCCCTGGGGCAGGTGTCCAGGCACATCGTGGTTTACACGGATGCCTCCACCACGGGTTGGGGTGCTGTGTGCAACGGGCAAGCAGCTTCGGGCTCCTGGACAGGACCTCGACTGCAGTGGCACATCAATTGCCTCGAGTTGCTGGCTGTGCTTCTGGCCCTTCGTCGCTTCCGACCGACGTTGCGTCAGAAGCACGTACTTGTGCGTACCGACAGCACTGCGACTGTGGCTTATATCAACCGCCAGGGCGGCCTCCGCTCTCGTCGCATGTCACAACTCGCCCGCCGTCTGCTCCTCTGGAGTCAAACGTGGCTGAAATCGCTACGTGCCATTCACATTCCGGGGGAACTCAACCGTGCAGCCGATCAGCTCTCACGGCAGTCCACCCTCCCTGGAGAATGGCGACTCCACCCCGAGACAGTCCAGCTGATTTGGAGGCATTTCGGGGAGGCCCAGATAGATCTGTTTGCCTCCCCCGAATCCTCCCACTGCCAGCAGTTCTTCTCCCTCAATGAGGCATCCCTCAGCAGGGACGCTCTGGCCCACAGCTGGCCTCCGGGGCCCAAGTACGCCTTTCCCCCAGTGAGCCTCCTTGCACAGACCCTGTGCAAGATCAGGGAGGACGAGGAGCAGGTTCTCCTGGTCGCCCCATACTGGCCTGCCAGGACCTGGTTCCCAGAACTCAATTCCCTCGCGGCAGCCCCTCCCTGGAAAATCCCCTTGAGGAAGGACCTTCTTTCTCAGGGGATGGGCACTATCTGGCACCCACGTCCCGATCTATGGAACTTGCACGTCTGGCTCCTGGACGGGACGCTTCAGACCTCGCCGGCCTTCCACAGGCCGTGGTAGAAACCATCACTCAGTCTCGAGCCCCCTCTACAAGGCAGGCGTACGCACTGAGGTGGGGTCTATTCGTTGACTGGTGTTCCTCACGAGAACAGGACCCACAGAGATGCACGATTGCAGTAGTGCTTTCCTTCCTGCAAGAGAAGTTGGAGCGCAGGCTGTCCCCTTCGATTCTCAAAGTGTATGTTGCCGCTATTGCCGCACATCACGATGCAGTGGATGGATCATCCCTAGGGAAGCACCCTCTGGTCGTGAGATTCCTCAGAGGCGCTAGGAGGATCAATCCTCCCAGACCGCGCCTCGTTCCCTCTTGGGACCTCTCCGTCGCCTTCCAGGGCCTGCGGGGACCTCCCTTCGAGCCCCTCGCCTCAGTTGAGCTTAAGTTTCTGTCATTGAAGACAGCGCTCCTGACTGCGTTGGCCTCCATCAAGAGGGTGGGGGATCTGCAAGCTTCTCTGTCGACGAAGCGTGCCTGGAGTTCGGGCCCGGCGATTCTCACGTCATCCTGAGACCCCGGCCCGGCTATGTGCCCAAGGTTCCCACCACGCCTTTCCGCGATCAGGTGGTGAACCTGCAAGCTCTGCCCTTGGAGGAGGCAGACCCAGCTATAGCATCGTTGTGTCCAGTCCGTGCTCTGCGCACTTACGTAGACTGCACTCGGCACTTCAGACGCTCTGAGCAGCTCTTTGTCTGCTTCGGAGGTCAGCAGAAAGGGAATGCTGTCTCCAAACAGAGGTTGGCGCATTGGGTGGTAGAAGCCATCTCCCTGTCTTACTTGTATCAGGGAGAGCCTTGCCCCTTAGGCTTGCATGCCCACTCCACACGGAGTGTTGCATCTTCCTACGCGTTGGCACATGGCGCCTCATTAGCGGACATCTGCAGAGCTGCCGGCTGGGCGACACCTTTGCCAGGTTTTACAACCTTCGCTTAGAGGCCGTGTCCTCCCGAGTTCTGACAGGTGACCGGGAGGACGGCTAGTGTCGGCTTGCTGCGCCATTCCCACGTGGATCCGTGCGCTATCTCCCAGCTTGTTCCCTCCGGCGAACCTGGGTCCTCCATGCCCCACAGTCCGGGCTAGACGCAGAGTAGCTCTTGACTGTGCTCCTGCCGGGTCTCCTTCGCCCCGCAGGTTGTGGCTATTTTTCTCTATATTTTTCCAGGGGTCAACCAGAAGGCCTCTGTTTCCCTCGTATATCCCTAAAACCCCCTTATGGATATATTGAATTTCTTATTTTCACATGGACAGAATTCATGTCTCCGCCCCCCCAACCCCTGCTTCAGTTTCTGGCATCCCTGGGGACCCCCCTTCTCGGGCCCCAGGGCGTTGGGAAGGTTACGTTAACGTCCGCCTGTTGACACGTCCGCCTGCCGGCACGTGGTCGTTGCGTAACGCGGCGCAGGGACGTGGCTTGTTCCATAGGGTCAGTTCCCATGTAACGTCGAAGTGATTCGACTGAAGGGGAACGTCTAGGTTACGTAGGTAACCCTCGTTCCCTGAAGGAGGGAACGGAGACGTTACATCCCCTGCCACGTCCCTGTCGTCGCGCTGACGCCGGCTCAACCCGGCTCCTCAGCGAAGAACCTGTCTGACTGGCGCATGACGTCGCTATTTATACCCGTATGTACGGGGCGTGGCGCATCATGCAAATGCCACTCGCCAATTTTCATTGGCCTTTTGTATAAGGCTCAGATATGATTGGATTCTAAGCGAATTCCCATGTAACGTCTCCGTTCCCTCCTTCAGGGAACGAGGGTTACCTACGTAACCTAGACGTTTTGCCGCGTGAAGGCGGTTCAATGCTTTGGACAGCGTATGGTTGAGTTGTGATTTTCCACCAATTTGGGGCACCTTTCTTATGGAAATCAAGGATGATTTCATGGGAAATGGCAAACTGGTGTAGCGTTTGGCTAATAAGCTAAAGCTACTAAGGATGTACCGGTGCCCCGTCCTCCGAGCAGAATCCACATTCGGCCGTAATCGGAGGTTACTACTAACGTTCGATTGTGTCTCATAGGGAGTTTGGCGCAGGGCCTCAATGGAAAACAGGCCCTCGGCAGCTGAAACAAAAGACGAAGAATGCATCCACATGCACATGAATCAGGAGTGTTAAATAAAGAAACCCCGCAAGATGACGAGGTGGTCCAGTGGTTAAGGCGGTGGAAGGCTAATACATTGTGCTCGACACGCATTGGAAGCTTTAGCGCCACTGAGAGCCCACCGGACCAGACAGGACCAACCTGTTTACGATGGGTAACGGTGATCTGTAATTGCGCTGCAGTTTAACGATACCTGTCTTGAGAACATATTGACAAAACAACAAGCCTTCTGGCTCTGGCGCTCTATCATCAGTAGACAGCTTTTTGGCGAGGAAAAAAAACCCTAAACGAAACAAGGCTATATTTCTCAACAAAACTCTAAGCCTCCAGAGAGGCTAGCAAAAATTGCCAAAGCTAACTGTATTTCAAGTCATCCTGGCGGGGTATTGGGTAAAGTTTTCAACCAGCAATGATCGCGCCTCGGATAAACCTCATAGGCTACAATATTGCCTCTGCGAAAGAATGCCAGCAACGGTCGTGACCTTTTCGTGCACCTACGTGAATGTGAACCGACAAGGTGGCAGCAAGCTTTAAACATGACGCACAAACAGTCTCCTGGCACGGGTTGCTGCACCGTGTTTCCACGGAACAGATTAGAGGTGTGTAAAAGACGGCTCATTCACTATTCCCTCTGTGCTCAAAACAGCCTGCTGAAAGCACGGCAGCAGCAGCTGAAAAGGTCCGCAGCATGGCCTGTCTCGGTCAGCAAGGGGACGGGGTGGCCGAGTGGTTAAAGCGATGGACTGCTAATCCATTGTGCTCTGTGCAATGGTTGGAATCCCATTCTTGTCGTTCGGTTCCTTTAGCACTGGACCTTAATCCAGGTCCTGGGGACCCCATGCTAAACTTTTTGTGTGTCCTCCTTATCTAACACACTCAGTTCAGTTCTTAGAGTTCTCTACTAATGAACTGATGATCTGAATCAGGAGTGCTAAATAGAAAATGCCACGTAAAATGACAAGGTGGCCGAGTGGTTAAGGCGATGGACTGCTAATCCATTGTGCTCTGCACGCGTGGGTTAGAATCCCATCCTCGTCGTTCGGCTACTTTAGCAGTAGTCCTGGGGACCCCACTCTGCACTTTTTGAGTGTCCTCCTTATCTGACACACTCAGTTCAGTTCACTGAGTGCTCTACTAATGAGCTGATGGTCTGAATCGGGAGTGTTAAATAAAAGGACCACGGAAAGTGACGAGGTGGTCGAGTGGTTAAGGCGATGCAAGGCTAATCCGTTGTGCTCGGCACATCTTGGTTTGTGTGGGTTTGAATCCCATCCTCTTCATTTGATGATTTAGCACCATTGAGAGCCCACCGGAACAGACAGGCCCAACCTGTTTACGATGGGTAGCGGTGAGCTGTAATTGTGCTGTAGTTTAACGATACCTGCAGCGAAGTCTTGAGAACATATTGACAAAACAACAAATCTTCTGGCTCCGGCACGCTATGATCTGTAGACACCTCTTTGACGAGGACCAACAACCAGCCACTCCAACAAAACGAAGCAAAACTATCTTTTTCAAGAAGCGTCCAGAGAGACCGGCAAAAACTGTCGAAGCTGACTGTATTTCAAATCATCCCGATGGGATATCGGGGAAAGTTTTCAACCATCAATGATCACACCTCAGATAAACCACACAAGCTACAACATTGCCTCTGCGATAGAATACTGGTGACGGTCGTGACCTTTTCGTGCACCTACGTGGATGTGAACCGACAAGGTGGTAGCAAGCTGGATGAGCCCCAGAGACAGATCATCAGTGAAGACCTCTTCACCTAGACGGCCATCGACGCAAGACTGTGAAAACCAGATCCTCTCCAATCTGACACTGTGACAACATGGAACTTTTGCATCTACATTAATATTAGTCTGTTTGTTCTTATTCTGAGGTCACCGTAGCCGCCAGATCCATTCTGTATTCCGATCAGATGGTCACTGCAGTCCCCCGGATCCAGTCCGTACCAAGAGCAGATGGTGGATCAGCACCTTCAGCCGAATGTCAGCGGATACCATGTCAACTAGATGAGCCCCAGAGACAGATCATCAGTAAAGAATGAATCCACATGCCACAGCAAACTCGAGCTGGTGAAAATGTTCATCAAACACCCGCCGCTGACTTCTTTTAAAACAAGCCAGCTTATTGAAGGTGCACAGGATAAACGCCCTGAGAAAGCTGTGCCTCGCAACCCTAAGAACGGCATAGGCGTTAGTGGACACCTGACGTGCGTGCAAAACACCGGCATTTCACACGTCCCTGGGTGGGCTCGAACCACCAACCTTTCGGTTAACAGCCGAACGCGCTAAAGAAAGAGAGCCAACAGAGGCGCCCAACGTGGGGCTCGAACCCACGAACCTGAGATTAAGAGTCTCACGCTCTACCGTCTGAGCTAGTCGGGCTGGTTATAGTTTCTTTTACCGGGTCGGAGGCAGTTTTCATCGGCTCCCAAATGACACAGGTGAAACGGAGGCTCTCGCGTTGTGCGAGACTGTCGAGCCGTCCCGTGGGTAGGGCTTAGAGCACGCTTAGAGTTTTCTTCTGTCAGTTTTGACCCAATCTGTTTTTGGGAAACCCAGCAGTGCAGGCCAACAACATGTTCTGTCATGCCGCGTGAAGGCGGTTCAATGCATTGGATAGCGTATGGTTGAGATGTGATTTTCCACCAATTTGGGGAACCTTTCTTATGGTAATCAAGGATAAATCTATATAAGGATAAGGATAAATCTTCTATTTTTCGGTGGTCTTTTGAGAACACTAGATTTATATGTCAATTCCAACATAACACCGACTGTTACGCAATTAATTAATTAATAGTTAATAGTTACGCCTCCAACATTTGCATCGCCCAATCATCGGTAACGTCAGTACATCAGTAAAACAAGGCAAGCCACTGAAGGGACACGGTTAGCTTAATGCTAGCACTAGCCTGTTACATTGCAGTACAAAAGATATCACTTACCACATAAACAGAGAGATGACTGTGCTGATGATGGTGAATGATGGAGAAATAACTGCGCTGATGATGGCGAATGATTTACAGATCAAGAGTATCACCGAGATATCTAGATATCACTAGATATCACTAGATATCACTCTATAGAGACTGTGTCTGTTCCCCGAGCAAAAAAATACAAAAAACGCCTGAATCAAATCAAGACTAACAATTTAATTGATGTTCAACAAATAAAAAATATATATAATACAGAGAAACAATTGATAAAGCTTGGCTTATTGAATATCAGGTCCCTTTCTACGAAAGCACTTTTTGTAAATGATTTGATCACTGATCATAACCTAGATGTGCTCTGTTTGACAGAAACCTGGCTAAAACCAGACGATTACATTATTTTAAACGAGTCCACCCCCCAAGATTACTGTTATAAACATGAACCGCGTCTAAAAGGTAAAGGAGGAGGTGTTTCTACTATTTATAGCAGTATTCTCAATGTCTCTCAGAGAACGGGCTTCAATTATAACTCGTTTGAAGTTATGGTGCTTCATATAGCATTATCCAGAGAAACAAGTACTAATGATAAATCCCCTGTGACGTTTGTGCTAGCTACTGTATACAGGCCACCAGGGCACCATACAGACTTTATTAAAGAATTTGCTGATTTTCTATCCGAATTAGTGCTGGCCGCAGATAAAGTCTTAATAGTGGGTGATTTTAACATCCATGTTGATAATGAAAAAGATGCATTAGGAACAGCATTTATAGATATTTTGAACTCGATTGGGGTTAGACAACACGTGTCAGGTCCTACTCATTGCCGAAATCATACTCTAGATTTAATACTGTCACATGGAATTGATGTTAATGGCGTTGAAATTCTGCAGCAAAGCGATGATATCTCAGATCATTATCTAGTCTCTTGTATAATCCAGATAGCTAAAACTGTTAATTCAATTCCTTGCTACAAATACGGTAGAACCATCACTTCTACTACAAAAGACTGCTTTGTAAGTAATCTTCCTGACTTATCTGAATTCCTCAGCATATCCAATAGCTCAGAAAAACTTGATGATGTAATAGAAACTATGGACTCTCTCTTTTCTAGCACTTTAGATACAGTTGCTCCAGTGCGCCTAAAAAAGATTAAGAAAAACAGTGTAACACCGTGGTATAACGATCATACCCGCGCCCTAAAGAGAAAAGCACGAAAAATGGAACGCAGCTGGAGGAAAACAAAACTAGAGGTTTTTCGTACTGCTTGGCGTGAATGTAATTTATCTTATAGGAAAGCATTAAAAACTGCCAGATCGGATTACTTTTCATCTCTCTTAGAAGAAAACAAACATAACCCTAGGTATTTGTTCAATACTGTGGTTAAATTAACTAAAAATATAGCAGCAACAGGTTTAGACATTTCCCAAAAGCACAGCAGTAATGACTTTATGACGTACTTTACCTCCAAGATAGACACTATTAGAGATAAAATTGTAACCATACAGCCGCCCGCTACAGTATCGCATCAGATAGTGCGTTGTAGATCTCCTGAGGAACAATTCCATTCATTCTCTATTATAGGAGAGGAGGAATTGTATAAACTTGTTAAATCATCTAAACCCACAACATGTATGTTAGACCCTATTCCATCTAAGCTACTAAAGGAGGTACTTCCAGAAGTCGTAGATCCTCTTCTGAATATTATTAATTCGTCACTATCATTAGGATATGTCCCCAAAACCTTCAAAATAGCTGTTATTAAGCCACTCATTAAAAAACCACAACTTGACCCCTATGAATTAATTAACTACAGAACAATTTTGAATCTCCCTTTTCTGTCAAAGATACTAGAAAAGGTAGTATCCTCACAATTATGCTCCTTCTTAGAGAAAAATGGTATCTGCGAGGATTTCCAGTCAGGTTTTAGACCATATCATAGTACTGAGACTGCTCTAATTAGAGTAACAAATGACCTGCTATTGTCAAGCGATCGTGGTTGCATCTCTCTATTAGTGCTACTGGATCTTAGTGCTGCATTTGATACTATTGACCACAACATTCTTTTAAATAGACTTGAAAATTATGTAGGCATTAGTGGTAGTGCACTGGCATGGTTCAACTCGTACTTGTCTGACCGTCATCAGTTTGTGGCAATAAATGAAGAGGTATCATTTAGATCGCAAGAGCAGTATGGAGTACCTCAAGGCTCAGTGCTAGGGCCATTACTTTTTACGCTTTACATGTTACCCTTGGGAGATATCATCAGGAAACATGGTGTTAGCTTTCATTGTTACGCTGATGATACTCAGCTCTATATTTCTTCGCAGCCCGGCAAAACATATCCATTCGAAAAACTAACAGAATGCATAGCTGATATTAAAAACTGGATGGCGAATAACTTCTTACTGTTAAATTCTGAAAAAACAGAGGTATTAATTATTGGACCTAAAACCTCCACAAGTAATGACCTAAAACACAGTCTAATACTAGATGGCTGCTCTGTAAATTCGTCATCATCAGTTAGGAACCTAGGCGTCCTATTCGATAGCAATCTCTCCTTTGAAAGCCACATTTCTAGCATCTGCAAAACCGCATTTTTCCATCTTAAAAATATATCGAAATTACGACCTATGCTATCAATGTCAAATGCTGAAACATTAATTCATGCGTTCATGACCTCAAGGATAGATTATTGTAATGCTTTATTGGGTGGTTGTTCTGCACGCTTAATAAACAAACTCCAGCTGGTCCAAAATGCAGCAGCTAGAGTTCTTACTAGAACCAGAAAGTATGACCATATTAGCCCGGTTCTGTCAGCACTGCATTGGCTCCCTATTAAACATCGTATAGATTTTAAAATCTTGCTAATTACTTATAAAGCCCTCAATGGTTTAGCTCCTCAGTACTTGAACGAGCTCCTATCGTATTATAGTCCTTCACGTCCGCTGCGTTCTCAAAATTCTGGCAATTTGATAATACCTAGAATATCAAAATCAACTGCCGGCAGCAGATCATTTTCTTATCTAGCGCCTAAACTCTGGAACAATCTACCTAACACTGTTCGGGAGGCAGACACACTCTGTCAGTTTAAATCTAGATTAAAGACACATCTCTTTAACCTGGCTTACACATAAAATCATTAACACATTTCTATAATTCAAATCCGTTAAAGGATTGTTAGGCTGCATTAATTAGGTCAACCGGAACCGAAAACACCTCCCATAACACCTGATGCACTCGTTGCATCGTAAAAAGAATGGCATCTACGCTAATATTAGTCTGTTTCATTCTTATTCCGAGGTCACCGTAGCCACCAGACCCAGCCTGTATCCGGATCAGATGGTCACTCCAGTCCCCCGGATCCAGTCCGTACCCAGCTTAGATCGTGGATCACCACCTAGAGATGACTTCAATAGCTGTGGATGTCAACCAGATGAGCTCCAGAGACGGATCATCAATAAAGACCTCGCCAACCTTGACGGCCATCGGCGCTACACCACAGGATCCTGATGAGTTCTCTACAATCAGACATTGGTACAAACTGTTGTTTGGTCTGGCCAGAGGAGAACTGGTCCCCCGACTGAGCCTGGTTTCTCCCAAGGTTTTTTTCTCCATTTCTGTCACCTGTGGAGTTTTGGTTCCTTGCCGCTGTCGCCTCTGGCTTGCTTAGTTGGGGACATTTTCCAGCGATATCGTATACTATTTGAACTGAACTGACGATGATATCACTGAATTCATTGATGAACTGCCTTTAACTGAAAATTGATTGTTACAATAATGCGTTACTTACACACTATTGTGCTGTTTAAATACTGTGCAGTTGCTTTGACACAATCTGTATTGTAAAAGGCGCTATATAAATAAAGGTGACTTGACCGAGAAGCAGCTGAACTTGTGTGGTAAGAAGAGCTCCCTCTGCATTATAACTTTACACAGAGCACATGGATCACAGTAATGAGACTAAAATGTCTGCGATTCAAAACGGCAGATTCAACAAACCACATATTAAAAGCGGCTAGAGCTCCTAATTAAATATATATTTTTTATCAATGTGCCAGCTATAGAGATGAGCAGCTCTATGAAACAGCCAATCGGAGCAGAGCTCATTAATATTCATGAAGCTTCCAAAAAAGGCAATAACAGAGCATTTCATTCTAGGAACAAATCCTAGGGTTGCAAATGGTCCTGTAAAACCGTTTCTGGAGATTGTTTGCCCTTTCCTATGCCATATACCTTCTATGTAGACATCAAAAAACAAATTAAAATATTCTGTCAATGCATTTTATGGCAACTTTAAGTTGATAGAACCAGCTGACATCTTATCCTGACATTCTGAATCTCAAGGATGGTGACACCCACCAACAAAAATGTAAAATAAAATAAAAAGATTAAAAAAAGTAGTTTCATCAGATATACACCAATTATGAGCTAAACAGTCAATCGCAACTACTCACAAGGTTTTTGATCTGATATTTACAATTTTCAAAGACCACTCTGATCATACTCTCTTCTTCTATGCTGCATAAATGCCACACAGAACGTTCATCAATGGTGTGGACCATACGAAATAAACCATTACTCCACACCCGATTCACGCTGGAATCTGACGTGGAGATAAGTACTTGGCTGAATCCAGATCTCTTCTTGACATCCATAGTATAGTCTACAGCCCTTTACGTGACTGATTTGCAAATTGAATCAAAGCAATTAAGCAAGGAACGCGACAGAGTGCGCCTGACCCCGGATCGGGAGGTTGCGTGTTCCAATTATGTTGAGGTCAAGCGAACTGTTCTTGACTTTATGAGTGTAAAGGTTTGTGGTGTCTTGGGGTACAACGGTAGCTTGGCTAAATCCAGATCAGACGGTTGCATGTTCCAATCACATCAGTTGATCTCTTCTTGACATCCATAGTATAAAGTCTACAGCCCTTTACCGTGACTGATTTGCAAATTGAATCAAAGCAATTAAGCAAGGAACGCCGTCTTGTTTTCTCGACCTCGTGGCCGCGACAGAGTGCGCCTGACCCCGGATCGGGAGGTTGCGTGTTCCAATTATGTTGAGGTCAAGCGAACTGTTCTTGACTTTGTGAGTGTAAAGACTAGCGGATTTGCATAGTTTATCAAAGTGCTTTAGCATGAAACACTAAATAATTTTTCCGCTATCTTGTAGTGCAACGGTAGAGTGTCTGGCTCCAAATCACCTTGAGGTCAGACGATCTGTTTTTGATCTCCTGAGTATAAAGTCCAACATCAAGAGTGTTCCTTGAGCACCGTATATTTACTGAGTTGCATTCTGTGTCAAGGGCGTTAAGCAAAATACATCACCTCTGGGTTCAGGACCTCGTGGCGCAACGATAGCGCGTTTGACTCCAGATCAGAAGGTTGCGTGTTCAAATCACGTCGGGGTCACGTGATTTCTTGTTGACTTCTAATGTGAAAAGAAGTCCTGTCGTTGTGTGCTGCAGTGGTTTCCAATCCCACCGCTCTGTATGTCTCCCTTATTAAACACACCTGATTAAGATCATTAGCTAGTTAGGAGAGAGCTCCATGAGCTCATCTTGGTGTGTCAGAAAAAGGAGACAGACAAAAATGCAGGGCCGCGTCTTCCAGAGTCATCGTAAGCCTAAGTTGATTGCAACTCTATTGGTTTCAATGCGTCTACGTTGTATGAAGGATTGCAACGCTTTTGGGAAACACAGCCCAGAGCAGGGGGTCCCCAGGATCAGGATTGAAAATCACCAGTGTACTGTGATAGATTTGTATCTTGACCTGTTATTTTTATTAAGCCTGAGATCTCATGTAATAACCATTCCTGTCATTGTGTACTGTGACAGATCTGCCTCTTGACGTGTTGCTTTTGCATATCTTGCCCTGCAATCTCTGAAGAATTCGTGGAAACATCTACGTGCCGAATTCAAAAGCCAGCTCCTTCGAGCCGGAATCGAACCAGCGACCTAAGGATAGCCAATGTATCATCTACAGTCCTCCGCTCTACCAGCTGAGCTATCAAAGGCAGGGTGACAAAAGGTGGCTTAAGCAGGAAACACCAGATAGGTTTGTGGTGTCTTGGGGTACAGTGTTGCCAGATTGGAAATGTCCAAGTATCGTACCAGAAGCTCAAAATTATCGTATTTGGGAGAAAATTATCATATTTAAGTCAAACGTTCAAAATAAAGATCGGCTATTTATCTAGATGTTACAGCTATTCTCCTTTTCAGCACTCATTTTCTATACCTTATTGTAATGATAAAAACTAATTATCTTACCCGAGTCAAACGTTCAAAATACAGCTATTTATCTAGATGTTACAGCTATTTATCCTTTTCAGCACTCAATTTCTATACTTTATTTTTAAACTAACAACCTCAGTTTTGAAACAACTGACCTAAGTGCGACAGGAACGTTAACCTGTGCTCGTGAGAGAGAGCCATTCTCCATGATGATTGGTTGAGAAGACGTAAGATTGGATGCGTAACACCACGTTCACGTCTCCTCACAATCATGAAGGTAGACGTAGGATCCACACAACTACATCTTTGAGAATAGAAGCTCTATAATTACAACGACCATGGTGTCACAAAATTCAGAAATTATCGTACATTGTGGTATTATTGATCGTACATCGTACAGAGGTCAAAATTATGGTCCAAATACGATAATTATTGTACGTCTGGCAACACTGTTGGGGTACAACGGTAGCTTGGCTGAATCCAGATCAGACGGTTGCATGTTCCAATCACATCAGTTGATCTCTTCTTGACATCCATAGTATAAAGTCTACAGCCCTTTACCGTGACTGATTTGCAAATTGAATCCAAGCAATTAAGCAAGGAACGCCGACTTGTTTTCTCGACCTCGTGGCCGCGACAGAGTGCGCCTGACCCCGGATCGGGAGGTTGCGTGTTCCAATTATGTTGAGGTCAAGCGAACTGTTCTTGACTTTGTGAGTGTAAAGACTAGCGGATTTGCATAGTTTATCAAAGTGCTTTAGCATGAAACACTAAATAATTTTTCCGCTATCTTGTAGTGCAACGGTAGAGTGTCTGGCTCCAAATCACCTTGAGGTCAGACGATCTGTTTTTGATCTCCTGAGTATAAAGTCCAACATCAAGAGTGTTCCTTGAGCACCGTATATTTACTGAGTTGCATTCTGTGTCAAGGGGGTTAAGCAAAATACATCACCTCTGGGTTCAGGACCTCGTGGCGCAACGGTAGCGCGTCTGACTCCAGATCAGAAGGTTGCGTGTTCAAATCACGTCGGGGTCACGTGATTTCTTGTTGACTTCTAATGTGAAAAGAAGTCCTGTCGTTGTGTGCTGCAGTGGTTTCCAATCCCACCGCTCTGTATGTCTCCCTTACTAAACACACCTGATTAAGATCATTAGCTAGTTAGGAGAGAGCTCCATGAGCTCATCTGGGTGTGTCAGAAAAAGGAGACAGACAAAAATGCAGGGCCGCGTCTTCCAGAGTCATCGTAAGCCTAAGTTGATTGCAACTCTATTGGTTTCAATGCGTCTACGTTGTATGAAGGATTGCAACGCTTTTGGGAAACACAGCCCAGAGCAGGGGGTCCCCAGGATCAGGATTGAAAATCACCAGTGTACTGTGATAGATTTGTATCTTGACCTGTTATTTTTATTAAGCCTGAGATCTCATGTAATAACCATTCCTGTCTTTGTGTACTGTGACAGATCTGCCTCTTGACGTGTTACTTTTGCATATCTTGCCCTGCAATCTCTGAAGAAATCGTGGAAACATCTACGTGCCGAATTCAAAAGCCAGCTCCTTCGAGCCGGAATCGAACTAGCGACCTAAGGATAGCCAATGTATCATCTAGAGTCCTCCGCTCTACCAGCTGAGCTATCGAAGGCAGGATGACAAAAGGTGGCTTAAGCAGGAAACACCAGATAGGTTTGTGGTGTCTTGGGGTACAACGGTAGCGTGGCTGAATCCAGATCAGACGGTTGCATGTTCCAATCACATCAGTTGATCTCTTCTTGACATCCATAGTATAAAGTCTACAGCCCTTTACCGTGACTGATTTGCAAATTGAATCCAAGCAATTAAGCAAGGAACGCCGACTTGTTTTCTCGACCTCGTGGCCGCGACAGAGTGCGCCTGACCCCGGATCGGGAGGTTGCGTGTTCCAATTATGTTGAGGTCAAGCGAACTGTTCTTGACTTTGTGAGTGTAAAGACTAGCGGAATTGCATAGTTTATCAAAGTGCTTTAGCATGAAACACTAAATAATTTTTCCGCTATCTTGTAGTGCAACGGTAGAGTGTCTGGCTCCAAATCACCTTGAGGTCAGACGATCTGTTTTTGATCTCCTGAGTATAAAGTCCAACATCAAGAGTGTTCCTTGAGCACCGTATATTTACTGATTTGCATTCTGTGTCAAGGGGGTTAAGCAAAATACATCACCTCTGAGCTCAGGACTTCGTGGCGCAATGGTAGCGCGTCTGACTCCAGATCAGAAGGTTGCGTGTTCAAATCACGTCGGGGTCACGTGATTTCTTGTTGACTTCTAATGTGAAAAGAGGTCCTGTCGTTGTGTGCTGCAGTGGTTTCCAATCCCACCGCTCTGTATGTCTCCCTTATTAAACACACCTGATTCAGATCATTAGCTCGTTAGGAGAGAGCTCCATGAACTCATCTGGTTGTGTCAGAAAAAGGAGACAGACAAAATATGCAGGGCCGCGTTTTCCAGAGTTATCGTAACCCTAAGTTGATTGTAACTCTATTGGTTTCAATGCGTCTACGTTGTATTAAGGATTGCAATGCTTTTGGGAAACACAGCCCAGAGCAGGGGGTCACCTGCGGTGATGCACTTAAAAAAAAAAGCCCCTTAATTAATAGCGTTTTCATTGTGTTAGAATGACCATAAAACTGATATGACAGCTTGGATATGTTTTGTTTTTTAAAAATATTTATTCATTAGATTCATTTACATAATAATTGTCATGAAATACTTAAAAGTAAAGCACACAAATGTTCACTCTAAAAAAGTTAATGTCGGTCAAAATGTCTGGTATGATCAAGTTTACCAGACAAAATTTCATATAATTTTGGTGTTTATTATGCACTGTAACATGCATGCAAATTTTTGAGCTACATATATAGGCTAATAGGCTAGTTGACACTAGTTGATAAAATGTGTTGTTGTTATTATCATTATTATTATTTTGGTCAAACATTGGGAAATAAATTTGCGATATTATGTTTAATCGATAAGCAAGGAGGAGATATATTTTGCTGAGTATGCTATTGTCCTGGAATCATGGCTGGTTTTGTCCTGTCTAAAACCGCCAGTAGGTGGGAGCCCAACCCTGTCATAAATGAAAGATTAATTTAAAACACAGATTCATAAAATGTCGCCTTTTTTTTTTTTTTTTTTTTTACTGGATAAATTTTTGAGCCCTCGATTTTACCGGAAATACTATGTGTAGACTGCGTGCTGAGTTTTTAACTAAACCGTCCAGTCCAGTAGAAGGCGGAATATCGTCTTTTACGTTGAATACCCATTTACGAAATGGAAGCACTAGCCGTAGTCAATGCAGTGAGAAGAAAAGTTTTATCAATCAAACGCAATTTTCATCGTGGAAACTGTAATTCTTATCATTTGAGTGTGATTGACTCATTGCTTAACAATGTCCAAAGAATCGGTCAAGATAACCCAGAGAAAAACAGTGAACTCCTTGAAAGCCTAAGGATACTACAGACAGCCATGACTTCGAGGCATCAGCAAGCGCCTTCCACCGCTGCTCCGCTCATACGAACAGGTTTATTATTGATATACTATATAGTGCACAACTTGTTTTAAAGAATACGCATGGATTTCTAAAGTAATACTTTACTGTAGAACCTAGAAGATAAATTAATTTATGTATAATGGAGAGTAATACATCCAGTGGTCGAAATGGCTACAATTCCAGGGGCGTCGTAGTTGGGTGAAAAGGGGGACTAAATTACCAGGGCCCCAAGTGGGGGGAGGGCCCCTGAGGAGTGAAATTTTATTTTCCTTTAAATATAATTTTAAGATCACAATAAATGTTGTTAACTAATGTAAATCAGTGATGCGCGGGTCAATGTATAAACAACCCTAATCCGACCGACGTTTTCAACTAACGCAACTCGGACCGCAAAAAAAAAAAAAAAAAGAAAGAAAGAAAGAAACTATTGTACCCGACCCGCTTCCTGTCTAATATTTGTGACTGACACTAGCGATTATATGCGGCTATATGCGGTGGAGATGCGTTCACTGTCAAACATCATTTGGCATTAATTAGGTAATTTTGTCAAAATAAATGTTCTTGATTACAAGAAAAATACAGATTGTTCTTGTTGTGATTTATTTTGTCTTTCCTTTATGTCAGTGATTCTACGCGATTAAATATGATCAAGAATTATTTTATTTCGATCTACAGTGTAATAAGAGTTTAGAAAAAGATTAGCCTATAGCCATAAATAATATATATATATATAGGCCTATATATATATATAGACTACAAGCTTATTCCTTTTTTCTTAACTTTTAACTTCTTTTCAAAATTATCAAGAATATTAAATCAACTTAATAGGCTAGGTTAACGAATTTTCTTATACAAACATAATGAATGCAATTCAAAACAAAGTTTTTATAGATAAATTCAGGAATTATGAATATGACAAAATAATATTATTTTATATATATTAATTGTATAGCTATAATAGTTGTATCAAATGAATAAGGAAATTATAGTGCCTTGAATTTATTAAGTAATGTTTAATTTCGTTCGTTTCGCTCTCTGGAAATGTAAAGAAAAAATACAGTTTTTACTTGGAATTCGTTTTTAATCCCTGGTTTTAAACAAGCATATACATGAGATCATTTATATGTTATTGCTTGAATAAACGTTTAAAATAGTGCTAGAAATTTTATAATTAAGGAAATTAAACAGACCTAGGCATTTGAAAAGACATAGTGAAATGTGTCTAATAATTCCAAAAAGAAAGAGAAGCATTGGACGTAATCAAAATATTCGAGACATTTATTAGGAATACCATTTTCCAAAAGTCGTATTCAAATAAAATATATTCTAGATAAGCTTTACCGAATGATTGTTGTTAAAATGGGAAGAGACTTTTAATTAGCATAAAATGTGTTTCTGGATTAATTCACCAAACATATTGATATAAAAATCAAGATGTAAATAAACAGTTTTAGAACATTTAGCCTTATTTCTGAATATGTAGATCTAAACACAAAACATGTTACATATACAGGTCCTTATCCAAAAATTAGCATATTGTGATAAAGTTCATTATTTTCTGTAATGTAATAATAATTCATTACATTTATATAGCGCTTTTCTAGACACTCAAAGTGTACTGATAAACATTAGACTTTCATATATTTTAGATTCATTACACACAACTGAAGTAGTTCAAGCCTTTTATTGTTTTAATATTGATGATTTTGGGCATACAGCTCATAAAAACCCAAAATTCCTATCTCAAAAAATTAGCATATCATGAAAAGGTTCTCTAAACAAGCTATTAACCTAATCATCTGAATCAACTAATTAACTCTAAACACCTGCAAAAGATTCCTGAGGCTTTTAAAAACTCCCAGCCTGGTTCATTACTCAAAACCGCAATCATGGGTAAGACATCCGACCTGACTGCTGCCCAGAAGGCCATCATTGACACCCTCAAGCAAGAGGGTTAGACAGAGAAAGAAATTTCTGAACGAATAGGCTGTTCCCATAGTGCTGTATCAAGGCACCTCATTGGGAAGTCTGTGGGAAGGAAAAAGTGTGGCAGAAAACGCTGCACAACGAGAAGAGGTGACCGGACTCTGAGGAAGATTGTGGAGAAGGACCGATTCCAGACCTTGGGGGACCTGCGGAAGCAGTGGACTGAGTCTGGAGTAGAAACATCCAGAGCCACCGTGTACAGGCGTGTGCAGGAAATGGGCTACAGGTGCCGCATTCCCCAGGTCAAGCCACTTTTGAACCAGAAACAGCGGCAGAAGCGCCTGACCTGGGCTACAGAGAATCAGCACTGGACTGTTGCTCAAATTTTGCATGTCACTCGGAAATCAAGGTGCCAGAGTCTGGAGGAAGACTGGGGAGAGGGAAATGCCAAAATGCCTGAAGTCCAGTGTCAAGTACCCACAGTCAGTGATGGTCTGGGGTGCCATGTCAGCTGCTGGTGTTGGTCCATTGTGTTTTATCAAGGGCAGGGTTAATGCAGCTAGCTATCAGGAGATTTTGGAGCACTTCATGCTTCCATCTGCTGAAAAGCTTTATGGAGATGAAGATTTCATTTTTCAGCACGACCTGGCACCTGCTCACAGTGCCAAAACCACTGGTAAATGGTTTACTGACCATGGTATTACTGTGCTCAATTGGCCTGCCAACTCTCCTGACCTGAACCCTATAGAGAATCTGTGGGATATTGTGAAGAGAAAGTTGAGAGACGCAAGACCCAACACTCTGGATGAGCTTAAGGCCGCTATCGAAGCATCCTGGGCCTCCATAACACCTCAGCAGTGCCACAGGCTGATTGCCTCCATGCCACGCCGCATTGAAGCAGTCATTTCTGCAAAAGGATTCCCGACCAAGTATTGAGTGCATAACTGAACATAATTATTTGAAGGTTGACTTTTTTTGTATTAAAACACTTTTCTTTTATTGGTCGGATGAAATATGCAAATTTTTTGAGATAGGAATTTTGGGTTTTCATGAGCTGTATGCCCAAAATCATCAATATTAAAACAATAAAAGGCTTGAACTACTTCAGTTGTGTGTAATGAATCTAAAATATATGAAAGTCTAATGTTTATCAGTACATTACAGAAAATAATGAACTTTATCACAATATGCTAATTTTTGGAAAAGGACCTGTAGTTATATTTTAATAAAAATCAGTAATTTGCCATCTTTACGTGAAATATTTAGCATTTTTCCTGGTATCTTCAACTCAAGACGTGAAACAACACATCAGACAAACTTTATTTCAAGGTTAGTCTTTTTCTTTAAAAAAACAAAACAAAAAAACAATTACTTTAACACACACATTTAATAAATATATACAAACTATATATTGTCCAAATACTTTCAAACCTTTTAATTAAAAAAAATCTAGTACTTGTTTAATTCTCCATAAGCTGAGCAACAGCTGCGCTAAATTAAAGTGTTTGAATTTAGCTATTATATATAATATATAATATATTATTGATTTATTCATATAGTTTACAAGTGTTTTAATGCATTTTGTCTCTTTAAAGATGTTCCTCTGTTTCGAACAAAGTCCCTGATGTTCTGAGGCGTTCGACTATGCAAGATACGTCTCTCTGCTTTTTTGCAGGAATGACATTCCTTCAGTGTGACGAGATGGCCCTTCAGTATATGGGTTTTGAAGTGCCTGAATACTGCTTGCTCCTCCAGTTTGGTCCAAGGCCTTTTTACAAAGCCTGTCCTGATACACGCTGAAAAGAACCAAACAAAAACAAGATCAAATGTCGAAAAAAAGATATGAGAATATGAAAAATGTCATTATAGACTTCTTATCTGGATCTAGCCAATTATGGGTTTTGAAAAATAAACAAAATTGTTTAGTGTCATTTCAAACGGTTAAAACTTTCACTTTCACTACATACCAGAAGTGTCATCTTGCTCAGGCTCATCTTCACACGAGTCTTCACTGTCACTACTGTTGTTCATTTCTGCAAATTCTACATGAGGGAGACAAATGCCATAAAATATGAAATCAGAGGCTGAATTTTATTTTGGAAAATGGGTGAACTTACCCCCATTTTTTTTAGGGTATGTCTAAAAACTCCCAACTCATTTTCTTCTCCAACATCGCTGTTTCCCCCCATTTTTTTGTAAAGGGAGTTTGATCTTCTTTGCATGTTCACTTTGTAAACAATGGGTCTGTACTTTTGTAGCAGTGTAGGGTGATTTTGAAGTTGGAGGAGAAAATAAGATGGGAATTTTTCGACATCATGAGTGCACAGTGCACGGCAGAGATAGACAAGACGAACATTTGATGTTAAAAAGTACATAAATGTTAATTTTTTTAGGAAATGACAGATCCTTCTTTCTCAGCTGGGATTGTTTAGAGTCATTTGAAGCTGCATTTGAAATGCATTTTGGACACACACAGACACCATTGAAGACCACTATATGGAGATAATTCCTGAAATGTTTTCCTCAAAAAACATAATTTCTTCACGACTAAAGAAAGAAAGACATGAACATCTTGGATGACAACTGGGTGAGTAAATTATCTGTAAATATTTGTTCTGGAAGTGAACTACTCCTTTAAATATTATAAAAATGTAAATACCTTGGATTTCATCGAGAGATCATCCTTGAAGTTCTGTAATGTTGCCTCTTTCTAATGCTAGAAGCATTGTGGAAAGTTTTGCGGTTGGAAGGGTTGCAGCTGGCAGTCTATAAAACTTTCGATGAACTCTTATATCATGCCCCAAATAATCAGCAAGCTGGTCCATTTGATTATTTTTCAGATTTAGTATCTGTGATGTTGTCGCCACTTGTTTTCGTAGTTGAGTTGACCTCAGGTATTCGGGATGCCTGGCTCCAGATTCCTGTGCAAACTTTCGAATACAGTCATGACCTCTGAAAAATGACAGACTTTTTGGTACTGCAAACAAGAATCCATTGTCATCAAAGACCTTGCAATCTTTTCTCTTTTCTACAAGCAGCTGGAGTGCTTTTACAAGATCTGATGTCAACAAAACAGCAACTTTTCTGTCTTTTTTCCCCTTGAATTCAACCCTACTTAAGTAGGAACATAGTCGTTTTTCAAAGTTTGACAGTCCGAATTCAGGAAGAACTGGTGAGGCATCCCTTTCAAGAAAATGTTTCAACTGCATTTTGGAAACTTCTCCAGGCTGTCGTCGATTGAAAAGAATGACTCTAGTGAGAGTGACTCTGGCAAGGTCAGAATAGTTCTGAATTGTAGAAGATTTTTCTAGGTTTTTGTAGGCTGAATCCGAAGCACTTTCAAGATGTTTAATCAACTTTTGCATGTCTTTGGTCAGCGGCAGATTCACTTTCTTCTTGTATTTCTTTTCTTTTGCAGACATCCTTGCAGTGCAAGACACACACTCTGTCCACTTTGCCCGGTACAGTGTTTGGAATTGTTCTGTACAGTCGCTGAGCTCCTTATTTCCAGCAATGATTGCATTGCCCCGGATGATGGAGCTGACTTGCAGTAAGTGCCGTCCGATCTTTAATGCTAAACTTGGTGCTCTAAATGTCTTTTCATCCTTGCTAAATCCTGCTAGCTCTTTTGCAGCTTGAACAGCAGCCATAAAATTCTCTGGCTTTATGGCATCCTCCAAGGTGGTAATGGAAGTGTTCTTTTGAATGCTTATCAAAAATCTGCCAAGGTCACAAATGTTTTGGCGTATATATCCATGCCTTGATAAGTCACGTCCATGTTTATTGTAGAGAGATTGGGCAAACTGTAAAAGACATGGGTCATGTTGAACCACACTTACAATTTCATCATCTCTCATTCTTCTGATGAGTTTTAAGACGTCATCCGATACGGTACCTGAAAATGCAGCCTTGGCCACTGCAGCAAGACCCAGTACTCTCTTTGTGCACTGATCATTTTCGTGACGTTCTCTTTTGGCTGAGCATGTTTTCATGTGCCTCCAGAGTTCCTCACGAACAAACATCCCATGGCAATAAAGACAGTACTCATACTTGTTGGAGTCCTGTTTTACAGAAAAACGTTTTACTTTCAGGACACCCGTTCCTTTCTTCAGGACATCGTTGTTGTGCATGAAGTTGCCTTTGTTTCGCAATGCCTGGAGCAATTCCTTTCTTTTTCTGGAGTGAGCTGGGAAACTGAGTGCTTGTGCAATTTCCGCGTCTTCATTTTCATGCACTTTAAAATGGCGAGCTATTTTGTTTTGTGCTTTTCCACAAACAAAACAAAAATTTTGACCACCTTTGGATACAGTGGTTATGTCATGCGAAAACGAGACTGAATCACTTGGTGTATCCCTTGCTTCAGTAACACTATTGGGGCTTGAGTCGTTCGAAGAGGACAGATTCTGAATAAATGAATCTTCTGGTGTACCATTTAGGCTGGATGAATCCAGAGAGCTCTCTGTAATGTTGTCTGAGTTCAAGTCAGATCCTGATTCAGGCACAAACTCTTCACCTGACATCAATTCTTCTTTACTGCTTTCAGGTAAGTCCTGTAAAAAATAAATTGCAGGCAGCATTATTAGTTTAATCTTTTACTATTAGTGACGGACTGTGTACATGTGCGAGTACTTTTCAGAAATTTAGTTTAGAATTTTTTTAAATATTCCACAGGTAGGTGCCTAAATAATTTTACATTTTTCTCCTGAAAAAATATCCTGGATTCTACCAATCAAAATAATGACCGTTTATGCTGAAGTCTTGAAAGCACTAATCTGTCATGTCTGTCTAATCCAGGGGTGCTCAACCCTGTTCCTGGAGATCTACCTTCCTGCAGAGTTTAGTTCCAACCCTGATCAAACACACCAGTCTGTAATTATCAGATTCTCCTTCAGATCCTAATTATTTGGTTCAGGTGTGTTTGATCAGGGTTGGAGCTGAACTCTGCAGGAAAATCCTATTAGTTTTACTTATGAACATTTTAACATTTACTTCAGAGAAGTCATTAAATGTCCAGCTAATTAGACAAATAGTAAAAATAGCTCACTAAAAGTTAATTATGTTAATTTACGCATATTGTATGAACAAATGTCAAAGAGATATATTTTTTAAAAGCTACATTATGCGCAATTTAAAATTTAGAAATTTAAAAAATTTGAAAATTGGTTTTGTTTGAGTTTAATAAATCTGGGCCCGTATTCACAAAACATTTTATCTTAGAACTAAGAGTTCTCCTAAACAGCAGTGAAAGTTTTTAGCTAAGAGTTTTCTCTTAAACCCTATTTACAAAGCTACTGAGACAAACATTTACTAAGGAATAGAGAGAAATCTTAAGCTAAGAGTAAGTATCGGGATTGACCTCGTTACTATGAATGATGTCAGCATGCTTATTAACTATGCGCACAGTGATTGGCTGATAGGGGAGGGGTTTCTGTCAGAGATATATTCATAGAAACATTGTATTGTCATATTCAAATAAAAGTGAAAAAAAGGTAGCCATATTCAAATAAAGATTTTAAAATGCAGGTTAAGTTTCACTAATTAAACAAGTATATGTTCAGATAATTGTCAGCGTCTTACAATTAGAGGACATACATATAAACAACCTTTTAATAAACAGAGTAGAAAAATCATGGCTGATAATAATACATGCAAACGTAAAAGAAAACCAAACTGGATGCAAGAACAGCTTTTTGTCCAACTTGCTAATGAAAACAAGGATATAATCAAAGGAAAATTTGTAGTTGAGATAACCTCCTAAACCAAAAAAAAAAAAGATGCGTGGGAAAACAAATGTGTGCAAATAAATGCAGCATGTTTCTAAACATGTGGGCAACAGCCTTTCCAGCCCTGCTGGAAAAATAAAACAACAACAACAACAACAACAAAAAAAAAAAAACAAAAAAAAAAAAACAATAGAAACCATCACAGAATTTAAAGTGTTTTTACTGGGTGAAATAGGATTTGTACTGGTTTTAATTAGGGTTGGGTACCGAAACCCATGTGACTGGTATGTACCGGACCGAAACAGAACGCGAATTTCGGTGCCCCATTTCGATGCCACTTAAGTGCCTGAACTGTCGATTGAAATATTTGTTTTCTGGTGCTATGATACGAATGTAGAAGCATTAATTCATCTACATGCATGATCGCTAGTTAAATATAAATACTGCATTCATGGGGTGTCAGAATGATCGGAAAAAATATTTCCTGAATGAGAAAACTCACATGAATGTCGGAAAGCTTTGATGATACAAATCCAAGACATCTTTGTAGTTACTATCCAGTTTCACATTTCGAACTAAAAGCACAAATCACCAGGAAATGAAACCATCCAAGAAGCGTGTGAATGTAGCAACTATAGTTACACTTGCTCTGACTGCAGCAGGTGGTTTTGCTGTTAGCTTAGCTAGCTACATTAAACACCGTTAACTTACAGATCTGGCCATTAAAAATGCGTCTATTTTCACGCGGCAGCCTGCAATTCGGCACGCGTGGGCACGCGTCCTACCGCAGTGGCTTTTTTTGATTTTTTTACAACGTTGTTGCACTTCATATAATATCCACCAGGTGGCGCAAGGAACAACATTCTGTAGCCAAACACCATGGCCAGCTCTAGGGGGCGTTGGTCACAAATACCAGTACAATAGTTCAATGATTCCTCTTTCCTGAAATTATGGTTCAAACCAATAGCAAAAAGATAGCCTATTCATAAGCAGGTGCAGTTGTATTGTTATTTTGTTTTCTTTCTTTGTTTTCCTGACGAACATTTATTAGACTGCATCGGAAATAGAAATGTTAATTTCGGTTATTTTATTTTTCCAACCGACAACTGACGTAAACCGCTAAATTCGTTTTCAGGGATTAATTATACACAAGCAAGAAGCAGCATAAACATCAGAACCTCACGCGCAGAGCTTATGCACAGAGAAAAACCCAATAAACCTATATATAATAATAAATAAAATAGGCCCACATAAGAAATATATGTTTTAGTCACGTGACGCTTGGAGGCTAGATGGCTGCTTAAAGTGGAGCTCCGTGCCGCTTTAATACAATTATCCTGATAAGTTATTATTATACGGTCAACTCTAATAGTTATTTGCATCCTGATTGTTACCGATTCAGTAAAATGTCGAAGCAGTCGAAAAGCACGAATTTAGGAGATATTAAGAGGCATTTGAGATCGCAAGTTTGTGAGCTTCCTCCGGATGGCGAGACTGTCGCCCCGCAGCTGGGTTCAGAGAATGAAATGTCACAAGACATATCCAACATTTACACAATGTTGAAGAAAATCTCAGATGATATGGGAGGCATCGAGGATATTCGCCAAACTACAACGTCTGTGGAGAACAAATTATCCGCGTTGATTGCGCGAATCGATGATGTCGAAAAACGTGTGGAGTTTCTTGAGGAAACGGAGAAAGAGTGGCAAAGGAATCCGCCTGCAAGCAAATGTGAACTTGATCAGTTACAAGACAAAGTAGAGGATATGGAGAATCGAAATCGACGAAATAATCTCCGCTTTATAGGGGTTTCGGAGGGAAAGGAAGGCGGAAATATGATGAAGTACATGGGGGATCTGATCTCTTCAGTTTTTGACACATCGGGACGGCACACGGAAATAGAACGAGCTCACAGAGTTTTCGGCCCAAGACCCAATCCTGAGGACAGACCTAGACCTATACTGGTGAGATTTCTGAGATCAGGGGATCGTGATGCGGTTTTGCGTGCTGTGCGGGAGAAGGGGGAGATCCAGTACGAGGGGAATCGGATACTGATTTTCCCGGACTTTGCAAGAGCGACACAACTTAAGCGAGAGAAGTTCAGAGAATGCCGAAGAGCCCTTCATGCTCGAGGGGTGAAATTTGCGATGATGTATCCAGCGACCCTAAGGATCGAGACTAGCGAGGGATATAAACGCTTCGTTTGCCCAAAAGAAGCCTTGAAGTATATCACTGAAATGGGACAGTAACGGGACTGATCCTTAATGTGATATCAGATGTTATATAGTAGTCTTGATTTCATTAATATGTTTTGAACCTTTATAAAGGGTATTTTGTTCTGAGGTCATACATTTGGACCGGAGATTGATCATTTTGCGGCGATGGTGGGAAACTGGTGGGCCTTTCACCTGCACGCGAGTCATGGACCGTCAAGTTTTTGTTGTTGAAAGGGCATTTCTTTATAATGACTTGACAATTTTGCGCTCTGTTCTTGTTCAAGCGCAGTTCATTTCGTTAAAATTGGGGTTGGGATGTCAGTCGCAAGTTTGTGCATGTACGATTATAATTGCTACTTTTTATATATATTATTTGAAAGCTAGTAGTGCATCTATCTAGAGTACTGCGTCTCACCACATGGAATGTAAAGGGGTTAGGACATCCAATTAAAAGAAAGAAGGTTATGTCAAAACTAAGGGTGGAGAAATATGATGTAGTGTTTCTTCAAGAAACTCATCTCTTACAGAAGGAAGCAGAGAAGTTACTGGGGGGTTGGGTCGGGAAGGTATTTTATAATGAGGGTACAAGTAATAGTAGGGGGGTGATTACATTGGTTAATAAGCAGTTACAATTTAAATGTATAAAGCAAATTAAAGACAAAGAAGGGAGAATTCTTATTATACTGGCAGAGGTGCATGGGCAGAACATATTATTTGCCAATGTTTATGCACCAAATATCGATGATTATACTTTTTTCGTTAATTTAGAGGGCATGTTACTTGCAAATGGGCAGTGTGACATTATTTTAGGTGGGGATTTGAATCTGGTGCTTGATCCAGTGCTTGATCGGAGCCATTTATCAAAGAGTAAAATGCCCAAGGCTTATGTGAAATTACAAAATATCTGTAAAACCTTTGGGTTAGTAGATATTTGGAGGATTCTGAATCCAGATGGAAGAGAGTATACATTCTATTCTGCTCCACATAAGCTATATTCTAGAATTGATTATTTTTTGGTAACAAAGTCTCTCGTTTCTTGTTCTACTTGTTCTATTGGCACCATTATAATATCAGATCATGCTTGGGTTAGTATGGAAATTAGCCCACGTCAGGTTAGTCAACGCTGTTACAGATGGAGATTTAATTCTTCACTTTTGCAAAAACCAGAGTTTAAGGAGGCATTAAAACTCAAATCAAAATTTACGAAGAGACAAATTTGGCAACTGCGCCCTCTGCAGGAATTGCTTGGGAGGCTTTGAAGGCAGTGTTAAGGGGATTTATTATTCAGTATGCTTCTTACTCTAAAAAATGTAATAATAGAGACCTGGCTAATTTGGAAAGGAAAATTAAAGAGAGTGAATTGGAGATGATGAAAAAAACCACACCTGAAGGCCTGAGATATTTAACTCAGTTAAAATATAAGTACAATGATATATTATCAAAGAAGGTGGAGTTTGGGTTATTTAGGGCAAGACAGAAATATTTTGAATCTGGTGACAAAGCAGGCAAGTTTCTTGCAAATTATTTATTTATTTAAATATTCTTTTTATTATGGTTTTTGCAAACACAAAAAACAAACAGTAACAGACAAACAGACCCTTCACATAACAAACATCTGTGCAATGTGTAAAATGAAGCACAAAAATAAGACAAAAAGGAGAATGACGGTATACAAGACTAACATATCCAACAAAGAGTAATTACAATAATTGTGAATATTATAAATAAATAAAAAATATTGCTACCAATCTAAAATAATTGTGTACATCACTAATCCTTGTAGCTCAACAGAAAAGAAAAAACGGATTCCCACATTTTGTCAAATTTTTCAGAGTTCCCAGAGATGGTGTATCTGATTCTTTCCAGGTGCAAAGTAGAAGTAAGTCCAGTTAACCAGTCAGAAAAGAGAGGCCTTACATTTTTCTTCCACAAAAGCAGAACAACTTTCTTAGCTACAACCATGCCATATTGGACAGGTAACCGTACCTTCGGATTAAGAGATTCAAGCAAATCTGACCAACCAAAAATTGCTATCATTGGGTCGGGGAGTAGAACACAGTTATAGACCTTGGCAAAGAACTCGAATATTTCAAGCCAAAAATTCTGAATTTCTACACAAAACCAGAAAAGATGTGCCAGAGTACCCTCTGCAACTTTACATTTATCACATATGGGGGAGACGGAAGAATAGAATTTGCTAAGCTTAGTTTTAGAATAGTGAAGTCTGTGTAGTACCTTGTATTGAATAAGTTGATGTCTTGAATTTATAGAACATGAATAAACAGATAAGAGGCATTTATCCCAATCATTTTCAGTAACCTGAATGCCTAGGTCTTCTTCCCAAGCAGCTTTCAAATGAAGGGAAGAAAAGTTTGTTTCATCTTTAAAAGCATTAACAAATAAAGAGATTAGACCCCTAGCATCAGGAGAATTTGAAAACAAATCAAACATTTTGCATTCTAAGGAGAAAACCTCAAAATTTGAGATATTTATACGAACATAATGCCTGACCTGAAGATATCTGAAAAAATGAGAAGAAGGAAGGTTGAATCTCTCGCTGAGCTGGGAAAAGGAGGCAAAAGACTTATCAATGTATAGATTTTTAACACTGAGAATTCCTTTGCTTTGCCATTCCTTAAAAACTTTATCTGTAAGAGAGGGTTTAAATGCATGATTGTAACAAATAGGAGTAAGTGGGGAAGTATTTGGTAACTTGTATACCCTTCTAATTTGGTACCATGTTTTGATAGAGTTGTTCAGAATTAAATTATATTTTGGAACCTCTTTATTAGGCAGAGGGGCTGCAAAAAGCAAAGCAGAAAGGGAAGAGTGAAAGGCACTTTGTTCTATCGCTAACCAAGAGGGAGTGTCTGCTTGAACCATGCCAGGAAAAGAATCTCGCCAATACATTAAAACTCTGCAATTTGCCGCCCAGTAATAATGACGAAAATCAGGCAAACCTAGACCCCCCAAATTCTTAGGTTTATGCAAATGAGTCTTGGATATACGAGCACTTTTATAACCCCAAATGAAAGGCATAATAATGGATTCAAGCGATTTAAAGAATGATTTAGGTAGAAAAACAGGTACATTTTGAAAAAGATATAAGAATCTCGGAAGGCTAACCATTTTAACTGCATTGATGCGGCCAATCATTGATATTGGGAGTGATCTCCATCTTTCTATGTCCTGCTTCAAGTTATCGAGTAACGTGAGAAAATTCAATTTAACTAAATCCTTTGGATTCTTAGGGACAACCACACCGAGATATTTAATCATATCCAAAGCCAATTTAAATGGCATACTCTGCATAAAATCTGGATCTATATTGTTGCTGATGGGCATGAATTCGCTTTTTTGCCAATTAACAGAATAACCTGAAAAGTTGCTAAATGTGTTTAATAAATCCAGCAGCAGGGGAACAGAGTGCTCTGGATCTGAGAGGTATAAAAGAACGTCATCAGCATAAAGAGATATTATATGATCTACCTGACCTATCTTTAAAGACGGGATCTGCGGATGGTGTCTAATAGCAATTGCCAAAGGTTCTATGGCAATAGCAAACAACAGGGGTGAAAGTGGACACCCCTGTCGTGTGCCCCTATGCAACTCAAATTGTGGTGATCTATCAAGATTAGTTAAAACAGATGCACACGGATGATGATACAACATACTGACCCAGGAAGAAAACCGATCTCCTAAATTAAATTCTTTAATAGTAGTTAAGATATAATTCCATTCCACTTGATCAAAAGCTTTTTCCGCATCTAATGCTATAATTGCCAATTTAGAGTGAGATTTTTGTTTCGAATAGATAATATTTAGAAGACGTCTAACATTGAAAAAGGAGAATCTATTAGGGACAAAGCCAACCTGATCGGGGTGAATAATAGTTGAAATGCATTTGTTTAATCTAGTTGCCAAAATTTTGGTGAACACTTTTAAATCAGTATTAAGAAGAGCAATTGGGCGAAAAGAGGACACGTTCGTCTCATCCTTGCCTCTCTTAAGAAGTAAAGAAATATTGGCGAAGTAGAGAGAAGGAGGAAATTTCTGCTCACAAAACGAATGATTGAACATCCGTAACATAAGAGGTGCAATCTTACCAGCATATTTCTTATAGAATTCGATACAAAAGCCGTCAGGGCCAGGAGCCTTCCCATTAGGAAACGCATTAAATGCATCCAGTATCTCTTGAATAGTAATGTCGGCATTTAACATTTCCTGGTCAGCATCGCTTAATTTTGGAAGGGGGAGAGAATGAAGAAAGTCTGCAATAGCCTCCAAAGATACAGAAGTCTTGGATTTGTACAAATCTGCATAAAATTCCATAAAGCGTTTATTAATTTCCTTTGGATTAGTCAAAATTTTACCATCTTTATCAGCAATATGATGAATTGATCTGCTAGCATACGAACCCCTTAATTGCTGAGCTAATAGTTTATCTGGTTTATCCCCAATCTCGAAATGTCTCTGTTTAATTTTTAACAACATCTTATTCACCTGATCCGAAGTAATCTTATTGTATTCATACCTAAGTGACATAATATCATTTAAGACAGAGGAGTCTGCGGTATCCCTATATAATTTTTCCAACTGGGTAAGATGTGCATCTATCTCCGCTAAGCGTTTTTGTCTGATTTTCTTTGCAGCTGACTCATAGGAAATTATATGTCCCCTCATTACTACTTTAAAAGTTTCCCATAACACAGAGTCAGAAACATCAGCTTTATCATTGGTCTCAATAAACTCTGTCAAAGAATCTGAAATATGCTGGCAGAATTTTGCATCGGAAAGGAGGTAAGTATTAAATCTCCAATTATAACTTGGCTTTGCCCAACCAAAATCAAAAGATACTGTAACAGCAGAATGATCAGAGATCAGTATGTTGTAATATTTAGATGTAGAGACATTAGGTAGTAATTTAGAATCTATAAAAAAATAATCTATTCTTGAATACGATTTGTGGACATGAGAAAAGAAAGAGTACTCCTTGTCAACAGGATGGTGTAACCTCCAGATATCCACAATATTCAATGACTCTGTGAGATGTTTAATAACCGATGTACAGTTAAGAGAAGAATCTGAGCGAACAGGAAATTTATCCAAAGCCGGATCCAATATGCAGTTAAAGTCGCCACCAACCATAAAGTGAGTATCTGTAAAAGAAGGTAATAAACTAAATACCTTACGAAAAAAAGACGGATCGTCATAATTAGGGGCATAGATATTTAAAAAAGTAAAATGTTTGGAAGCAATTAACCCAGTGACAAGAACATAACGACCGTTAGGGTCTGTTAATGTAGAAATATGTTTAAACGGGACTGATTTACGAAACAAAATTGCAACACCTCTGGCCCTACACGAAAACGTGGATTGAAAGACCTGAGAAATCCAGTTACATTTCAAGCGTTTCTGATCACCATGTTTAATGTGGGTCTCTTGTAAAAAAATTATGTCAGCTGAAATGGAGTGCAAATATGAAAACACTTTAGCTCGCTTCACCTGACTATTCAGGCCGCGAACATTCCAGCTGGCTAAAGTAATACCGCCTCCTTGTGAGGAAGCTATACTATGTGCCATTTTACAACAAACACAAATTCAACTACAATAACATAATGGCACAGATAAAAAGAAGGGTAAACAAAAAGCAACAACAGTAAACACAAACTACGTCCCCCCACCCCATCCCAGCCGCTTTCCCAAACCAAGCGGTATAAAACCCCCATTTATACCGTGGAGCCAAAAAGTGAGATAAAGAGCAGCATAAAAACAATAAACGAAGCAACCAAAAAAAAGAGGAAAATACCTAAGGCTGAAATGCACCTCAAATCCCTTTAAACATTAATTATAACGGAAAAAAAAAAACACAAGTTGGTCAAAAGAGTAAATGAATATATACAATAAATGCTCTGTCACACATTATGCTCATAACTAGATACAGATGAAAAATTAACAAGCATGTAGATCAAACTGATCAACATCAACTGTGAGAAAACATTCAGATAGGTCCCGCAGGTGGTAAAGAACAGAACACTTAAAAGTCATGACATCTTGCCCAACCTTTTACCTGCGAACACACCGTAGTTATGCAGACTAAGAAGAGTTGTCCTCAACTGTGATAGAGTCAACAAAAGCTTGTGCCTTCTCAGCGGAATCAAAAACATGTTTAGATGAGTTGTGAGTCACGAGAAGACGGGCAGGGAAGAGCAACCCGTAACGAACGTTAGCCTCCTTGAGCCTTTTCCTTACGCCGTTGAAAGCTTGGCGCTGCTTCAGAACCTCGGAGGTGAAGTCGGGAAAGATGAGAATGCGCGCTCCGTTATACATCAGGGGAGAAGACAGCCGCGCAAGACGTAGAATCTTCTCTTTGTCCGGATAGTGATGCAGCTTGGCCACCATCGTCCGAGGACGGGATCGTGCGTTACCAACCGGACCCGTGCGATGGGCTCGGTCAATCTTCAGAGGTTTCGAAAAGTTACTGGCGCCAAGGAGTTGCACAAGGAAGTCAGCAACAAACTGAGTCGGGCGGCCCTCCTCCAGTTTTTCAGGAAGACCAATTATCTTAATATTTTGCCGCCGCGAGCGCCCTTCAAGATCATCTAATTTAGATGTCAGTGATTTGCATGTATCGAACCAGTCACGACAATGTGCCTCAAGTTCAGAAATGCGGCCCTCATAATCTGCACTAGCCTTTTCCAGTTCCGTAACTCGTGAAGTAACTTCCGACAGTGTCGCCAACGTCTGAGACAACGTAGATTCCAAAGAATCGAATTTTTCATTCATGGAGCCGTTCATTGATTTGATAGCTTCCATAACGTCAGCGAGATTAACAGGGTCTGTAGAGTTAGCAACGGCCTGTGCGTCGTCTGACTGACCGACGCCTTGTTCACCTGCATCCTCTGCTGATTTGTCTCCTTTCTTTGCTTTGGACTTAGTCATGCCGTTTGCGATGGTAATGAGCAAACTTTAACAGTGAAATTATTGGTAAAAATGAAGAATTATCAAGGGAAATGAGGAGCACGAAAAAACACGTCTACTCCATATGGAACTCACTAGCGCCCCCCGTTTCTTGCAAATTATATTAAACAAAGAGAAATGTCGTCTCTAATTCCCTCTATTAAGTCAGCTGAAGGAATAATTGTAACCAAGTTAGAGGACATAAATGAAGTTTTTAGGAAATTTTATATAGATTTATACACATCTACTTGTGATGCAGGGGATAATGATATAAGGGATTTTTTGGACTCATTAAATTTACCCAAGCTGACAGAAGAACAGAAAAGTGGACTTGACTCCCCCATTACAATTGAAGAAATTTTAGAAGTAATCAGGTCCTTACCCTCTTCTAAGTCTCCGGGGCCAGATGGATTTACTGCAGAGTTTTTTAAATGCTATGCAGTTGAGGTATCTCCACTGCTGCTAAATTTATATAATGAGGCAATGGAGAAAGAAGAACTACCATCTACATTGACGCAGGCATTAATTACTCTTATACTTAAAAAAGACAAGGACCCAGCTGATTGTAAGAGTTATCGCCCAATCTCTTTAATGCCGGTAGATGTTAAAATACTTTCTAAAATTTTGGCAAACAGGCTGGTCAAGGTTGTTACTAGTTTAGTGCACGGGGATCAGGTGGGCTTCATACATGGTAGAAATGGGGCAGATAATATCCGGAGACTTATTAATATTATGTGGTCAATGGCTGATTCCGATGGTCCAGTGGCAGCAATCTCACTGGATGCGGAAAAAGCTTTTGACTGTGTTGAATGGGAGTATTTGTTTGAGACATTAAAAGTTTTTGGGTTTGGGAATGTTTTTCTAAAATGGATACGATTACTGTATACGCGACCCCAAGCTGCAGTACAGACTAATGGACAAATTTCTTCTTATTTTACGCTAGCAAGAGGGACCCGTCAAGGATCTCCATTATCTCCGTTGCTGTTTTGCTTGGCTTTAGAACCTCTGGCAGCAGCTATAAGAGCAAGTACAAGCTTTCCTGGGGTTTCTGTGGAGGGAACAGTTCACAAATTGATGTTGTATGCAGATGACATATTATTGTTTGTCTCAGAGCCTCAAAATTCAGTGCCATGTTTGTTGGAGATTATTAATTCATTTTCTAAGCTTTCTGGTTACAAAGTTAACTGGTCAAAGTCTGAAGCTCTTCCTTTGACAGCTTATTGCCCTGTGTCATTTTTCCAGCCCGCTCCCTTTCAGTGGCCCAAACAAGGTATGAGATACCTTGGTATTCTCTTCCCTCATAAACTTAAAGATTTAGTAAGAGTGAATTTAGAACCATTACTACAAAAAATTTCAAATGATGTAGGGAGGTGGTCATCACTAAATTTGTCTCTTTGGGGTAAGGTGAATGTTCTTAAAATGAACTGCCTTCCGAGAATTAATTATTTACTTCAGTCAATCCCAGTAGAGATTCCTATGCAATATTTTAAACAGTTTGAAAAGTTAACTAAGTCATTTCTTTGGAATAATAAGCGTCCACGGTTGCCTATGAGTAAGTTGCAACAGCCGGTTGACAAAGGAGGACTGGGACTTCCTAAACTTTTATTTTATTATTACGCCTTCAGCCTGAGACATTTAGCTCATTGGTCCCTCCCTCCAGAGAGGGCCCCACCTTGGTTTAATGTTGAACAAGCTATCCTACCTCCCCTTCCACCCCTACAATGCTTGTCCGTCAAGCTACCCAAAAAAGTGCAATCTCACCCAATAATATCACATCTCCAATCAATTTGGAAAAGAATAGCAAAAATATTTAAGTTTAACCCCTTCTTGAACACAGCTTCAAGTATTTGGTTGAATCCCAAATTGTGTATCGGAAAGTCAACTTTTTTTTGGAAAGAATGGATAGAGAAGGGTATTTTGAAGTTAGGGGATGTTTATGAGAATGACATTTTAAAATCATTTAGCCAATTAATTCAAACTTTTGGCCTTAATAAAAGACAATTTTGGAGATATTTACAGTTTAGACATCTATTATGTGGGACTTTTAGGACTGGTAGTCAAGCTCCAGAAAAAGATAATATCTTGTCTATAATTCTAACAGCATATGGTAGAGGACATGAGGTTTCAATATATTACAGATGGTTAATGGACAAGGCAGGTTGTAATTTCCATTCTGCGCTTAAAGTGGTCTGGAGTAAGGACTTAAATTGTACATTTAGTGATGAACATTGGATTAAAATCTGTCAAAATTGTAAAGTAATGTCAAGAAATCTTGGAGTACGACTTATACAGTTCAAAATATTAAATCGTTTTTATTGGACCCCGAGCAGGCTTTTCAGACTTGGTTTAAAGGACTCTGCTGAATGCTGGAGATGTGAGAGTGAAGAGGGAGACCTGGTGCATGCTCTGTGGTCCTGTGTTAAAATACAGGAATTTTGGATTAAGGTTCATAATTATATTCAAAAGGTATCAGGATGCTGCTTTTCATTTTGTCCAAGTATTTACATTTTAGGAGACCCACTTTTATTAAGTGCTGATGTTGAGATGATAGAGTGGATTCAAATAAGTATTATGATAGGGAGACAAATTATTATGAGGGGTTGGCGGTCAGCAGGTTCACCATCTTTTCAAGAATGGGTTGCAGAATTGGGTAAGGTGGCAGCATATGAAAAAATGTCATATAGATTACTTGAGAAAATAGAAGTTTACGAGAGAAGGTGGGGTAGATATTTGGCATTTCTTGAGGAACTCTAAAGTCCTTGTGGTGAGACACATTGAAAGAATGTAAATTATTTAACTTGTTATATTTTTTGTTTTCTTTTCCTTTTTTTCCATTTTAAGATGATTGTATTATTTTTTGTGTCTAGTAGATATATGATAGCAATTTACAAATAATTGTACCTGACACGTTGTTTGGGTGGGCTAGGGGGAGGGGTTTATAAAACATTTAATTATCTGTAAATTGAATATATTGTTTGTCCATTGAAGAAAATAAAAAGTATGAATCATAAAAAAGAAATATATGTTTTTCTTTTCTGAATGAATAATAATTTAACAAATTAATAAGTAGCAAGCCTGTATGCAGAATTTTAGGCAATTTTTTTGATGCGCCCTTAAACCAGCATCTTGTTTCCATTATTTTTATTTTTTTTTACAAATAGCCTACACATCTGTTTTTTTTTAATTGTGATCGTACAAAAATAACAGAAATATGTAAAATAGCATAGTTTTGAGCAATGCCGTACTCTTGAACGAGTATTGTAAGCTGTATCCACTTTATTAAGGGGAAAAAAAAACAAGTGATCCTGACGGCGCCGCAGGCAGTTAAATAACTCGACAACTTTCACCTTCAGAATAAAATACATTATATATTTCAGCGTTTTAAAGCAACATAAAATTAAGATATGCATGTTTAAGAGGTAGTTCGTCTTTTTCTTTTTCTAAGATACACAATTTTAGATACACTGACAATTAATTTGAGTAGAGACAAATAGAAATGGGAAGGATAAATATAAACTACAGTATTTTTGCGATTTTGGTGCTTAGAAATGTATTCTAAAAGCGGGCAGCGGGCGAATAATATAGTTAATATAGCGCGGAGCGGGTGGATGCGGAATAAAACCTTGTGGAAGCGGGACTGGAAAAGCACTTTGTTATATCCTATAGAGTATAGACTATTTAGATACTTCATCATCAAGCTAAAATTTATTCATAAGCAGGAGCAGTTTTATTATTATTTTCTTTTATTTTTTTCCTGATGAACTTTTATTAGACTGCATTGAAAATAGAAATGTTAATTTCTTTTTTTCTTTTTTTTTCCAAACGACAACCGACGCGTTTAGTTATTATTAACGACAAGATTGTGTTAAATTACATTTAAATTTAAATTGAAACGTGGCTGTGACACATTAATAACAGCTAAATTCGTTTTGAGGGTTTAATTGTACACAAGCAAAAAGCAGCAGAAACATCAGAACATCACGCACCAACCCGGTATCACGTCAAAGCGTGTAATAGACACGTTGGTCCATTCGAGGAAACGTGTGAGTGTCACGTTTTGCCTCCTCTAAACGTGAAAATAACACGCATGTACAAAATGGAGTGATCAATGGAGCACCACCAGGGGCGGTAATTTTCCCCCAATGTCAACAACTCCACGCGGATTAAAGACAAGCGAAATGCGTTAAAAAATTGATTTAGATCGCTTCAAGAAGACGCATAAAGGTAAGGTTTCCGTATCGTATAATCATCGATTTATGAGTGAAATGTTCATTTTGATATTTGTCTGTCGTGGGAAAGGGATCATGTAAAAAGTCCACACTGTTAGCCTACCATGTTATTTTACCATAGTAACTGACCCTCGACCATATAATGTGTAGTCAATTTTTATTGTAGTAAGAAAGTATTGATTGCTATTTGTATAACCACAGTTTTATTACAAATGCCATGGTTAAACTATGGTTCGTGTAGCAAAATTAATTTGTTGTTACCATGGTTTTACTACAGTAACCATGTTTTTTTATTTTGGTTTAATTTGTAGTATTACCATGGTTACCCACATGTAAAAAAAAAACATAATACTGTAATACAATATAATACATGGTTCAAAAACTGTAGTATTTACTACAAATTACTATAGTATTTTTTTATGTGAGTAATTTTTGTAAGGGATGCTCAGTAACCACAATATATACCATGCTTCTCACATTTTAAATGTAGTTTTATTGTCGTATTTCTAGTTAAAGCACATAACCACAACATTTAGTATGGGTTTACCTCAGTAAGCGTAGTTTTACTGTGGTATTTGTAGTTAAAACAATTTAACAACAACAATTACTATGTTTTTACCACAGTAACTGTGTTTTATTGTATACTATTTGTAAAGCACAGTAACCACAATGCTTGCTACACTTTTAATACCTTTTTGTGAAGTGATTGTAATTCCATTTTTTTTTCTGTCTTTCAGTTACATCAGATCACATACTCCACAACAACCAAAACAATAATCCAAAAGCTCTCTTACGAACCCATCTCTTGTAAAAGTCCTGTTTCTCTCTCTCTCTCTCTCTCTCTCTCTCTCTCCCACGATTCATTTACACATAGTTTTGCGCTCTCTCTATTTGTGGTTCATCATAACCTATTTTTAAAACTCAAAATTAAATTCTGACCAATTCTGAACTTGAACTTGAAACTTGAAGCTCCCAATGCTGATCTTGAAGAAGCTGCCAAGGAGGCTGAACAAGTCCTTCAAAGGTTCAACCCTTCACAGGTAATGTTGAACACATTTAGTTATAACCAGTTTGCTTTAATGAATGCATCCTTATTTTATGTGTTGTTAATATTTTTCCTTAGAGTCCTTCCTCTCAAATATTTTTGTCACAGATCATTTTTAACACACTGTCTTAGCATGTATATATTTCTCTTTGTTTCAGCTGAAAAGGAAGTCCAAAGGAAAGCCTGTCATGGGATTTGAATTCGACCATCTTGTGCATTTATGGAGAAGACCAAAAGCGGCAAACACTTCCAATGGTACGTCTGTGTTGGTCTAATCACCTTGACCAAACTTTATTGCATTTACATTTTGCACAGCATGTGATATTTTTTAAACTTTGGTTTACATACACCACGGCCCTATCAGGAAGAACCCCCAGAAAAGTCTCTTGTCAAAGTAGTAATAATTCATACAATTTACCAAGTCAGCAAATTCATATGATATTGTACAAGCATATTCATACAAAATTCTATGACTTTTACTCCTACTGCTGATATTGGCCATTGCCTCAACTCTCATTGTAAGTAGTCAGAGTGTTTGTATCATAAAGTTGAATTTAAGTCCATTGTATTCTTTATTAACCTTTACAAATTGGCGCAGCATCTTCCCGTTCCACCAGTATGTGATATCTGTCTACATGTCAGTCTGGCTTTCTTTCCATGATAATTTTCTATTGAACACATCTAAGAAGCAAGAGTCTGGAAATGCTAGTTCAACTTGTCACGTGACAAATCAGATCTGCAATTAATTTGGCCAAATCAGATCACTTAAAGCTGTTCGCACCAAGAGAAAGAACTGTAATGAGAACTAATTTAGCTATTTATTTTTCACACCAACAGACAGTAACATTCTGTTGACTGTTATACATGCTGCAGTTATGTTGTTGTCTACCATTTGTTGTTGTCAATGTTTTTATTGTTCATCATGTGATAGAGAGTTCTCTTTCTTCTCCTGTCTTGCAGAATTTTACACAGATTACTTTGTCCTTCTCCATCAGCTCTCCACAACCCTTCCACATCGTTCTCTCTCCTGTGGCACATCTGCTGTCAGTCCTTTACTGCCAACTTCCACTCTCAGCATTTCTCTTTTGCTATTTAACCATTTTAATTGGTCTCGCATTAAGTCACAATAGAAGTAAACAATGATTGCAAGAGATATATTTTCAAAGGTAATAAAATATTGAAATATAGTTCTTAATCATTTTTGCCTATTTGTTTGTTAAAGGGAAGAAAATATATGTTTAACTGGAGCCTCGAAACTCCCAGTTTGTAAAATATTATTTGGCATCTTATAACTTTTTCTGTAAAAATGTATTTTGTTTTATTTTTGAATATTATACAATGTTTTTAAGGGTTTTTCTATTGCATATTTGTTAGTTAAATATTTGTTTCTGTGTACCCATTAATTGCTCTATTAATTAGTCATTGTTTTAAGTTGTTGTTTCACTTTAATTGATTGCCTCTATGCAGATACATTTTTATAATCAACTGCTCTTTTGTTTTCATTTTTTTCATATATTTGTCTTGGAAAAGTTTGATATATCAATAAACATTGGCAAATCACCTCAAAATATGTGATTCATAATGTTATATATATATATATATATATATATATATATATATATATATATATATATACTATAGTTCAACTGGCAGAGCTAAAATGGCAAGATTGTTGGGTCCTTTTACAGAAAACAGAAGGGATTAATTTTTTACTTTTAATACACTATAAAAATGTTAGAGAGGCAAGCATGTTTGAATATTTATTAGAGGTGTTTTTTTTTATTTATTTTTTTACTTTTATCAGTTATTCTTAACAGTAAGCAAATTTTGGGTTTAAATCGTTTACATTAATATTATTGTAAACAATCTATACAATGGAAAATATTATGCCCTTGTTGAAAGAAAAAAAATCACTGTAATCAACAAATTTGTTGCTGCATCAGGTTAACCCCACGATTCAGTCTGTTGTTGCAGTTTTATATTAAGTGGGGACAAATAAACTGATTATCTGTCCATTCACCAAAAGAACGTAAGTGTGACGCCTCTGTTCAACTGGGCTGCCATTGGCTTTGAAGTTCTCTTGGCACTCACAGAACTCGCTGTGATTGGACTATCTTTTAACCCAAATTAAAAAATGGTCAATGTTGCAAAGTACATTTTGCAATTATCATTATTACTTCAGTAATACCTTCAGTTAACAATGCAGTGTTGCTATGTCGTAAGAAATGTCCTCTTTACCGAGATCCTAACCCTAACCCTAAGCATAACTTAATTAAACTACAAAAAACAGCGCCATGTTTTTTTGCGTTCAATCAATAGAATGGCAGATGCTTATGGGTAATGTAGTTTAAAATGTTTAATAATGAAATTGGGGAAAATACAATCTTTTTTTAATAAATGGATATTTAAACATGTTCATTGTGAAAACATCTATAACATATTTGAGAGGTAGGCTGAAATTTTGTATTTTACTAAGATCACTTATTTAAACATCTTTATAACATATTTCCATATATGCTTTAAAACTGTGTTTAACATTATTTAGTAAACATGGCATAAGTAGTTGTCCTGCCAGTTTTCTCTTTGACACTATAATTAGATTTTAATTTACAACCATTTGAAATGTTAATTTTCTTTGCTTTTCCAGGGGCCTCCAGTGGACCCCTAGGTATAGAAGGGCAGTAAAATATACACAGATGATCTATTGTTATCATGGAATACAAACTGTGCTATCACTTTTTTTGTCACATTGATTTTCTTTTTAACAACTTTAACAACAAGTCATAGTTATCTTTATAAGAGTAAGAATATACCCCATAAAAAAATCTGGGTACACCAGTACCCATTTATGTCATTAGATCAAGGATAAGAATACAGTGTTGACAGTGAACAAAGACACCAATTTAAACAACCAATGTGTCATTCAGTAAGACAAGGTACAGACAGTGTGTGGTTTATGGTGCAAAAGCCATAACATTTATGCAGTTCAAAGAATTTTAATATAAAAGATCTTATTTGTAATTGGTAAATATCTGTGTCAAATATGTTTTGTCTTTGTTCTCCTCAAGTGTTGGACATCAGTAATGTGCATGATCATCTTGCTTATAATACAGTACAGGATTCATGTTGATCTTTCCCTGGTATCATCCTCAGTTGAACATGATGTGCCTGTAGCAATATAGTGCAATATAGTCCATGCAGTCTGTTCTAATTCATCTTTCAGCCTTTGTTCGTGTCTTAATTAAAACACTACAAAATTACCAAATTTACCAAACACCGTAATACAGAATATTCACCAAACTTTATCCAACACCATGTACAATACTTTATCGGAGGATACAACATAGAGACAGCTAAAGTATCATATTAAGACAAATGATATTCAAAAGAAATCCAAATGTGTTACATTAAAACCATATTATTTTAATCAGATGAAGTCACCCAAATGCATGTATGGTGAAATGTCCTGAGCATCATAAAATCACATTTAGTTTCTTGCTCATCATCAGACAAACAACTGACGAACAAAAGACGTGACCAATTTAAACCAAGTTACTTTATTGTCACAATACCATGAACTTAAGTGTACAGGTGGCAAAATTATTTTGTGCAAACTCCGCAGCATGACAGTATGGATGACAAGTATTGAATATACACACACACACACACACACACACACACACACACACATAAAATGGACTCAATACAGGTAGAGAACAATATATGGTAAATATTTTACTATACTGAGAGAACAAAATGAGAACAATAATAAGGAATTAAATAATAATACAATAATAAGGAATTAATAAAAGTGAATTAAAATAATAATTAAAAACATAATCACAACAATAGTACAAGGAATGTAATTTTAAAAATGATTTTAAAATGGTTTTAAAATTATTTAAACATTTAAGAATAAAAATGATTATACATAGCATACAGTGTAATGTTCTGACATAGCACAGTGCTCATTCAGTAAATGCACAGCTAAGCAGATGTGTTCTGAGTCTAGATTTAAATTTATAGACTTACACCCAAATACAATAGTGAGTGAGTAGATGAGTCCAGTCATCGTAACTGATAGACTGCAGTACATATGAAGTTGTTGTGATGTGTTACTAGTGCAAGTTCAGTTCAGTCTGATTGCCTTTGGAAAGAACTTGTCTGGCAGTTTGCTGGTGAAGGTTCTGCGACAACATCTGCCTGATGTTAATGGTGAGAGCAGTCCATGGCCTGGGTGGCTGGTGTCTCTGATGTTCCTCCTCACACACCACCTGGTGTAGATGTCCTAAAGGGACGAAACAAGTATTTAGATTTTAAATCAATACACAATATATTGTTTTTTTTATTCATAATTGTTGCACTGGACTTACCATTAATTCCTTTTGGAGGTTGTTGGAGGTATGGGCCAAAAGAATCCCTCCACAACTATCTTGCAGTTGAGTTGTGAAGTTTACTTTTATGGACCGTAACATCTGAAATTTCACAGTACAGTTGTTCATGAATACAGTCTTCACAGCAGATAACTGGTAGGCTCAGGCTGCAATGCTGCACTTGGTGGCCATTACATTGATATCTTCATCAACTGACTTCATCCTCCTTCAAACAAAAAGACAAAATAATAAGTCAACAATAATTCTAGAGAAAGAGTGTTGGTAAATAGGTGCAGGTGTTAGTACTCACCATATTTGGTCATTTCCTGGCCAGATTCCAAAGATGATGGCACAGTTGATTGGTTCATTCTAGGAGCTATAAAAAAGACGGATATGTGAAAAATGATAACTGCTGTTTTTTGAGATCAACATCAAATGCTTTACCACATATAACTGCATTGCTTGAATACAGACATACCAATGGCAAAGTGCAACTTTTCAGCTCTCTGTCTTTTCTGTTTGAGCACAAGAAGACCATGTTCATTCCCCACTCAAGGCCACTTCACACCAAGAAGGAGTCCACACCACAGCTATTTAACATTAAATGACACAGAGAAACAATATTGTTGGAATCTCTTTCAGACAAAAAAAATCCAGATGATGAACAATAAAAACATTGACATCCAATAAAGTTTAAAGAGCTTGAGCATTTTAATGGCAGATAACATAACCACAACATGCGCTTATAATAAACAGAATGTTACTGTCTGTTGGTGTGAAAAATAAACAGCTAAAATAATTCTCATTACAGTTCTTTCTCTTGGTGCGAACAGCTTTAAGTGATCTGATTTGGCCAAATTAATTGCAGATCTGATTTGTCACGTGACAAGTTGAACTAGCATTTCCAGACTCTTGCTTCTTAGATGTGTTCAATAGAAAATTATCATGGAAAGAAAGCCAGACTGACATGTAGACAGATATCACATACTGGTGGAACGGGAAGATGCTGCGCCAATTTGTAAAGGTTAATAAAGAATACAATGGACTTAAATTCAACTTTATGATACAAACACTCTGACTACTTACAATGAGAGTTGAGGCAATGGCCAATATCAGCAGTAGGAGTAAAAGTCATAGAATTTTGTATGAATATGCTTGTACAATATCATATGAATTTGCTGACTTGGTAAATTGTATGAATTATTACTACTTTGACAAGAGACTTTTCTGGGGGTTCTTCCTGATAGGGCCGTGGTGTATGTAAACCAAAGTTTAAAAAATATCACATGCTGTGCAAAATGTAAATGCAATAAAGTTTGGTCAAGGTGATTAGACCAACACAGACGTACCATTGGAAGTGTTTGCCTTAGCAGCTTTTGGTCTTCTCCATAAATGCACAAGATGGTCGAATTCAAATCCCATGACAGGCTTTCCTTTGGACTTCCTTTTCAGCTGAAACAAAGAGAAATATATACATGCTAAGACAGTGTGTTAAAAATGATCTGTGACAAAAATATTTGAGAGGAAGGACTCTAAGGAAAAATATTAACAACACATAAAATAAGGATGCATTCATTAAAGCAAACTGGTTATAACTAAATGTGTTCAACATTACCTGTGAAGGGTTGAACCTTTGAAGGACTTGTTCAGCCTCCTTGGCAGCTTCTTCAAGATCAGCATTGGGAGCTTCAAGTTTCAAGTTCAAGTTCAGAATTGGTCAGAATTTAATTTTGAGTTTTAAAAATAGGTTATGATGAACCACAAATAGAGAGAGCGCAAAACTATGTGTAAATGAATCGTGGGAGAGAGAGAGAGAGAGAGAGAGAGAGAGAGAGAAACAGGACTTTTACAAGAGATGGCTTCGTAAGAGAGCTTTTGGATTATTGTTTTGGTTGTTGTGGAGTATGTGATCTGATGTAACTGAAAGACAGAAAAAAAAATGGAATTACAATCACTTCACAAAAAGGTATTAAAAGTGTAGCAAGCATTGTGGTTACTGTGCTTTACAAATAGTATACAATAAAACACAGTTACTGTGGTAAAAACATAGTAATTGTTGTTGTTAAATTGTTTTAACTACAAATACCACAGTAAAACTACGCTTACTGAGGTAAACCCATACTAAATGTTGTGGTTATGTGCTTTAACTAGAAATACGACAATAAAACTACATTTAAAATGTGAGAAGCATGGTATATATTGTGGTTACTGAGCATCCCTTACAAAAATTACTCACATAAAAAAATACTATAGTAATTTGTAGTAAATACTACAGTTTTTGAACCATGTATTATATTGTATTACAGTATTATGTTTTTTTTTACATGTGGGTAACCATGGTAATACTTGTTGTGAAATGTGTTCGAATGTTGTATTGCAAGTGTGTCTTCCCCATGTTGTTGAAAGTGGTTTGTGAAGAGGGGACACCACGCATTTGTTGTGTACGTTTTGTTGAAAGTGGTTTATAAAGAGGAGACACCACGCGTTTGTTGTATACGTTTTGTTGAGGGTGGTTTGTAAAGAGGAGACACCACGCATTTGTTGTGTGCGTTTTATTGAAAGTGGTTTGTAGAAGGGACACCACACATTTATTGTATTCTTTTATTGAAAGTGGGTCATTAAAACAACGCCATATTAGTTGTATTGCATGCATTTATTGAAAGTATGTATCGCATGTATTGGTGGGAGCACAGTTGGGAAATCAACTTTGTATTGGGTGGAAGTTTGGATGGAGAGAGGAGTTTGGATGTTGCCGTCGGATGTTTTGTTGTAGACGAGGAGGAGAAGACAGCAGCGTAGGAAAGTCCGGAGAAGAAGAATGCGAAAAGAGAAGAGTTTATATAGACAAATGCTTAGGGAATTTCCAGAGCTTAGGTTGTCTCCCGACTTCGGAATGCACCTGCTGTCTATAAAAGACTGAAGTACGAAGAGGACATCAGATGCTGGATCTGCAACAGCTTCTCCGGTGCCAGACGACCTGCCAGCCTTCGAACTACTAGCAATTTATTTTTTCTGTATTTCTTTATTTTATATATTAGTATTTGTATGTAACCTATATAACCTTTAGACAATAAACTTATACTTTATTATAACCAAGAAGCCTGCCTGCCAAAAGACTCTGATTGATAGACTTGAACAGACCACGGAGGAGTCTTCTGAAGCCTGTTGTGTGAGTATGAAAATTACTTATATGATAGGGCAGATTCGACTATCTTTACCTAACCTGAGAATAAACAAAATAAGGTAGAAGGTGTAGGAAATTGAGCACCGCAAAACATGGCGCCCAACGTGTTGGGGGGGCATATTGACCATTGATTTCTGGCCAGGATCAATGATCACTTGCTCAACTCAGCTAATACGATTTAGGCACGAAAATATAGAGTTTAATAGGTAGAGAAAACCTATAGGAAACTCGAAAACTAAAAATAATTCAAACGAATTATTTATACGACCCATAAAGGGTTGTGTGCGCGCACAAAACTAAAAATCTCTGAAGGGAAAGCGCTTCCTGAGATTAGCTAAGTTTTTGTGAAACTTAGAAGGGGCTGTAAAACTGTCAAGTGGGGGACGCTCCACTAAATGATGGTGAGGCCCCGAAACATACAAGTATGTAAGACGAAAGATTCTTAAATATGCGTATGTTAGAGTAGTGCCGTGAAAAGAGAAAGTCGGTTTAAAAAAGAAAAACCGATTTGAGATAATTTGGTGACCATCCAGAGACATTAAAAACTGTAAAGTTTTAGAGAAATTAGATAGAGATCCTCAGTTTTAATTATATTGAATTTTTGTTCAAGAGGAACTAACAGTAAATAATAGAGTACTTAATACAGTGCTAAGAAAGAAAGTAAAAATGGAAAGTAGTAAAAAAGAGGATAAGGAAATAATTAGTTTAGGAACTGAAGGAGAAAATCGTTTAGAAAAACAAGAAGTTGAAAATAGTAACAGAGAGAGCTTAATAATACCAGAGCCAGGATCGGTAAGTAGGCTAAATAAACAGGGATTAAAAATCGGCAAAATTGAAATTATAATGTATGATGGATTAATAGAAGAAACTAGAGGAGGAATTGTGGTTATAGAAAAAGAATCCATACAAATAAATGCCGTTTCCAAACTGCTAGAAGACCAGGCATTAAAGGAGATAGAAAGTACTCAAAAAAAGTTAGGTATGCAGAGTCCAGGCTCTGTTAGAATTACGACCGGATCGCCTCACTGGAATTTTGTAGCTTATGCTGCTATGACAGACTGTGCGGCTAAATTGTGTACAATAAAACGCTCAGAATTAGAGGCTGAAACAATAATGTCATCTCTGATTGAGATAGCGATCAGCAGAGGTGTTAAAATAATGCATTCAACCTTAATAGGTACTAGAGAGTTTGGACATTCCGTAATAGCAGTAATTAAAGGTATGCTGACAGGAATAATAAATAATTCAGAAAAAGAATTTTTGAAAATAAACTTATTAATGACTAACAAAGATAGAGAAAAATTTAAACAACTCTATAACGAAAGGGAAAGAGAAATGCAAGTGGCTGAGAACATAGTCTCTGATACAGAGAGAGTAGAAGTTCAACAAGATCAATCCGAAATAGAAAATACCGAGGAAGAACCAACTAGTGGAGATTCTTATTCACCTACATTAACTACAGAAAGTCAGGGTAGTGAAGTAGAATTGGAAACACGAAGAGAGACGAGATTACGGAATAAAAAAGGGGGAATATTGCAATTGAAAAAAGTAACTAAACAAATTCAAAATGAGTGGCCAGAGGTAGAGATTAAAGGGACTAAATATAAAAATCCTACCAGTAAAAGAAGAAGTAGGGAATTAATAAGAAAATGGGATCAGAGAATAATTCCTGAAAATAATCTAACTTATGGGCAAATGAGAACAGCAAGTCAGTCACCCCCTGCCGCTCACATCGCAAAGCATGAAGGATGGTCAAAAACAGGGAAACAAATTGTACTTCAAGAAGGGTATGAATTTAATAGAAAAATAGTTAGAGAAATGGAAAAAGTGATAAAAACTTTAAAAACAGAAGTAAAACAATTACGGAGAGAATTGGACACTGTGAGGGGTCAGCAAATCATAGCAAGATTAGGATCAGAAACATCGGATAGTTGGGAAAGCGAAGATGCAGACCAAGCACAGAGAAAAGAGAGAGGTCCTTTTTCGCCTGGAATGTGGGAAACTCCTGCGAAACGGTTAGAATTTACAACTCCGACACAGAGCAGAGAAGGACAAAATGATATACAGGCAAAGTTATTAGAACTGCAGTTAACGGAGGCAGTTAGAAAGCAAATAGGATCTAAAAAGGCAGGAGAAGATCATAATGCTTATACAGATCGTATTATAAAAGCAGCAGAAAATGCAAATTTAGGTTGTGGAGCTATAACCCGCTTAGTTCATACATGTACTGGTCATGCAATTTCAGCCACAGCTATAGAGAGGGTGAGAAATTTAACTGGGATAGAAGACAAATATTCGCAATGGAAAGAAATGTTAATAAACGCTTCCAAAGATCAGGTTCCATTGTTAAGTGTATGGTTATCTATAGAAGAAGAAATACCAATGACCGATAAAGTAAGGTTACTAAGAGATGTAGGACGAAATATCCCAGGTGGATATAAGTTAATAGCTATTTTAAATACTGTAACAAAGAAACAAATAGAAGAGAGACTGGCCGAATATGATTTAACTGCGCAGCATGTCCGAGTAGTGAGGAAAAAAGAACCTCAAAATGTGCGTATGCAGAAACAACAGAAAGTTAATTATCAGAAAGCACAAAATACTAAATTAGGTGAGAGAAAAACATATAATACTCGTTTTCAAACTAAACAGAGAGAGGAGAATAAGAGTATAGTACCTAGAACGGAAAGTCAGAGCATAAAAGTCTGGAAGAAAAATAACTCAAAAATAGAGAAAAAAGACTTAGGAAGTAATACAGGGAAATTAGGTTATATTTCGGCTGAAAAATGGGGAAAAATGACTCCGGAGGAGAAAAGTCAAGTGATTCAAAAACGCAAAACAGTACAATCGAATATTAAAAAAGTTGGACGGATAAAAGTAGTAGCTAAAAAATCGATGCAATCAAATACAGCTAACGAAACAGGAGTGATAGAGGGAAAGCAAGAAATATCACAATGAAAATCACTTGGCCTGTTGAAGCGGAACATTTGTGACCAAAGAGTGATAGAAAAAGATGAAAATTTATTTATCGATTTAGAAGGAATAGAATATTTCGTAGACACCGGAGCAGATGTGACCACTACAACAGAGCCAATACAATTCACCGATAATATTTTAGTTCAAACTTATAACGGAAAAATAGAAAAGGAACAAATGGGAAAGAAATTTGGAATTAAAATGGTAAAAGGAACAGAAAACTTATTGGCTGCAAAAGATCTAAAAAGGGTCTTGAGATTAAAAGAAGTAAATATTGAGAATGAATTAAATAGAATACGGAATAAAATGATAGGATCAGAAAAAGCAAAAGAGGAGTTAATACAGTTATTTAGAGAAGCTCCATATGGAAAATATAAAAATGATTGTGGAAAAGTAAGTGATGAATACGCTCATGAAATAATAGGTGGAATACATAAGCCTCAACGGCAATATCCAATAAATAAAATGGCGAAAGAAGAATTGAATCAAACCATAGAAGAACTAGTAGAACAAGGTGTACTTGAAGAAGTCAAGTCTGCTATCACAAATAGTCCTATACAATTGATCCCGAAACCAGATCAATCGTTCCGACTAGTTACGAACTATAAAGCATTAAATAGAGTAACGAAACCTGATAGACGGTATTTAATTAACGCAAGAGATACAGTTGAAAGGTTAAAAGATGGAAAATTTTTAACTAAGTTAGACTTAGCAAACGGATATTGGTCTATTCCTTTGACCGAGAATAGTCAGGAGAAAACTGCGTTCACTGTAAATAATAAACATTATGTTTATAAACGGTTACCACAAGGCTATATTAATAGCGCTCAAGTATTTCAGAGCTGTTTAATGGAGATATTAAAACAATTGCCTGTAGAAATCTATATTGACGATATTTTAATTGTTAGTGATGATGAAGAAGAACATATAGAGACTGTAAAGAACGTAGTAAATCGTTTAGCTGAAGCAGGATTGAAACTAAATATCAAAAAATGTGAAGTAATGACGAACATGGTTGAATTTTTAGGATTTTGGATATCAGCCGGTAATAGAGGAATTACACAATCAATGAGGGAACGAATTACTAATTTAAAAACCCCAGATAGTGTTAAAAGTGTACAACAAATGATGGGACTCATGAATTATGTAAGAGATGTAATTCCTAAATTTAGCCAAAAAGCCAAACCAATATATGCGACAATAAAAGGTAATAAATTATGTTGGACTGAGGAAGCAGAAAGAGCGCTACAAACATTAAAGACCGCAATTTTAAATTCAGGCCAGTTGGAAGGAAGAGATGATGAGAAAGCTTTAGAAGTAGATTTAGATTGTGATTCAACTGGTTATCAATTGATAATAAGAAATGAAAAAAGTAATGTACCAATTCGTATAATATCAGGAAACTGGGAAAACCCAGAAAAAAAGTTCTTATCGATAGAGAAAAAACTTGCTGCTATTAGTAAACGTTATGCAGAACTACAAGGCCTTGCGAGAGGACAGAAAATAATAATTAATACAGATGAAATAATAATGGGACATTTAACTAGAAATAAAATAAAAGATGCAAAAGCTCAAAATGTAAGATGGCAGAGATGGGAGAATATACTGTTAGATCCTAACATACAGATAATAAATAAGGAGCGGAAGAAATGCCAAAAAGGGAAGATAAATTTATTTAAAGGAATAACAGTGTATACTGATGGGTCCAAAACTCTTGCGGATGATAACTTAGCACATTGGGCATATATTATCCAAGTAAAGAAAGGAGAGATAATAAAAAATAAAGGTTGTGTTCCAGGGACAGCGCAATACGCAGAAGTGATGGCTGTGTTGAAAGCTTGTGAGAAGTTAAAAGAAATAAAAGCTAAGCAAGTTATCCTTATAACAGATAGCAAGTATGTTGAAACAAGTATAAATGAAAACTTAACTATTTGGAGACAAAATGGTTATACAAAATACAGTGGAAAGTCGGTTGAACATAGTGAACTATGGGAAAAAATTTATGATCTAATAAGAGACTTAGAGCTAATAGTCATTCATCAAGCTGGGCATTCCACAGATAACACAGAAGCAGCTCAAGGCAATAGAGAAGTGGATAAGTTAGCGAGACAGAGGAGGATAATTGTAATCAAAGAAAACGAAAATAATATTATTCAAAAAATACATGATTGTATGAAACATCCTAGTGTAAATTTAATGGGTAAAGTTCTATCTGATAATCATATAAATATCGGCAATTGGAGGAAAAAATACAGACAAATAAGACTAGAGTGTGAGAATTGCATGAGAAAGGGATATAACAAAACTATAAGAAATGATTATGGAACAATTACACCAGAAAGAGTTAACCAAGAATGGTCATTAGATATAGCCGGACCGTTAAATCCCAAATCAAGGTCGGGAAATAAATACATATTAGTAGTAGTAGATGGATTTTCAGGGAAAATCTGGGCGAAGCCCTTAAAAGAAACTACTGCAAAAACTATTATAAAATATTTGGAAGAATTAATGGCTTGTTGGGGAAGACCTCAATCCTGTAGATGTGATAATGCCACTTATTTTGTTGGAGGAGAATTGGAAAATTGGCTTTCACAAAAACATATAGTTTTATATAAAGCTTTACGTTACGCCGCAGAATCAAATGGATTTGCTGAGAGAGCGGTGGGAATTTTAAAAAGCTTTTTTAGATCCAATTATAATAATGTAAGATGGGATGAACATATGGAAGAGGCTTTATACTATAGTAATTTAGCAAAGGAAGAGAGGGACATAAAAGAAAAGAAAAACGAAAGTAATGATAAATGTCAAATTGGAGATCATGTCTGGATTAGGTTGGATAATAAAAAATCGACCAAACCGTTTAAAAATTTAATCACTAAAAAAGATAAGGTAGTAAAAATAGTGGATAATCATACTGTAGAATTGGCAGAAAATGGACTTTGGAGTAAAAGAAATTTGATTTTAGTCAAATGAGTCCTTAATGCAGAATGCAAGAATAGAGAAAAAGAATTAACTTTATTTCTAGGCTAAGAAATAGATGTAATAAAAAGCATAAAAAGACGGAAAAGATTCATTGCATAAGAAAGAGCGAAGTAGATAAAAGTGAAAAATAGAAATAATAAAAGCATGTCTCTGGATGGGCCGACATCAATAAGAAAAATATTTAAGAAAAGACTAACAATTAGGAATTTAATTTAAAAACTAACTAAAAGTCTATTTGGCAGAGCAAGAATAAAAGGCAGTAAGTAAAAACAAAGTGTTTGTTAACGATGGTATGGTTGTCTGGCACCGTAAGTATACAATTCATCAAATGAATAATGTATTGAACATAACCCACAAAGAAGGGGATAATAAAATGTTTGGTGTGTTAATAGAACTTTTAGAAGGGGAATAAAGCCCTGTTGAAGAGAGAAAAGTCTTTTAACACACAAAACAACTTCAAGAGGTGAACCGTTAGGTACAAGAGTTGTCAGAGCTAGAAGGGAGGAACCGTATGAGTAATGACTAAGAAAGAATTTAGAAAGGCTCCATTTTCTGCTGTATTTTACAGGATAATGGAGAATGAAACAAAATGGACATTCAAAGCAAGATGTACCAGAATTACGCAAGGATGGAAGAAGGTCTGTTTAGACAAACCCATCTTTATACTAACAATAACAATAATAACCATATTTATAATAGGATTTTGGAGCTTGAAGGAAAGTAATAAGAATATGATTGTAATAGATCAAGATGTGGGGGAAAAAGGTATAACCTATCCCGATTACATAGACCCTGACTATGAGGTTGATACAACATTTGTGATAAACAAAGAAATCGACATTGAAAGTATAGGAAAAGAAGGTGCTAAAATAGAGCATGATAAAATGTTATCAATAGATAAGAAGCAGCAAGAAAAGATAGATGCTAGGCAAATTACAAAAGAATGTAAAAATCAGTTTACAAAAGACAAATATACACTATATGAAACCCTAGAGAAACTAAGAAATCCTTTTCCTATTCTGAAATGGTATAGCGAGTCTACTAGAGAAGCTGAGGTAGCTTTCGGACAGAATGAGTATTCAAAAGAGAAGAGGACTTTTTATCAGATCAGTATTGTAACAGACAAATACTGGGAGAAATGCCCTGATGACAATTTAGATGAATGCGCTAAAACTAGATATAATTGGGAATTACATGTAAAGTGGCGAATTAAAGTACTGAACATGTTAAGTGAAAGAGTCACAAATCAAACCTGCACGAATGCAGAAAGTTATTGGATCGGCTGTACTTGTGACGGACGATGGATATGTGATGCGCGATATATTAACAGAGTAGAGATAATGTCAAATAATAGAGGAAATCATTGGATAATATTCTTAGACAAAGATGGAGTTAAAAGTCAAGGAGTACCAATTTCAACAATATTAAAGAAACCTCTTCTGTGGGAAAATCTGATAACAGAGAATAACACGGTTACTGATCAAATGATAATACAGTTTAGGCTATTTGATTTGTTGCAAGATATAGCAACAAACGAGTATGAAAGAATAGTCCCAGTTAAAGTTGAAGGTCCACAAAAGGGATCTATAGTAGGACACTATGGAGTTAGAGTACATTATGATAACAAGCGATTAGGAAAGTATTATCCAATACCTATAGTTCGCATGAGATATAAGAACGATAAACAACTAATTACATGGGCAATTCCTGATGAGATTCCAGAATATTATAGCAAAGAAGATGTACCAAAACCGACGTATAAACTAACGAGGAATTATAGAGGTAATCTAGATGATAACAAGGAATTGTTCAACTTAAAAATATTTTGGATGGTAAGGTATTTGGAAGATATAAAAGAACCAATAGTCATGCGCTGGGCTTACTTAAATCAAACAATAGATAGTAATATCGGAAGGAATGATATAAATCAAGGAATTTGTAGAGTACTAACTAGATCCATTAAAACTAACAGGCATATATATGCAGATCTATCAGCACAATATAATATACAAGAAAACGGAAGATGTATGCCTCCATTGCCACTGTATTTCATGGTGGCTAAAAAACACTATTTTGAGGAAAGAAGCTATTTAGAAAAATCAACGGGTATAGAAACCCCATTCAATAGAGGATGGTCTTTGTTAAATAATGAAGCAAGGAAAAATATATTATTGCTGGGAGGAATGTCTAGAAAAACGTACAGAACCTTGAAATGGATCATAAATAATTTCCGTGCTATATTAATCACGATAACCGGACTAGTACTTTTAATTATCTTGGAGCAAACTGGCCTAGGGAAGTTCCTAAGATTTATGTGTTTTAGGACCTATAGGTTGGTGAAGGGATGTAAGAAGTGTAAAAAACGAAATTCTGACATTAATTTACATCCAACTCGTCATACACCTGAGAAAGTGGGTGTTGTAAAACCTAGATCTTATAAGATCTCATACGTTTAGTAACATAAAGACAAACCATTTCAAGACTTACGGACATACCAGAACTTAACTGACCAGGACGAATAAACATGGCTCAAAGCAGAATGATACCTGCACAACTCAATAGAGAAAGAAGTGATCCTTTCGACTTATTGGTAATTATATACTTATTTATTTAAGAATTAAAATTATTATTCATTTATAATAATTGTGTAGTCTAATAAAAGAGATAAGAAAAACTAGAGATAAACGTATTTGGAATTATTATGTATTTTATAGGAACTTAGAAGAACCGAAAGTGGTCAACTGTTGTCACGACACCGCAACTACTGGATTGCTGTTAGAGAGGATGAATGCATGTATTGCCATCAGATGCTGTTTTTTCAAAAAGCTCAACTTGTCATGGGAGATCTGTGTAAACACTGCTTTGAAAGACTTAGACTGATAATCTGGTTTAATGATGATGATGGAACCACTGAATATTGTGTGAGATCATACGAGTTAATAATAGCTCTAAGTGTGGATGTAGTTGAACACTGTAGGAGTAAACTGAAAGTACTCTGCCCAGAGGTCAGAGATTTATACAAAGACTTGAGTGCTCACAAGAGGTGGCTAACTGATGATTTTCTTATAGTGCATGAGTTACATGGCAAGTACACTAACGATGTTATCAGAGTGGTAAAGTTTGATGAGGTGTTTTATTTTATAGATGAGAACATTGAGGGAAACGATGGAGGTGAAAGAGCATCTACCCAAAACTTATTCGTCTTGCCAGAGCTTCAAAATGACGCAGTCGGCCACTGGGAAGGTATTTTTACCTAAGTCCAGAATTCCATTGGTTGGCATTTGTAGAACATGTCTGATTAATGGAAGGAGCCGCACGTTTATTTGTGAAGACTCTAAGGGACAATTGATTGGAGCATGTTATCATGAAATTACTGATGGAAAATTGATGAGACAAAAATTTGGGCAATATTTGACAATTATAAAGCAAGACATCAAAATTTGGCCACCTGGTGATATTGTGAGTGGAAAAATTATAGAAAGTAAAATTATGAAGCCTAAAAATAAACGCCCTTGTGTAGACCAATATATGAATGTTTTCCAAATGAATGTTGTTAATGAATCGGGACAAGTGTATACTAAACTGAGCAAATACGACAAAAATAACCAAAATTATGTCCCGTACATGAGTTTCAAACTAAGAGAGTAAGTGAAAGACAAACTTGCAAGTCCGGGGTGTTGTGAAATGTGTTCGAATGTTGTATTGCAAGTGTGTCTTCCCCATGTTGTTGAAAGTGGTTTGTGAAGAGGGGACACCACGCATTTGTTGTGTACGTTTTGTTGAAAGTGGTTTATAAAGAGGAGACACCACGCGTTTGTTGTATACGTTTTGTTGAGGGTGGTTTGTAAAGAGGAGACACCACGCATTTGTTGTGTGCGTTTTATTGAAAGTGGTTTGTAGAAGGGACACCACACATTTATTGTATTCTTTTATTGAAAGTGGGTCATTAAAACAACGCCATATTAGTTGTATTGCATGCATTTATTGAAAGTATGTATCGCATGTATTGGTGGGAGCACAGTTGGGAAATCAACTTTGTATTGGGTGGAAGTTTGGATGGAGAGAGGAGTTTGGATGTTGCCGTCGGATGTTTTGTTGTAGACGAGGAGGAGAAGACAGCAGCGTAGGAAAGTCCGGAGAAGAAGAATGCGAAAAGAGAAGAGTTTATATAGACAAATGCTTAGGGAATTTCCAGAGCTTAGGTTGTCTCCCGACTTCGGAATGCACCTGCTGTCTATAAAAGACTGAAGTACGAAGAGGACATCAGATGCTGGATCTGCAACAGCTTCTCCGGTGCCAGACGACCTGCCAGCCTTCGAACTACTAGCAATTTATTTTTTCTGTATTTCTTTATTTTATATATTAGTATTTGTATGTAACCTATATAACCTTTAGACAATAAACTTATACTTTATTATAACCAAGAAGCCTGCCTGCCAAAAGACTCTGATTGATAGACTTGAACAGACCACGGAGGAGTCTTCTGAAGCCTGTTGTGTGAGTATGAAAATTACTTATATGATAGGGCAGATTCGACTATCTTTACCTAACCTGAGAATAAACAAAATAAGGTAGAAGGTGTAGGAAATTGAGCACCGCAAAACATACTACAAATTAAACCAAAATAAAAAAACATGGTTACTGTAGTAAAACCATGGTAACAACAAATTAATTTTGCTACACGAACCATAGTTTAACCATGGCATTTGTAATAAAACTGTGGTTATACAAATAGCAATCAATACTTTCTTACTACAATAAAACATGGTCATTTTCGTAAGGGATTGACTACACATTATATGGTGGAGGGTCAGTTACTATGGTAAAATAACATGGTAGGCTAACAGTGTGGACTTTTTACATGATCCCTTTCCCACGACAGACAAATATCAAAATAAACATTTCACTCATAAATTGATGATTATACGATACGGAAACCTTACCTTTATGCGTCTTCTTGAAGCGATCTAAATCCATTTTTAACGCATTATTTCGCTTGTCTTTAATCCGCGTGGAGTTGTTGACATTGGGGGAAAATTACCGCCCCTGGTGGTGCTCCATTGATCACTCCATTTTGTACATGCGTGTTATTTTCACGTTTAGAGGAGGCAAAACGTGACACTCACACGTTTCCTCGAATGGACCAACGTGTCTATTACACGCTTTGACGTGATACCGGGTTGGGCAGTTAAATAACTGGACCACTTTCACCTTCAGAATAAAATACATTATATATTTCAGCGTTTTAAAGCAACATCAAATTAAGATATGCATGTTTAAGAGGTAGTTCGTCTTTTTCTTTTTCTAAGATACACAATTGTAGATACACTGACAATTAATTTGAGTAGAGACAAATAGAAATGGAGAGGATAAATATAAACTACAGTTTTTATAGAGTTAAAAATTAATTAATTAATTTATTATTATTATTATTATGATTTTGATTTGTTTTTGCGATTTTGGTGCTTAGAAATTTATTCTAAGCGGGCAGCGGGCGAATAATAGCCTAGGGGAGAGTGGGGACAGTTGCAACGTGTGGCAGTTGCAACATTGCTTATTTCTTCAAGCAGGAATAAGATACAGAGATTATATTCATACTGGACACACTTTATTGGCCCCTCATACTTCCTGGAAGAAATCAGCCACATGTGATCAGTCCTTCTACCCAAAATCATTTTCTTGGTTAAAAAGTAATTTTTTTAAAGATTAGATTTTTGGTCATAGTGTCTAAGTTGTTTGTGTGACGAATTGTAAAAACATAACATTTTGTTCTGTGCGTTCTTAACTTCTAATAGGCATAGCTACCGTGTGCCAATGATATGTTGTCAAGCTAATATACCAATTTTTATCATGGCTATCACTGTAGGGACAGTTGCAACACACTGTTGAAACTGTCCCAAAATGCTGTCCCTTACCACAATATTGATTTAAAAGCTTGCCATAAAATTACATAATTGTAATTTTATAATGATAATACTAATGAACTTTTTTGAACTTTCTTTGTTTCTTTACAGCCAATTTACCTTATTAAAGACTCTGACTGTGCACAAATAAAATAAAGAAATTGCTAAATTATATTTAGGAAGGATTTAATTATATTTTATTGAATGTTGCAACTGTCCCCTATTGTGGGGACGGTTGCAACATTTCACTTGGTCTATTTAAGTGTACATTGTACGTATATTATCATATGTACACATGTTTTAGCAATATGGGCGAGTAGCTGACAGATGTGGCTTTATTGTATTACAATTTCGGCTTTCTAATACAAACAGTTTCTGAGAAACTAAAGGAAATGCAAAAAGTGTTGCAACCGCCCCCACTCTCCCCCTATAGTTAATATAGCGGGAGCGGGTGGATGCGGAATAAAACCTCGTGGAATCGGGACTGGAAAAGCACTTTATTGTTATATCCTATAGACTATACTTCATCATCAATCATGGGCGTCGGAAGCAAAATTAATGTGGGTGGGTCCTCCCCCAGAAAATAAATACTTTAGTATATGCCATTTTCTGAAGTCTGGTGCCTTTTATTTAATGTTTTTACACAATGCAAATAGGCCATATTTACAAATATTACAAAAGACGGCTGTTGTGCAACATTTTCAGTGGCGCAAGTGATAATACGAGTAACATATCGTCTTTGACGCGGGAGACCCGAGTTCGCGTCCGCCTTTTGGTGAAATCATTTTCGAAATCGTCTCCCTTTTCACTTATATCACATCGGAAAGGCATTTGTTTATTTGTAAATTAATGAAATAATTGAAAAGTTTAAATAAAGTATCAACTAGGGTTAGGTCACCTAACTTAAGTGTATCTGAGCACTATACTGTACTTTTAGGAGTGTTAATAATTAATTTTATTATTATTATTATTATTATTATTGTCTTTAGATTTGTTCTTACATTTTTGATGCTGTACATTAAGATGGCGCACTGCCCATGCAGTTTTTTTTTCTTCTTAAAAACTAATTGAAGTGAAAGGGAAGAAACCCATGTAGATTTGGCCTAATGTCCATGTAAATACTATAGCCTAGTATTATATCCTAATATAGAAAATAATTTAGACAAATAAACAGAAGGCTCACTTTTCAAAACAATAAAGCTTATATGACTGACAACGAATACAATTGTTAAGTATCAAAAGTGCTCCAGTGAGTTATGCAAATTTTTTCCACCTTTTTTCTTTTCCTTTTTTTTTAAAGTGGAAAAGTAATTCTTCTATTTCGGAGAAGTTCGTTAAGTCTGTCTCTTAACAGCTTCCAGTCACGAACTGCGGGTTGAATCTCCGACCAACGATCAGTACAAGTTTTTTTTATTTTTTTTATTCCTCTTTAAACTGCTCAGATTTACATCATTTTAGCCTGGAACTAGGCTTAAGTCTGTTCTGGGAAACCAAAGGGAAGTGTTTTTTTTTTTTCAGTTTTCTGAAAAGTAGCCGTTAATGAGGCATCAGCGTTAAGCGGCATGCAGTATAAAGAGCGAAATGTTTATGAATGGCAGAGTGGGGGTGGGGTGGGGTGTTGAATGCTGTCTGTTGCCTTGTTGTAATCAACATTTGGAGACTATTTTGGGGGTGCTGGGGGCGGATTCCGACTGCATTCAGTTTCATTTCGAATTCAGCATTCAAATGCATGCCAGGGAGAAGGGGAAAGCTTTCCTCACTCGCTCCACTTTTTTCAAAACATTAGTGTCCACGGCCCTGACACCAGTGATGCGCGGGTCAGTGGATAAACAACCCGAACCCGACCGACGTTTTCAACTAACCCGCCCGCAACTCGGACCGCCGAATACAAAAATAAAATATTGTAATCGACCCGCCTCCTGACCCGTATGTTTAATATTATAATATTATATGCTGTGGAGATGCGGTCTGAAATATCCTGACATCTGAAATCCATTGGTGTACAAGCTACTTTAAAATAAAATAATGTGTTCTGTTGCAAAGTCGTTGCCGTATTGTTGTGTAGGAAGTTCAGATGTTATTATTTTAAGAAATGTATATTTATATGTTTTAGGATTCTCCCTATTTTTGTTTTAGACATCCATCAATTACGGTGAATAAAAAAATGCCGCGCTGGTGGAAACAAGACTTTCGCTTCTACGTTTGAGACCGGTGTTCGGACGTTTTTCTAAAAAAAAAAAAAAAAAAACTGTCATTAAACAGAAGCTGAACATAATACAAAACTGTAAAGTAATTGCTGAATAAAGAAAACATGAAGGATGCCACTTAATATTTGGCTTTTACGTGAACTTTAAAGCTTATCCCTCATTCCATTTGTTTTCTTTGTTTTGTAATTTTATATTATTTTCGTGAAATGTATTTTTGCTCAACATGCATTTCTCGTGGCCACGAGTTTAATGAATAAACAAACCTGCGTGACATTAGTAACCCAGAATTATTTGAGATATTTTATTTTGAGTTAAGAAATTATTATATTAATTGTTATAGAAATTAATACAATATTAAATAATTATATAGGCGATGCTGTATATGCTAATGCTGTCTGTGCGCAACGTAGACAGCTTTCACAAGTGTTTACATGTATTACATGTAGGCCTACTTCAAATTAAATAGCCCTGCAAGAAACATTTCATGCATCCCACAATCTTGTCCATTGACTGACCTTCTTTTTTTCCGTAATATTTGTATTATTCGTTTATGTTCGTTATTTTTTCCTTCATTTTGATCTCGTTACATAACATTCTGAATGTAAATGATACTGTAAAGGTTCTATGACTGCGGTTTTTACTGGAATGCAGTTTAAAGCTTAAATTTAACATATATTGTATTTTATTTAGTCTAATTAATAGACAAATAATTGAAGAGTGAATCATTCACGTAGTTTCATTTGGAAATAATTTATCGTCACACAGTAAAATAGGCCTACATTCCTTCTATTCACTAATAGTCTTTTTTTTCGTATTTGTCTTAATATTATTATCATTATCATTATTATTACTATTACTAATATTATTATTAGCCTATTTTTATTGTATATATTTTTATTTTCGTTTATATTTATTTTCTAGGATCCCTCACAATACACCGCCGTCACGCGTGACCACTTTACTTCCCGCACGAATTTTAAATGGCCAGATCTGTACACATGCAAAAAGTGTGAGAGTGCCCAAAAGGCCAGTGTGAAGTGTGTGTAACACGTAGAATTTTATGACAGAAAATTATGTCATTAGAATGTTCTATGTTCATGGAAATTATTAAAAATGATTGTTCAAATATCAAAACGTGCTACCCCTGATATGTTAATGATCCTATGACAGAATACACTGCTCCTGACATCTTAAAGATATTACAGAACATATCAACATGCTCCTCATATTTATACAGTGCATATTCAAGGAGTAATGGTGTAAAACAAGGTGAGTTTGCACTGGGAGCTTTATTTGATGGCGTGCACGTACCTCTGCGTGAGCGGTGAGCGGGAAGGGGGAGACGGGGTGGTATTTCCCTCGCAGAGATCACGGACGAGGGCACCAAGATCGGACCGAAAGGGCACTTTAGCTCGAACTCCCCCGATATGTGCTACGGTAGCATTTTTTGACATTACATCACCAGTAAATACTAAACTGCAACAAATATATTGTCCTGTCCTCATTTACCCCTAAAGCAAAAGAAAAATAAGTTTCCTGACAGTGTTTCAATGATTTTTCAAAAGAGGAATAAATACACAAAAAATATAACAAGACACTGATTACAGTAGTCCAAATAGTGATAGATCAAATTTGCCATCACACCCTCTTTGTAACAGTTACACAGCAGCATTAACTAGTTTAATGTGAATTTAATGGTAAGGTACAAATAATTTAGTGTTTTAAATGTGCATAAAATTTTTTAAATATTCCCAGATTTATGATGTTAATAACTTTAGACAAGCATCATTATTTCTTGAGTACAAAATTATATTCTATATACAACATTTCTATTATGTGTTTGTGATTCTAGAGAGCAGTGCACGAATGGACTTTTATTTTGGTCTGGTGATGTGACGTCATAAAGCTGCGCGCGCTCCTCATCTGTTGTGGTTCATCTGAAGAAAGGTTTGTGGTTTTAAAGTTTTTAAATCAATGCAAACTATTACATCAATTAAAGAATTTGCAAGCTGTGTAAAATATTTTTTTTTTTTTTTTTTTTTTTTTTTTTTATTGTTGGTTCAATGCCACAAGAACAAGAGGTATTACATACATCAAATTAACATTAGCTGCCAGAGAAAAAGAAGAAACAAAAAAAGAAAGAAAAAAAGAAAAAAAAGAAAGAAGTAACATTACATAAACTTCAATGATTTTAGAGCATTACATGTTTTCAGTGCTTTTTTGTTTTTTGTTTGTTCCAAGAGATTTACATACAATTTAAAGTCGTTAATAAAATGAGAAAAATTTGGTTTACACTGAGCCCACTTTTTCTTATGTATATGGAATTTTCCTAATAAAATAAACAAATGTATAATATGTTGTTCTTTACAATTCAATCTTTCATTTTCTGTATAAAAAAGCACATCAAATACACAAATTTCTATCATACATTCCATTTTTCTGTTAATATAGAATTCCATATCTTTCCAAAATAATCTTGAATAAATACAATGAAAAAAAAGATGCAAAATTGTTTCTTTTTCTTGACCGCAAAATTCACAGTTATATGAAATATTAAGCTTAAATCTTTCCAAAACATGCTTGGCAGGATAAATTCTATGAAGTATTTTGTAAGACACTTCCTTAATTTTGTTATTTATACAAAACTTATTTGACAGATTCCATGCTTTAACCCAAGAAATATTACCAAATAAAGAAGACCAGAAAAATCTTGCTGCAGGTAAAGATACAGACCGAAGAGAATTCCTTATAATCTTATTACTATACTGTTGTTTTAACACATCAACATTTCCAATAAAAATGTTTTCACAAGGATTAACCAAGCTGATTCCTTCTAAATTATAGTTTTTTAAAAGTACTGTCACACTCTTTGGAATTGCGTCAATAACAATAGCAAATTCTCTTGGTCTAATTGGTAATTGAAATTTTTGAAGAAATTCAGAATATGACAACAAGTATCCATGAGAATTAAATAACTGACTTACTAAAAGAATACCTTCATTGAACCAAGTATGATAGAATAAAGATTTGTTTTTAAATAATATATCTTTGTTATTCCATATAAAATAGTTGTGGGGTGAAAAATTGTGCTTATACACCAAATTCCATGCTAGCAGGGCTTGTCTGTGAAAACCAGCCAATTTAACAGGAATTTTGTCAACAGAAAAATTACATTTTAACAAAAAATCTATGCCTCCCAAAGTGTTAAATATATAATTAGGAAATACATTCCAAGGACTTTCTCTATTCTTCAAAAACTCTATTAACCATTTAATTTTAAAAGTGTCATTAAGAGTATTATAATCCAAGACCTCCAGTCCCCCTTGCTCTTTAGGATTACAAATTACCTCCTTTTTTAAATAATGTGGTTTTTTCCTCCAAATAAAGTTATAAAGAATTTGATCTAAATCTTTGATAATCTTAGGAGGTACGTCTAATGACAATGATGTATACACTGATCTAGATATACCTTCGGCCTTGGACAATAATACCCTACCAAATATTGAGAGGTCCCGCATTAACCACAAATTAAATTTCTTTTTAGTTTTCTCAATAATTGGCTCAAAATTGAACTGACTTCTTTGTTTTTCATTTTTACAAATGATTACACCCAAATATGTTAGTTTATGTTTAACTGGAATATTCTCTAATTCTGTAAAGGAACAATCTTTAAGGGGAAATAATACAGATTTATCTAAGTTCATTTTAAGGCCTGATACAACAGTGAATTCCTCAATATATCGAATTATTTTCGGTATTTCAAATTTGTTTTTCAAAAACACTGTAGTGTCATCCGCAAATTGACTAAGTTTAAATTGTACACCTAAAGCTGTGATACCATTAAATTGATTTCTTTTTAAATGTGATGCTAAGACTTGAGTGACTAACAAAAATAAAAAAGGAGAGAGAGGGCATCCTTGCCTAATGCCACGATGAATATCAAATCTTTGTGAAGTACCATGGGCAAGTTTGACAGAACTATTACACCCACTATACAATGTTTTAACTGCTTTCAAAAACATATCTCCAAAACCAAACAATTTAATAACTTTAAAAATAAAACTATGAATCACCGTATCAAAGGCTTTATAGAAATCAATAAATAAAATAAAACTATCATCCTCAATAAAATGATTATAATCAATCATATCTAAGACTAGTCTAATGTTATTCCTGATATGACGACCTTTCATAAACCCAGACTGTTCTACATCAATTATTTTGTCTAAACCTTGCTTCAGTCTTCTAGCAAATATCATTGCAAACAATTTACTGTCATTATTTAGCAAACTAATAGGCCTCCAATTTTCAATGAATAATCTGTCTTTATTAGGTTTAGGAATCAGTGTTATAACTCCTTGTTTTAGTGAAACGGGCAATTCACCATTTTGTATAGCTTCTACAAACACTAATAATAAAAAGGGTGAAAGTTCTTTGGAAAAAGTCTTATAAAAATCACCGGTTAGCCCATCATTGCCTGGAGATTTGTTATTCTTTAATAAGTTAATACACTCTCTCAACTCTTCACTGTCTATTTCTTTATCACAAACATTCTGAAAGTTCTGATCAATTTTTTTGGTATCACTCACCAGGCTATTTAAAAAAATATCACTGTCAGAAGAAGCTGATATGGAAGAATACAAATTACCAAAAAACTGAGCAACATATTTTGAAATAACTGAGGAGTTATCTACTAACTTGTTGTTAATCATTAATTTCGAGATTGAGGCAAAATCACTGTTTCTTTTTTCAAGGCCAAAAAAATATTTTGTATTTTTTTCCCCTTTTTCTAACCATTTAAGTCTAGTTCTAATAAATGCTCCTCTTGCTTTGTCCTCATAGATCTTATCTAATTCAATTTGCAATAAATCTAATTTTTGTAACTCACAATCAGTCAAAACTTCCTTTTGCTTTTTACACAAATTTAAAATATCATTAATAATTGATTTTTCTTTCAATTTTTTAGTTTTTGTTTCTAATTTTCCATGATTAATACATGTCGTTCTAATATCAAACTTCATTAATTCCCAATACTTTCCATATGATTTTTCTAAATCTGCAATTTTTCTATATTTTTCAATAATTCCTTTAATGTTTTCCTTTAAACCTTCATTTTCAAGCAATTTGTTGTTTAATTTCCAATAACCGTTATGTTTTTTGACTGATTTATCTTGTACCACATTAATTTTTATAAATATTCCTTTATGATCTGTCATTATGCAAGGTTCTATCAATACAGAAGTCACATTATTAGTCAAATCATTAGACACTAACCAATAGTCAATACGAGAATGAAGAGATGAGTCCTTATTACTCCATGTATATTCTTTCCTATCTGGATTTTTACAACGCCACACATCAGTAAGACCCAATCTTAAACATACATTATTCAATACACTAGAAGGGCTCGGTCTAATTTTAGGAGGCCATCTATCAATAGTTTCATTAAACACAGTATTGAAATCTCCTCCCCAAATAACTTTGGCTGAAGGATATTGGGAAATGAAATGCTGAATCCTGGATTCAATATTTGAAAAAAGTATATCATTGTTCAATTTGTTATTGGTGGCATAACAATTTACTAGTACAAATTGTTCGTTATCCTTATTTAACACAAGTAATATCCATCTACCGCAATCATCTTTTTCGTAGTTTAATATTTGCCCTGTAAATTTATCTTGCAAAATAGCGACCCCCGCTGAGCGATTGCTGCCGAATGATAACCAAATCTCTTTTCCCCATTGATTTTTCCAAAACACAGCATCTGAACAACATGCGTGCGTTTCCTGAATTAAACAAAAATCTACATTTTTCTCTTTGCAATACAAAAATAACGCTTTTCTCTTTAAGATATCCCGAATACCTCTGGCATTGATAGAAAATAAAGAAAGAGACATAAATGTTCAAACGATTACTTAAAGAACCACAAGAGTAAATAGAAGTCTAAACTTCAAACATCCACATAATGGGATTCTCACAAATGATACCAAAGAATTTTCACAGTTGCAAACATTAGGAGAAAAAAACTTAAAGTGCATCCAGTTAACAATCAGATTTAGAACTCAAAAGCATACATTTCTTCTTTTTTTTTCTTCCTTTACAAAACAAAGAGCAACCTATCATGCCCAATACCGCCAATTTCAAACTGCAACAAGACGGTCAAGTCTATGTAGTTCCGTTGCAATCTTCAGGACGAATCTCTCTACCATCGACGAAAGCCCTTGCTCCGCTGAAATATGCGTTTTTTCCTTCTTTCCTTGCTCTCTCCACATTCGGCCAAAGACGATTCCGTGCTTCTCTGTCGAAAGCAGTCAAGTCCTCCTTGAACCGCATCCCCTTGGTAGCCAGATATTCGTTGTTTTTTGAGTTTTTCCAGATTAAATCTCTGGCGGTACGGGAAATGAACCTCATGATCACCGGTCTTGGTTTCACTCTTCTGCCATCGTCCGAAGTATTCAGTCGGCCCAGACGGTGTGCCACATCCAGACTATCTGCTACCATCCTTTTGTCTGTGTCCGAAACCACCGCTTTGCATACTTCCGTGGCTCTCATTTTCACGTTTTCATTAGTTTGCTCGGACAGCCCATACAAACGCAGGCACCATCTGCGGCTGTAACGTTCCTGATCATGAATTTTAGTGTTCATTTCCTTGACCTTTTTTTCCATGAGAGCATTTGCATTTTTCAGCATTTCGTTTTCTTTCTGCAGAACCATTACATCATCATGCACTGAGGTAAGAGATTTGCCCAAAGCTTCAATATTGGAAGAATTTTCTTTAACCATTTTTTCAAGCTGGTCAGATCGCTCGTTGATTTTCTCAGAGAGAATTCGGATGATATTCTCCTGCACTTCACTCAGCGAAAGTTCACTTTGTTTGGCAGAGGAGTCAACGACACTTTTTTTCTTTTTTGGAGGATGATTTTTGCTTGGTGTGTTTGGACAAGAATCACAACTGCCTCCGTTTTTTACTTTACATGCATACGAGTGTGTATCGTTAAAACTTCTCTTCTCTTTTAAAGTGTCAACCTCCATCTCTGCGCCAAGATCCTCAGCCATTTTTCTGAATTGTGCAATGAAACTGATGGTAGTTCAATATTACTTTGTTGCGCTACTCCAACGTCAATATTTACTCAAAATCAGCAACTATAAGCAACCTAACGATAGTAATTAGCAACTTTATAGAATTTGTATGTTCATTTGTGAGAAATACCCGATTTGTTTCTCAGCTTACAGAACCACGTCTGTCCTCGGCGCCATCTTGGAGCTCCCCCCAAGCTGTGTAAAATAAATGCATCATTATTAAATAGAACGTTGTAATGCTTTATTTAGTGTTACTTGAAAATTAGCCTTTAGTAACAGAGAATGTGCGTCTCATTTCTCTCTCTCTATCATGAATCAATCGCGTTATGATAAGAAGTGATGAGGGGAACTGAGAATCCGAATCATTTGAATCAAATCATTTATGAAATGATTCAGTGATTCGATTCAGCGGCACGCGGATTACAAACGACAACAACAAACACAAACGAGTGAATCACAACCGAGAATGATTTCATTAAAGTGTAATATATTAGATATGATGTACAAATAATTGAATACCAGTTATTAATTAAAAATAGCCTGCCTAAATATGGACCTTCTGGGTAATTTGTATGTTTTATAAATTTTATATAGAAGTCCGTTAACTGTCTGACTCTTACTAGTGCACTGACTACTGAACTAGCAGCTGATTGAGACGGACCCAGAGATTTAGTTTGCATTGATTTTTCTTTCTATTAATTATTCTCATCTTAAACAGGACAAAGTTTTCAAACGCACAGAAAAAACTCCTGGAGAATCAACAGATATCCATGTCACACATTATTAGGAAGATGGCATTTATTAAAGAGGAGAGTGAAGACATGAAGATTGAAGCCTCATTGAAACATGTAGATACTGCGGAACAAACAGAGGAGAGTGAAGACATGAAGATTGAAGAAGTATTTGGAGTCAAACAAGAAGATGCTGAGGAACAAACAGGTTGGGTTTTTTTCTTAAAGCTGAACTCATTACAAAAATGAATATAAAGAATATTTATTAATAATGTCACACAGGTGTAGAAATGTTTTAAGTGCTACTGAGAAAATCCTGCTTTCACACTGGCCATTTGTTATCATGACATCAGGCATTTAAATTGTAGCGTTAATCTGGAATAACACTCATAAAAGACTATACAAATGTAGCAAACCTTTTCATACAGTTCTTTGCATACAATTCTTCTAAGATCATTTCATTTACCTTTTTTTGTAGACCAAGACAATGTAGGATATACAGAAAAACAGTACAACATTAAAGAAAACAGTGCTGTAAATATAAAGCAAGTCTGACAATAAAACAAACACAAAAAATAAGCCAAAACAAAAACATTAACATTTAAGTTAAATTCTGATGTAAATATGGGAGGTTAAAGATACACCTTTTTTATAAAGTTAAAAAATAAGGAGGACCATTAGGAAAAGAAGAATAAGATGTATAAATAAATCACTGGTTAAAGAGAGGAAATGAAGAAAATAATTAAATATCAATATAATCAAGTAAATAAATAGATGAAAACAGTGCGTTCAGGAGGCATAGGTCAAACTTACACCAAGGTACTTTATTTTAACATGAGAACGGCAAAAACCAGTGGTTCTCAAACTGGGGTATGGGAGGGGATGGAGGGGTACGAAAAACAAAAGGCTGAGCTTTGGCATTTATTCAATTCTACCCCAAATTAAGGTTAAGGTGATGAGTAGGCATAAATCAGGTTGTTCTGTTTCCCATGCATTGATTTATTTGTGGCGACTCAAATATCATATATCATGACTACAATATCAAAACTGACCACAACAAATAGATTTTCCAAAAGGTTTTTTACAGTGTAAAAAACAAACTTTTTTACAGATTTTTTTGTGAAAAAAGTATACACAGTAGAGATCTGAAATTTTGCATATGATCTATTGGGTATATTACCCATCACATGGATTTTTTTCAGACAAATCTGAGGAGGTCAGGTGGGGAACTTTTCCAGAATTTGATGATTCCAGTTGGAATGACCCATTTGAGACACCCTTAATAAGTAAAGGTTTCTCAAATGACATGCAACACCTCTTACAGTTGCTTAATACAGCAGTCCTCGTGCCCCAAGGCTCTGCATATTTTGTGTGTACCTCTTATCACATATTACATTTGTTCCATATGAACGTAAGTGCCCTGCAAAGTGGACTTCATAGGATATTCTGCGATGATTCCAGTTCGAAGCAACCAAATACGTTTCATTTAAAGGTCATTAAAGCGTGCAAGACATAAATTTAAATTGTATTTATTTATACAGGTCCTTTTCCAAAAATTTGGATATTGTGATAAAGTTCATTATTTTCTGTAATGTACTGATAAACATTAGACTTTCATATATTTTAGATTAATTACACACAAGTTAGGAATTTTGGGTTTTCATGAGCTGTATGCCCAAAATCATCAATATTAAAACAATAAAAGGCTTGAACTACTTCAGTTAATGTGTAATGAATCTAAAATATAGGAAAGACTAATGTTTATCAGTACATTATAGAAAATAATGAACTTTATCACAATATGCTAATTTTTGGAAAAGGAGCCGTAGATGTCACACTTCACACTTCTCTACTAAGATTTGTCTGTGTTTGAAGACGCTGGCTTAGTTGATATAGGATGTAGTTGTGTGTTAGTTTTGACACTTTCACATCTTTGAATGTTTTGATGTCTGTTGTTTTGTGTCATTAAACTGGGGTTAACTTTTACTTGTCTTTTTTCATCTTAGATCTGATGGCCCTGAAAGAGGAGAGTGACGTACTGAATGAAATGGAAGAGAAAAATCATGATTTCATAAATGGAGAAAAATCTTTTAGTCGTTCACAGACTGAAACGACTTCCTCAAGAAAAAAGACTAGAAAGACAGGAAGAAGTTATTTCACCTGCCAACAGTGTGGAAAATCTTTCAATCAAAGAGATAGTATTAAAAGACACATGAGAGTTCACACAGGAGAGAAACCTTACACCTGCCAACAGTGTGGAAAGAGTTTCACTCAACCTGGAAACCTTGGAGTCCACATGAGTGTTCACACGGGAGAGAAGCCTTATTTCTGCGAACAGTGTGGAAAGAGTTTTACTCTAAAAGGAAGCCTTACCAGACACATGAAAATTCACAAACAGCCTTATGTGTGTGATCAGTGTGGAAAGAGTTTTGATCAACATGAAAACCTTGAAGTCCATAAGAGAGCTCATAAAGTAAGTCCTTACACATGCTCTGAGTGTGGAAAGAGTTTTAGTCAAAAACGGTGCTTTGAAGACCACATGAGAATTCACTCCGGAGAGCAACCCTACACATGCCCTCACTGCGGAAAGAGGTTTATTTATAAAATAAACCTTCATGACCACATTAGAATTCACACAGGAGAGAAGCCTTTCACCTGCCAGCAATGTGGAAAGAGTTTTACTCAATCTGGAAAGCTTGGAGTACACATGAGAGTTCACACTGGAGAGAAACCTTACACCTGCCAGCAATGTGGAAGAAGTTTCAGCCAAAAAGGAAACCTTAACAGCCACCTGAGAGTTCACTCTGGGGAAAAGTCAGCTACATGTGATCACTCCCTTGCAAAAACTAACAATGTTTTTTTCGTTGTAACCATGGTTTAACTATGGTTTTAGTAATAAAACCATATTAACTACAAAATAAATCATGGTTCTGCCACAGTAACCACAGTAAAACTATAGTTTTGTGGTAAAACCATAGTAACTACAAAAGAAATGAAGCTAGCGCAAGTTCTGCCAGGAAGACTCAATTGTTCGCGTCACTAATTACCTCCTCATCTATCCAATCATATCATTTACTGTAGCTTAAAAAGGGTAGCGCTTACACATGTCTGAGTTCGCAGATGCTGTCGCTCCAGTACCTCCATCCTCCCCGCCTCCACCAAGATGGGATCCTTCCTCCAACGACTCTACTCCACCAAGCTGGGTCCTCCCTCTACCAACCACATCACCATCAGTCAAACTATCCCCTCCATCCCGAAGACTTCAGATCGTTCTTTTCCTCCATTCACCCACCATCACCAGATGGCCCCTTTCCTGACTCCGGGGGGTGAGCGGCGCCCCCGCCTTCGTCTTCAGGCGGGACTCACAGATTCCGTACCCTCTGAATGCAAGTTAAGAACGGGGCCTACGCCAAATAACCTGATTGCTTGCTGAGCTCCTAAATAAATGCTATTGTCACAGTATAAATTCTCCCGAGTCTTTCTGGTTGAACTATGGTTTTACTACAGTATTGACAGTGAAACCATAGCAATGATTGAATGACCCATCTATAGCATAACTTTTAAAATTAAATATTGATGTAATATGTGTGCTTATACTTACCTGGAAGAAACAATTAAGCATGATTTTGTAAACCAAAAATTTAAAAAGAATACATATAAGAATGGCCTTAGCTGCTCTTCCTCTTTCACATCTGAATTGTTTTGCTTCCTGGGGATTGAGTTGGTCTGGCAGGCCCATATCCTAACATACATACATAAACAGTGTTCAATACATTACGATACCAAAAGCACATAACACACTCAACACTTCTTGAAACATTTTCTAGTGAAGACCTTATTCCTCTTCATATGGAGCCAAATAAACCGAAATGTCATGTCATCTGTCCATTGAATAATAATAATAATAATAATAAAAAACCCATCATGCTATATTTATCATAAAGAACAGGCTTTTTTTTAACCACTATGCTTTTTTTTAGTTCTGTATTTTTATGATGTTTTTGCAACCTGGTCATTTGGCAATACATATTCATAATTTACCTAAGCAATAACAATATGTATACAGTTGTAAGTTCACATGAAGTACTATTTGGGACAGGACCCACGTCTCCTATAGATCACAGCATCTCCCAGAACCTCAGCAGACAACATCAAAGCAACAATGCACATTTACCACATCTGCCTACGACAGCACAAATTACCCAATGCCGCTGTGTGCTTTCCAAGTACACTGTCACATGCAACACCTACAACAAATCCTCCTGAATCACCATGTACAACTATGGCAATATTACTGTTAAAAACAAAAATGACTTCAATATGTATTAGACACTCTATATACTCCATCAATGTATTGGTTTTAGCACTACTACCTGTCAACATCACTATTCACAATAGCAATGTAACACTCATCAACTCATGTTCAAACTCAGTCCCTTTCAAGTGGGTCCCCAGGAGCAGGGTTGAAGATCTCTGTGCTAGATTTTTTTTTGCCAACTACACAATCTACGTCCATCACTTCATCCACATCAGCCCCTCAAACATCTACACTAGCGCTCACTGAATCTCAAACATCAAGCTCAATCATATCACCAACTAAATCCCAACCATCAACACAAACACGCACCCCACCTAGACAATAAAATATATTCACAGATGTCTTCAGGGAGGTGATGACTACCCCTTCACATTGTTGAGCATTTATGTCTGATTTTATTTGGCAAAATCAAAAAAAATAAAAATGCACCTGTGTGTGTGTGTACCTGGTATTCATCACGTTATGCGGACCAAATGTCCCCACGAGGATAGTAATACCAGTAGATTTCAGGACATTTCTCAGGTCCCCATGAGGAAACAGGCTTATAAATCATGCACGATGAGTTATTTGAGGAAGTAAAAGTGTGTACAATCTCCTGTGAGGGCTAGGTTTAGGTGTAGGGTAGGTGTAGAGCCATAGAAAGTACGGTTTGTACAGTATACAAACCATTACGCCTATGTAACATGTAAACCCAACGTGTGTGTGTGTGTGTGTGTGTAGTCACTGACCTAGAACATGCATCGGATGGTAAATATCATACAAAGAAACACACATACACATGCATAAACACAGGTTCTACAGATTATTTTTGTCTCTCACAAAAGTCAATAAGCATGCCAGCTTTCTTTTTTTCTTCAATGGTGCTTTGCAGTGGATCCTGTCTGCATAATTCTCTTCACCGCTCTGTAAAATCAGACAGTCTCTGTCCTCTTTGGAAGGTGGCACGCAAATTTTTGTTGGCCTCGCTGTCACATGCTTCGAGCTCTGCAATTGCAGCAGTATCCACAACTGTCTTCCTATCCACGCCACATTTGAAGTACGCCTGTGTTTTTGTTGCTCCACCTTTCAAACAGCCCAAGACCTTCTTGTATCTCTTAATGGCTTGCTCTGGAAGAAAGACTGACAAAGAACAGAGAATAAACCATAAGTGTGTTATGCTAATGGGATGCCTGTTTATAAATGAACGTAAGTCGAAAATCTGCTACAAGGAATTACAGCCAATAGGTCTTTGCCGAATTTGGTGGTTTAACTAGGAGGAGTTTATCTTAGAAAATGAGTATGCAAATTCCTTGAATTGTCACGTAAACAAGCAATTCACAAAGAATGAATAATGAAATCATATGAAACTACAATATAGGCCTATGCTTAATAGCTTAAGCTTTGTCACAGATCAAGCATATTTCAATTTGTCCTTGTTCATTTCGTTCATTAGAGTAAGCGACCCAAGCTCACCGAATAACTACAGAGGAACAAATGAGTGACGCAATATGAATATTCTAGTATTACTGTTAACTAACAATAAACTTTGATTAATGAATTAGGAAGTAATAACAGCACACAGTTGAAAGTGGTAGTTCACTATTAGCTAATCATTAGCTTGTCAAAAGTTGTAAAGTATTATTATTATTTATTTGTTTTTTTAGGGACATTTGGTCCTCACTATGTAGGTTAAAGCACGCGCACACAAACACACAAATAAAATAAATAAAAAGTTCATCATGCTTCATGCTCCAAAGGCCAGATTTAACAATTATATGTATTTACTATACTATAGTATTTGCAGAATTTTCAAGTTTACAGAAAATTTTTGCACCCTACATATTTCTGACCCATCGCTGTTTGGCAACTTTTACAGCTTTTTTAATTTAATGCTTTTGTCCACACTGTTTACAAGTTTTCAAGCCACAGAAATGTGAACATTGCATTTTGAACTGCATTTTTTGAATGTGGACCCAGGCAACCTGTGATAAACAAAAAAACTTATTTTTACATGAGCATACATGTAGCAAGTCATTCACTGCATTGTTATATTGTTACAAGCTACAGTCAAATGTTTTTGCACACACTCTGTAGAGCAAGATGTGACATCAGCATAAATTTGGTTCCCTTTCAGTCTGTCTCTCTGAGTCACATCAGAGACCGATGAATTGTGATCTCGCCAGCCAGGGTTTGGTGCCTTGCACAAGGGTCTCCCCTCAGTTGTGGTATTGAGGGTGGAGAGACTGCTGGTTATTCACTCCTCCCACCTACAATCCCTGTTGGATCTGAGACACGAACCCGCAACCTTCGGGTTACAAGTCCGACTGTCTAACAATTAGGCCACGGCTCCCCCAGACCAACATACTTCGAGTGTAAACTAAACGAGCCAATGCACATTGGCATGCGATAATTGCATCCAGCTGCCCCTGATCACAGCATCAGTATAAATAGGCAGCAGGTGCAGCGCTTAGTTAGCTTTTTGATAAGCAGATCGTTTATCTTCAAGCAAAATACTGAATGTTTCCCTGATGTTTCCCTGTCGAGTGGGAGAGCACACATTAGGCTACACTACCCTCCTTTTGTGTTGCTGCGGCCATCTCTATCTAAAAGGGTTTCACAAGTGGATGTCTTTTTAAAGAAGCAGCATTCAAACATTCATTTTCACCTGTGCGTTTCTGGATGCAGTCGTTACCTGGCGCCGGGTGATGGTCACAATTTCTGCCTCACATGTCTGGGCACTAAGCACGCTGAGACGGCCTTCATGGACGAGTCATGTTCTCATTGAGGGAGGATGACCGTCTCAGAGTTGCGGACCAGACTCCGTTTCCTGCAAAGGGGCAGGTTGCCAGTTCCCCTGCCCAGATCTACCGGCTGACTGGTCTCATGGTGATGTTGAGGAGTTCCCTGGGGGGCAAACCCTTGGGGATTCCTCCTTCCACTAACAGTTTGCAGCCAGCGGAGCTGCCAGATGAATGGGTTGGACCTAACTCTTGGCCAGGTTGAGGATGAATAATCCTCTCAGCATCAAGCCTAGAAAGAAAGGGTCTGATGTGAGCAATGTTACGAAGATGGGAAAAAGCAATTTTAGTTATGCTTTTATAATGAGAATTAAAAGTCAGCCGAGCATTAAAAATCATGCCTAAATTATGCACCTGGACAGAAGGGGATGTTTGGTTGATTTATCAGGAAACAGGCGGAGTCAAGAAGAAATCATATTTTCTCATGACATGAGATCTGCAGTTTAGTTTAAATATAAATTATTGTGCACACATAGCACTCCCAGCTGTCATTAAAACATAGCATGCCACAGGAAAAGTCTAAATTCATATCATTTGTGTTCAACTTGTACGTAATGACTATATGTAATTTCAGTGCTTACCTCCATTAATGAGATTTTAGTATTTATTGTAAATGTGTATATTGAAATGAAAACAAAACGAGTTTACTTTCTACTTTTCACTCCAGGAAAAATAGTTAATACGCATGGTCTAGAATTGTCTGAACGGTGTGCACATATTTACGGCAAGACTATTTTTTATAAATCCTGATATGTGCATCGAAAATTTTGTGCGTCATTTCTATACCCATTTTGTGTTATCTATCCATCAGCATGTCACTGAAGTTGTTACAGCAACAAATGTTTTTATTTTAATAATTAACTTTCTTATTGAAGTTATCATTTACTGATTAAAAGCTACAGGTGATAGTGTTTTTTCACTGACAGATGTGCTAACATAAACATGCATGTTTGTTAAGAAACTTTTCTTAACAAACATGCATCTTAACAAACATTTGAGTCTAATTTGTGTTTTGAACTTAAGTATATTTAACATAAAAAATACACATAGCAGTGTCACATTAATTCATTAATTTCCCTATAGAACTCTACTTTTGTCAATTACTTTATTATTATGGAAATTATTAATTTAGTATATTCATTTCATTTTGTTGTATTTTTAAATCTTATATTCTTGTAGTATGCGTTCATTTAGCGTTGGTTTGGGTATGTTATCATGTCTGGGTGCGGCCCCTTTAAGAGAGCGTCATTTTCGGGTTTGTCTCGTCTCTCCTTCAGTTCGTGTGAAGCACGGTTGAGGAAAGACGAGCTGTGCGAATGCTCCGGTTAAAACATCTGTTCTGCTTCAAATAACATGTAGTTTGTGCAGAAAATGATATTTAAGTTTGAGCTGAACATGAGCGGAGGTAGTGTGTGTGTATGTTTATTATTATTATATTAGGTGTGTATGTTTTCATCGAGTGTGTACAAGCTTTTGTGGCTAATACAATTCGTTTGATTGTATTTTATTTATTTTTTGAGGGGGAAGGCCCTTCTCTGATGCATTTATTTTTTATTTATGCTCGTAGGTTCTTTTATTCACGTTTTTGTTAATGTTTTGAACCTATTAAAAATGTTTTATTTCGGAGGAATACGTCATTATTTGATTGTAAAAGAAATATGAAATTTGTGAGGTGTTTAAGTTCGTGGGAAGCGGGTCTGTGCTATCACTGATTGAAACTTTTGTTCATTGTAAGAAAACATTTATTTTGTGTTAAACACAGTCAAATATTAATGGAGATCCTATGAGTGTGTATATTTTAAGTATGTGTGTGTGCAAATTTTTGGCTAAAAGAATCTCTTTCACAGTTTTGTTTTTTAATTTCGAGAAACAAGGGAACATTTTTATTTTCTTTATGTATTTTTTTATGCTTCACGTTTTTGTTAATATTGTTTTGAATTTATGACAAATGTTTTATTTGGGGAAAAAAGTTAATGATTTGTTGATCATGTGAATATGAAAATGTTTTTGAGTTAAAGTTTTTAATTGTCACACAACACAGAGCAGAAGGCTCTAAATTTTGTCAATATTAAAGTGAATGAAATTTTCTGTGGGCAGTATTTAACCTAATGAAAAATGTTGGATTATGCAACAGACATTACTTAATTTTGTGTATTTATGCAGTTAATAAACTAAACCGCCCTGGGCAATGAATAAAAACAAAAACAAAGATAAAGACAAGGCCTATATGTATTTAAAGCCTTAACCTGTAAGACCTTTGTTTCAGTTTGGAACACAAATTAAGATATTGTTGATGATTTCTGAGCCTTCACAGATCGCAAGGTTTCACCACATTCAAGGTCCGAAAAGGTATCAAGAAAATGGACAAAATAGTTCACATGATATCAGTGGTTCAAATGAAGTTTATCATGAATTAATATTTTATAAAGTAGGCCACATCAAATAAAATAGGCCTACAAGAAACATTTTTATGAGGGATATGCGATAGGAGCTCGCTCAAGTACTAAGGAGCTAAACCATTGAGGGCTTCATAAGTAATTAGTAAGATTTTAAAATCTATATGATGCTTTATAGGGAGCCAATGCAGTGCTGACAGAACTGGGCTAATATGGTCATACTTTCTGGTTCTAGTATGAACTCTAGCTACTGCATTTTGGACCAGCTGGAGTTTGTTTACTAAGTGTGCAGAACAACCACCCAATAATCTATCCTAAAATCCTAAAAAAATCCTAAAAAGTCTAGTGTGCAGCCAGTTTATGCAGACCCTCCAGGAGCTGAGTTTGACATCCCTTCTTCACAGAATCCCTTGGTGTCCTGTGCACTGTGGAACAGAGAAATGCATTGTTTTGTTTAGGAACTGATACTGTAATAAATTGATCCTCTCTACATTTGTGATAGACAGAAATACTTACTACTTTTGGCTGCATTTTTGTGTGATGGACATCATGGTACAAGCAGGTCAGAAGACATCTGTATGAAACATGAAAAGATACATTTAAAAAATTTTGACCACAATTCCTACAAAATCGATGTTGATGCTATGATTTATGTTTTTTGTGTTTGTGTTCCTAATTCGTGACAACTGAGCTGCTGTCTGTGGCCAGTTGTCACACCGGCCACCATCCTAGGGGTCCTCGCAAGGTGGAAAACCAATTCATGTTAATGCTATGATTTCTGTTTATGCTGTTACAATGTCAGTTATATATGCATTTAATTAATCATTTTATAAATCTTAAACTCAAACGTATTTTATATTAAAACTGTACAGTGTAACCTAATTTTTTAAAACCTTTTCTTGTCTTCATTAGCTGGTCAGTTTACTGTATCAAACTGTGTTGTTAAAAACAGCATTTTATCATTTAAACTTAAAGGTTGTATCAGCGATTCTAGCCTGAAACATAAAGTGTCACTTTCAGCTGACCTTTCTTCACGATCCGCTGGCTGCCTGCCTGCCCCATAAATTGTCTGTGAAAAAAACGCGTCTCTTTGGTCACAGTACTTGACTCAGATATGAGTCAAGTACACAGCTCTTGCCTGTGTACTTTTTAGAAAGCAAAGTCAAGTATGCATTGATAATCTAAAACAAAACACATTGATTTACTGTAAAAACAGTTGTGTACATTTATTTATGCCTAGAAAACAAATGATTAAACCATAATATTTTAGAAGAGCAATTACACACAATATTTGCAGATTTATTGATGGTTACATCGTCTACCTGACTTTCAAGCATTTCACCAGGTCTGATGCGTTCAACATCCCATGTAAAGACTTTATATGGGCCAATTTTATTGCATAATATGCCGCCTTTTTTCTTGGCCCATATTTCTTCTAGCACTGTATGTGAGTAAGAGAGAGATGCTCAGTTGCATTTCCTTTGCATTTATATAAAGATGTACATGTATGTCGACAGAAGCATACATACAGAGTGAATAGTTTGTCTGGGGCTGGGTGGTAGCAGGTATTTGGGGATTTTCAGGGAAGTGGACTAAATGGTCTTTGTTAATTTTGGGGAAATTATGTCCTTTAAGTCAACTGATGTACCCTCCACATTTATCACAGTGTATGGGCCAATGTAGTCTGGGTCCAGTTTGCCTCCCTTTCTCTGCCTGCTTCATATATTCTGCCGCAGTACCCTGTCTCCAACTTGGATGTCAACAGACAATCCCTCTTCCAATTTTCTCTTCTTTGTTTTGTTCTGGACATTACTAATATTGTCTTGTAAGTTTGGTAAATCCGGTCTCGCCTTTTAACGCAGTCTGCAATAAACTCCTCTGCTATGTTATCCTCGATTGTCTCATTGATCTGTGCAAGAAAATTGTTTTTATTTGGATTACAGAAGAAAATGGAATATTTTAATATATATATATATATATATATATATACTAACCTCATATTTCTTAGGTACTTCACATGGATACCTTGCTTTGCGACTAAACATTAAAAAGTATAGCGAGTACTGTCTTTTTTGTACGGAGGCCAAACATTGTGGCCTCCAAGTAATCTGCACATTTGTGTGGCTCCTTTCCTTTCCTGCCAGCTTGCTCAGTGACCTTTGAATAAGAGAAGAGTCAGTAATAGCAAAACAATATATATATATATATATATATATATATATATATATATATATATATATATATATATGCAATAGCCGATATTTTTATTGTTCTTTAATTAGAATTTGTCAGTGTCATACCTCTGAATTGTCCCATTAAGTCGTTCAACCAACCCATTGGTCTGTGGATGGTAGGGAGCACATAAACTTCTTTTCATGCCAGGTACTTCACAGACACCCATATTGATCTGTTTAGATGTATCTTTTTTCAATTCCTAAAAATAATACGAGCAAGCAAATCAGGTTTAACCATTACCTTGTTCACAAATTCTTTGCCTTGGTCTGTTAATATGCTTTTGGGGGCACCAAATTTGTAGAACAGATTAATAATACAGCCTGTGACCTCCTCTGCGCTTTTAGTTTTAAGTGGGAAAGCCACACAACCCCTTTGTGAAGTAATCAACAACTACACAGATGTACTGGTAACCATCCTTGGTTTGTGTGAGCTTTCCCACTAAATCTATTCCAACAATTTCCCACTGCTCAACAACCTGAGGAAAAAAAAAATACATATTTAATGTAGTTGCTATTATAAGCACAAAATAATTAATCTCATTTACAGAAACTTACTTCAATAGGTATATAATCAGCCTCTTTCTTAATTTGAGCTTTCTTTGACTGGCAGGCAGCACAGTGCTTGACCTAAACAGAGTCATTTACTATTGTATACTGTATGTACATGAAAAAGTTAATTTCTACTTACCCAATTTCTAATATCCACAGATATGGAAGGGCAGTAAATCGATTACTAATGGCATCCTTTGTTTTGACAATACCACATGGGCACCAATTGGACTGGTGTGGAATTCTCTGAAAACCTGTTTGGCCTCCTTTCTGTAGCACACCACCTTGGCTAACCCACCCTCTCCCAGTCTTCTTATATAATACAAAACGTCTCTAGGTCACGTATGTAACCTTGGTTCCCTGAGAATAGGGAACGAGACACTGCGTCCTCTTAGAGGTTCGCTATGGGGGAATGCCGCAGCGTGACTCGTGTCTGAAGAATACATAGAAAAACTACATGAAATGGCCGGCGACAGCGTCCGCAGCGCGACCGTCGCTGCCGCTGCGTCACTACCGGGCGACCATCACATAAAAGGGGCGCCATTGCAACACACCACATCTTCAATGTCTGAAGCTATTTTTGTCCGAAGCATGGCGAAGAAGTCGAGAGGACGCAGTGTCTCGTTCCCTATTCTCAGGGCACCAAGGTTACATACGTAACCTAGAGACGTTCCCTTTTCGAAGGGAACTCTCACTGCGTCCTCTTAGAGGTTCACTATGGGGAACAATATACCCACGCTGCCATGCTGAGGGGAGTGCATGCTATGACCGCGAGCACTAAGCAACAATTCTTGAGAATTGACCCTACTAGGACGTGGTGACGGCTGTCAAAACGTTGTCCCCCACGGCCAGAGGCCTGAACTGTTACCCACTTAACTGGACTGGGTTAGAACCCAGGGCACAGCTCTAAGGCTTGGAATTAGAGTGAATATGCATAACGACGTATTTTTACAGCATTGTTTTTTATTTTATACTTTTTGCCCTATGTGAGGTCTTTTTTGTACTGTAAATTGTTTGAAGATACATTTTTTTTCTCATTTTTAAATATCATGTTATTTTTTCCACTTGTTTGCACACATTAAATACTCACCTAAATTGATATTTTAATATATTTAATGTTTTGATGATTTTGTAATGACAAACCCAACTCCCCCAGGCATTTTAAGCGTAAGGATTAAATAAAATATATAATATAAAATTACTGAACATGAAAATAAATAAATAAAAATTACAAAATAAACATTTTATTAATAAGTACGTTTTACTTCAGTTTCATTTTTTATTATACTGAAGTATTTAGAGTAATTACTGAAGCAATATTTTAATTAGGATAATATTTTACTGACTTTTACTCAAGTAGTTAATTTGTGTATTTCGTCCACCACTGCTGCACTTACAAACACTACTTTATTAGGCTTTACATGGAGGGAAAACAAAAGCAAATGCCATTGAACAATTTCTGTCTGTTCCCCCTTATGCATTCAGAGAATTTATTCATTTATAGATTCTTTCATATAATTTCTCTCTGTGTTCTGCCTTCCCTCATGTTTTTGCACAAAAACAAAACCTACGCCTGTGTTAAAGTTACTTGCTTAATGGGGGTATTTGTCTTCATGAGCTGGAGATACGACAATGTTTCCATGTTGTGAAGCAGTTATTTTCCATTAGGGTCAATATTGTACATTAATTAGGTAAAAGAGAATTAAATAAAATTAATGACTATATTGAATGAAAAATATATATTCATGTTGACTACTGTAAAGCTACATTAATTTATTATGGGGTCTCCTGTAAATCAGAATCTTTTCTTTAGTGATGTTTAACTGAGGAGCCCTGTTCATGTACATATATTACTAGAGCTATTCTGACATACAAAGGCAAAATAATGTAACTTTTGAAAATTTGTTATTAGGACCTGGATAAGTATCTCAAGTCAGTTTTGTTGTTGTTTTTTTGAGAAAATAATGGGTTGCCTTGACAGTAACCTTAAAAAGCCCAAGAGAAACAATGGCAGAACACCATATAACACACCGCTATTTGACTTTGTTTTAAAAGCTCAAACTGAGTTACGGTATTCTGCCTTTGTTTAGCCGTGTGTCAATATGAAGTTATTGTGCCGGGCTGGGATTATCCGGTATTCTGTAGTAAACCGTATACAGTCCAGTTCTTGCTTGTAACAAACCATTAACCATGACTTTTTCCACAATAAACTCCTAATGTGCTGCTTGTTAATAGTAAGGTAGTTGTTATGTAGGTATTTGGTAGGATTATGGGTGTAGAATATGGTCATACAGAATAAATGCTTACAAAGAAACAGCCAATATGTTAATAATAGGCCTAATGATAAGCAACTAGTTAATAATTAGAATTGGTCCCTATACTAAATTGTTACCTCTTTGTTTTGTTGTCCATTAAATTTTGCTGTATTTGAACTATGGTGTAACCTGTGCACTTAGACAAACTGATTTGACCCCAATCTACCAAACTGCTCCATATAACAAAGCACTGGGGGATTACCTTCATCTCATAGCCAATCAAATTAGGTTTTCAGACTGTCTATGTACCCTTATCTGATTGGTTAATTTAACACGCTGCGCGCCAGAAGACATCTTTATCTTTATTTGGCTCAGCATCGTCCTCACCGCTGCAATGGTACTCTTAATTCACACATACACATATATAATTATATACATTTATAAGTGGACTGCCATCTGCGCATACAGAATTTCAAGTTAGTGTTAAAAAAGAAAAAATTTAATACATTGATTGGTTTGCAGTTTTCATTTCAATACTAAATATATCATAAAACCTGCTTAAACCATTGAGCTAATGCTAAACTAAATACTTAAAACATTTTATACACAATCTTTAAGAATAAAAAACTCAGTGTGTATTCATTTTCAGCCCCATTTCTGATATTCTCTGGCGTATGGTCCTTGTGTTCACTCCCAGCAATTTTGCAACAAAGGGTACTAGAGACATGTATCAGTTCCTCAATACGAACCTCTGATATTACAATTCTGGGCCACTCAAGGTTGCCAGATTCAAAGTCCAGAGTGTCGTGTGAACACTGCTGATTTTGGTTGCTCTCACCAATCACTTGTCAATCTCTTAGAGTCCATCCAAAGCAGCACGTGGAAAAAAAATCCTCCTGGCTTGAGAGTGCACTTAAAAAAATCTCCTAGGATGGGGCAAACTCCAAAAAAATCTAAATCAACTGGTGGTTGATTAAGCAAATGAGGCAGCCGTGCATGAAGCTGACCCAATATACACAACACAAGATGATGAAAGAGAACTTTGAGTTATGAAATTAGTCAAATAAATGAATAAATGAAATATTGCATTCAAAAACAAGTGCCATGTGAGGACAAAAAGGACTTGTTTGAAAAGAGGTTTTCTACTCTCTTGAGTTCCTCCAATATAACCATGTTTGAGGACTTAGAGAGTGGGGTTGATCTGGAAGTAGTAAACAATCTATGCTCAAATCCTTTTCAGAAGTGAGTTTATCATAATCATTCACATGCTTTACACTTTCAGTCAATCCTTCAATTTGTCTCACATGTGAGGACTAGTTTTCAGTCAACACACTTAGCTGACATTTAGTTCTAACAAGCTAAAACAGTGTAATTATTCTCAACTCAAACTTAAAATCATTACATAATCATTCATGTATATTTGTATCAGTAATGCATAAAAGTAAGTAGGGTTTTGAAATAAAGTTTGTGAGAGACAGAAAAGTTGCAACTACCTATCGACCATTTTGGTGATTTTGATAGAAAAAAGCTATTGTTTTTTTGGTTGGTCAGACCACAAGGTGGTACTGTAGCCTTTGCTAACAAAGAAAGGTCTAATAAATAAATGTCAACATAATGCATAAACAAATACAAAGTTGTAAATGTTAAATAAACTTGGAAAGAAACACTTGTGGACAAAGATGTAGTCATAAATACATGAATGAATAAATGAAAGAATGAATTAATACATAAGTAAATAAAACTATAAATATTACAATTTGTAAATATTTGTAAAGTTTCTTTATATACATTTCAATATGTATTTCACCAAAAATAAAACTCTGAATACTACTGTCATGATTTATTATTCGCATGTGTTTCCTTTTGTAAATACCTATGCACTTTTTGGATTGTAGAAACAGAAGCGCGTCAACGAGACTTTTATTTTGATCTGGTGTATGACGCCATAAGGCTGAGCCGTGCTCCTGCATCAGTAGGCTCGTTTGAGATGCGCCTAGCCTCGCCTGAAATGTAGGCGAGAGTAGGCGGCTGCAGTGAGGGGAGGAGTGAAATAAGCTCAGTCAAGATGGACAGTTCTGAGCTTTGGAAGCGGAACAGATACCTACGAGATCAAAGGCGGATATCGCGTTATTCACACTCACCTGCTGTGTTGCTGACAAACATGATATAATTTAAGTTCTATTGCTTTTATATGGAAATAAATACGATGAACAAAACACTCAAAGTGCCTGCTTTTTAATTCAATACGAAAGGCGTATTTATCATCCGTTTTTACTTTAGTACAAACGTGTATTTTATATTTTTATAGTAATATGACAACAATCACAAATCACACACAGTGATCGCACTGTCGTAGTGTTTGGGAATATTTTCATGCAGAATTTAAACACATAACCAAATGATATTAGATTAAAAAATAAAACATTTTAGAAAAGAACGCAACATCACAGTTGTTTAAACCAATGAGCATTAAGATGTGTCCTCAGCCAGTCGTTTCCCATCGTGCTTTTGGTCAGCGCAGTCGGAGAAAAGCTACTGCGCCCGACTGCTCAATCCGACACAGCCGCCTCGCCATCGCGAGAGTTTTTTGGCACACGTCAGCACGATGTCAGAGCAAGTCGGACGTAACTCGGACACTTTTCTAACCGGCATGCATCTTGCGTTGATCACCGGTGATCGATTCTGAGCAGATTTTGCTCATCTCAAACGAGCCTAGTGTTTCAGCTGAAGAAAGGTTTGTTGTCTTTACCGTTTAAACTTTAAAGTGTTTAAATTCATACCGAGCGTTCAGTCTATTTTATATGGCTTACAAGTGATGTAAATGTAATAATTATTAAATGCAACATGGTAATAGTTTATCTAATGATGAACGTTATTTTGAGTGAGTAAAGCACTTCCACACAGCGTCTGATTTCTCTCTGTTAGTGATTCAGATCAGAAACATGAATTACAAACTCTGAGTCAATTGAGTCAGTTGATTCACAAAATGATTCACTGTTTCGAATCTCCGCTCGCTGAGAGACCTGCTGCTCAAAACAGTGTCAATACGAGAACCAACTCAAATATGAGTAATGACAACTTTTACAAACAACTGCAAATGTTTTGTTGTTTTTGTAATGACAACCTTAAAATACAACAGCATTTTGAACGATTAACGTAATATACTATAATAATTAATGTAATATACTAAATGTAATATACCAATCATTAAATACCTGACTGAATAGTAAGTTAAAGTTTTGGGTGTTTGTTTAATCAGATCATTTAGGTCCATTAACTATTACTCTGACTCCCTTACCAGCAGTACCGCCGCTCCCTATACGCAGAGTACGCAGTCTGCGTAGGGCACCAAGTCCCAGGGGGGCACCATCCCAGCTGCTCAAAAAAATTGTTTTTATATATTATAATAATAAATTAATATTAATAATATACATATACAAATAAACAAAAATATAAACGTATATATTGCATTTGAGTAGGCTAGTAAGCACACGTGATGACGCGCAGCATTTGCGCCGCGAGGCGCCCTCACCTCTGTTTACGGCTGTCTATTTGGCCAAGATGATGATAATAATTGATGAACAATATGCCTGGTCCTGGAAAGAGACATCAACAGTCCGGCGCCGAGAAACGAAAAAAAAAAAAAGCCGTGCATCACTTTCAGGTACGTTCATAATCCTGTGAAACTTTATTTTATTCTGTCGACGTTAATGTGTTTTAATGTCGGTAATAATTTCACGACTAACGTGTCTTTCGTAATATGAATGCAAGCAGATCTAAGTAAACAAAATTACTTAATGCATTATATTAAAACACAGAGGCAATTATGATTATTGATTAATAATGACCATATGGTGTCATTAAATAACAGTGTTAAAATACATAATCTAATACAATATTAACAGTTTACATTACAATTTTAATAGAAATGCCTGAAAAGGACACAAGGCCTGGTAAATGCAGTTGTTACACTTACATGATGATCGAATTCCTTGTTTAATATTGACCAAACATTTAATTAAAATATCCATAATCTTTCCTATCATTTCCTCAACAAAAACATGTGGACATCATAACCCTTGTTTGCTTTATTGTCAAAACTGCCACATGTACAGTGCATACAAGAGTTTTGAAGTTTCATTTCTCTCACACCCTTGGTGCAAACAGGTAAAAAACACAGAATAAAAATATATTTAAAAAAATACAGACAAATACAAATTATATATTCTATAAAACACCATTTACAAGCATGGATATGATAGAAAGATAGATAAAAAGGCAGATAACCATGTATAATCATAGTAAAACTACTTAATTTCCTTTTGTATGATTCTGAGACTATTAAATCAATCAGACAACTGTATTAATAAAATCATAACTATTGGAGGTAACTCTTTGTTGTTGGTATTCTATTTTGGCCCCTATAGTAGGTTTTTTTTTTTATTACTTTATTTTTACTTTCGTAATATTTGGGGGAGGGGGCACAAAAGTAAACTTATGCTTAGGGCACCCATTTGGCCAGCAGCGGCCCTGCTTACCAGTGCACTGACTACTGAACTAGAGCTGATTGAGATTTTTTTTTCTTCTGATAATTATTGTCATCTTAAACAGGAAAAAGTTTCCAAACACAGAAAAAAACTCCTGCTGAATCAACAGATATCCATGTGACACACTATTATAAAGATGGTGTTTATTAAAGAGGAGAGTGAAGACATGAAGATTGAATTAACATACAAAGTCAAACATGAAGATACTGAGGAACAAACAGGTTGGTTTTCATTCTCAAAGATGAACTATCCTATGAACTGTCCTCTACATCTTCTCAATTCATTTGCCTTTAGCAGGTGTTTTTCATTTTTTTAATTCTCTAAAAGGCTATTTTTTACTATCATAGTGCTTTGATTTAAAAACAGAATTTAAAGAACTGTGTCTTATTTAACATGAATGTTAATGTTCACTGCTAGGATTGAGTAACATTTTTCGTATGAAATACAGTCAGGGGTTAAATTGGGATTTGTTATGTGTGGGGGCTCTATGGTGGCAGGCTATATATATATATATATATATATATATATATATATATATATATATATATATAAAATATGATTTATTCTGAAGCAATATTTCATAAGCTGTGACATAAATCTGCATATTTTTTATGTTTAATTCAATTTGTTTTACATTTATATTTCCCCCTAACTTCATTAATACTTCAAATGTAAGAATTTTAAATGAAACATGATCTATAAATTCTATTACATAATATGAAACTTGACCTGACACTAAAAGTGGAGAGTGAAGTACTGAATGAAATGGAGTATGAATATTACGATTTCATAAATGTAGAAAAATCTTTTAGTTGTTCACAGATTAAAAAGACTTCCTCAATAAAAAGCACTTAAAAGACAGGAGAAAAGCCATACACATGCCAACAGTGTGGAAAGAGTTTCACTCAACCTGGACACCTTGGAGCCCACATGAGAGTTCACACTGGAGAGAAACCTTATGCCTGCCAACAGTGTGGAAATAGTTTCAACCGGAAAGGAAGCCTTAATTTCCACATGACAATTCACACTAGAAAGAGCCTTTTCACCTGCCAACAGACACATGAGAATTCACAATGGAGATCAGTCTTACCAAGTGATTAGTGTGGAAAGAGTTTTGATCAACATGAAAACCTTGAAGTCCATATGAGAGCTCATACAGAGAAACCCTATACATGCTCTGAGTGTGGAAAGAGTTTCTGTCAAAAACAACACTTTGAAGGCCACATGAAAATACACTCTGGAGAGCAGCCCTACACATGCCCTCAGTGCGGAAAGAGGTTTAATTATAAACAACACTTTGACGAACACATAAGAATTCACACAGGAGAGAAGCCTTTCACCTGCCAGCAATGTGGAAGAAGTTTCAACCGAAAAAGAAACCTTAACCGCCACACGAGAGTTCACTCTGGAGAGAAGTCTTTTGTATGTGGTCACTGTGGAAAAAGTTGCACTTCAATACAACATGAGGTTTCACACATGAGAGAACTGTATTTTTAAGTTATCAGTGTACTATCAGTACTTACACATGACTTGAGAGTGTTTTGTTTTCTCACCTGAGCTCTTTCTTCCTGTCAGTTTGTCTGTCATGTTTGTTTTAAGCCCAAGCCATGTCATCTCTGTTGCTGTAGGTACACTTGTTTTCATAATGGAATCCTCAATGGAAAGCAACATGAGTCATTTTTCATCAGTAAAGTTCTATAAAGTACCACCAACACCAGATCAACTCATTCTCGGTGTAGGGAGCATTGTGATGCTGCACCAGAGCTATATGACAGAAGGACTGAATTACCTCTGCTCTTCAATTTATATCAGAACTGAAGCTGGTAAAGCGGTTTTTGAATTAGTTTATTCATTATCTGCTGACATCTTGATAGATTTAATAGTCTTTTATTTGTAGTCTATTTCAGTGTTAGTCAACATTAAGTAGGGCAGCTTAGATAAAATGTTCACTTTATCAAGCTATTCTAAGAAGGATGGGGCTTGGTTTCAACCAGACTCCGAGACAAAGGCAGTTTTATCATTTCTATATAAACTGAGCAGCATGTCAAAACACACCACAAGCACTCATGGTCGTTAATTTTAATGATCTATCGTCGATACATCCTGTATTATTTTTATCTATCAAGAAAGGTCCATGAGCTGGGACTTGAACTTGGGACACCCAGATCACAATGGTGCCATATGTTGGTGCACTGCCCACAAGGCTATTGGCACCGACATGAGAGCCTTTTGATTATCATGTACATTGTTTGTTTGTTTTTAGTAGATACTTATTTTAAACAAAATATAAAAATGGTTTAAGGGGAACCCACATACAGTATATTTTATGTCACATAAAACATGTGATCTCACCTCTCAATATTCATATCTAATTGTGTTGCACTGATTAAATTTGTCTACTGCTTGGTGCAAATCAGTATATTAATGTCATTAAACTCAATCCAGTGTATATGATTTACAACTGAATTGCTCTGCAGTGCATTAAGAAAAAACACTGCCTGTATCCAAGCTGTTCCTGCAAGTTTAACAACAAAATAAATGTTTTCCCTGATTATTTTACCAACTTGGCCTAGCTTAGTCCATTTTAACAACTTGGCTTATCTTAGTGCAGCATTACGGTAAAACTAGAACAAGTGTACCAAACATGAACAATATCTTCCACCTAACAGCTTAACTTGAACATAAAAACTAAACAAAATATATTGTCGCTACCTGTATTTTTCGGGTGTTGTATTACCACTGTATTTGGCATTTATTTTGAGTAATATTTTATTATAGTTTTGTTATTATATAAGCAATTTTAAGTAAGCCATGTTTTTTTTTATATAAAAAGTATAAAACTTCTTTAAAAATATATAATATAATTCTATATCATATTTAAATACTGCCGATCAGTAATATTGCCAGTTATGTATAAAACCTCACAAATGTTTACAATATTTAAACATCCCTAAATACAGGATTTTGTCAGTAATAAGACCTAAGCCGATGCAAAGGCCACTCACGTCAGCTTTCAGACACAACTATGACAGTATAAACCTACGCATTCAGTTTAACTGGCAGGCGATTAGGAAAACCCAATACAAACCAGTCATGGTAAAGCATGTGCTCCAGGGGAATCCTGCACTCTGGACGACGCTGCAGACAAGCCCACAAAAAAAATTATGCATTCTGTAGGGGGAAAAAGGAGAGAAATTAGATTACTACCTTAACCAACATTCTATCTTTAACTTTTTACACAACTTAATTCATGCTATATAATTACTCAAATAATATAAATCTCGCCTTTCGACACAGCAAATACAGACTGGTTGTTGCCCAAGCAGTATAAGTCTTTGTCTGTTGGAAAACGCCCATGCAGCATTGTGAACAGGAGCACCCCAAGTGAATACACTGTTGCAGGCTATGCATGGTATCTGCCTCTGTCAAAAAGTCTGGAGCGAGGTACGGTTTGGTGCTTGGGGGAAAGAAATTATGTTAGACATTTACAACACCACGCATGTTACAGGATACATGCATATACAGGATGTGCCTGAGTGAGCTAATCAATTTGATAGCAAAGCGATGCATGATATTTACCACAGAGGACAGTGTAGCCTGAATCGCTGAGGGCTCCACATCCGAAGTCAATTAATTTGATTTTCAATGTTGTCGGGTTCATGAGCACGTTTTGCAGCTTGATGTCACGATGGAAAACACCGCGATAACAACAAAAGTTTGCTGTGTAAATGGCTTGCCACATTATGTACTGTGTGATCTGCTCGTTGATCGCACCTCCGCTGCATTGGAGAAATGTTTGCAAATCCATGCTTGGCACGGGACGCTCTATGACCATGAGGTAATAGTCTGGGTCATCCTGCCAGTCCAACAATTCAATGATATGAGGACAGTTGGGTTCCCTATTGACTTTAACTGCCAACGCAATCTCTAAGGGAAGAGGTTTCAGATGAAAATTAGTTTGAGGTGTTTTGCCACACTGTTGTGTATGATTTACATCAATATCAGATGTTATTATGTAATATCATAAGAGGGTAACAGTGAATGATGCAGAGAGTAAAGCATACTTAAAGAGATGATATATGTTGTATCTTTTCTCTTTGAAACATATTTCACCGCCACCTGATTAATAAAACAAAGAATACACAATTAGCAATGGACAGAGGTGATTTCATTAAAATCATGAATCTGAAGAGAAGTAAATCAACAAGCAGTAACGTAAAACCTAGTAAAGCGTGTTTGTTCATTCTGACTGTTTTAAAAGTTTTACATTTCTATCTAGTGAACATAAGATACATTAAAATGGCTTACAGTAAGTAAAAAGTAAGCCTTTCGGCTTTGGGACTCACTTCAAAGGCAATGTCCCTCTCAACTTTGGGACGCACCGCAGACTAAACGTCCCTTTTGGCTTTGGGACGCACTACAAAGGCAATGTCCCTCTCAACTTTGGGACGCACTGCAGACTAAACGTCCCTTTCGGCTTTGGGATGCACTACAAAGGCAATGTCCCTCTCGACTTTGGGACGCACCGCAGACTAAATGTCCCTTTCGGCTTTGGGAAGCACCACAGAGGCAATTTCCCTCTCAGCTTTGGGACGCACTGCACAGCCAATGTCCCTCTCTGCTTTGGGTCTCACAGCAGAGTTAATTTCCTGATATACTCTAAGACTCACTGCAAAGGTAATGCCCTCATCTGTAATGTGACCCACTGCACAGTCAATGGCATTGTGTGCTGTGGAGTTCACTGCAGAGTGAAGGCTGTCATCTGCAGACAAAGCATCGTCATTTGCAGGAGACTCAGTGGTTTCATCTGCAGGCAAACACATTAGAGACTCAGCATTGTAATTTGTAGGCAAACGCAATGGAGACTCAGTGGTTTCATCTGCAAGTAAATGCACTGAAGGCTCAGCAGGGTCATCTACAGACAAACACACCGAAGAGTCAGAGCTGCCATCTACGGATAAATGCACTGGTGTGACAAGGACTGCAGGTTGAAGGTCTTCTTGTTCAGGCTGATTATCAGCAACAGGGATGACTTCCCTAACATCTGAAATGCAAAAAAACATATATTATAAAACTCATATTGAAGAGTTTCTTCATTTAGGGGCACTTTTAAGGGGAGAGCAGCGTAAGTTGAGCCAGTTTTTACTTGTGCTGGGTTTAAAGGTTGTATCAGCGATTTCTAGCCTAAAACATAAAGTATCAAATTCAGCTGACCTTTCTTCACGATCCGCTCACTGCCTGCCCCATAAATTGTCTGTGAAAAAACCGCGTCTCTCTGGTCAGCCTAGGGTTCGAGATATGCCATAAAAAACAATCGGCGCTATCAACTATTCCACAGATAAACATACAGTGTTCCAACCAATCAGCGTCAGGGGTTTGGTGTTGTGGACTTTCCTATTGGTTCTGGGACGTGAGGGAGGCGGAGCGAAAGTCCACAACACCAAACCCCTGACGCTGATTGGTTGGAACACTGTTTGTTTATGTGTGGAAAGGTTGGTAGTGCCCATTTGTTTTTTTTGCATATCTCGGACCCTAGGCTGACCAGAGAGACGCGTTTTTTTCACAGACAATTAATGGGGCAGGCAGCGAGCGGATCGTGATGAAAGGTCAGCTGAATTTGACACTTCATGTTTCAGGCTAGAAATCGCTGATACAACCTTTAAAGTGAGCACATGATAATAATGAAAAAAAAAGTGGTTTCTTGGCACAACTTGCACCCACTGAGGGGTAAATTGAGCCTAGGGAGAGGGTAAGTTGTGCCACATGGAGTCAAACTGTGCTACTGATTATGCTGAAGTAAAACTAAACATTTTCACCTCATGCTATATCAAAAGAAGAGAAATTCAATAAAAAATACTACTTAAGATCCATTTCCCCATGACCCTAATAACATCATATAGGTTTGGATAATAGATTGGATGGATGACTTATTTATTTGAAAAATTTATTTGTTTTAGATCTTAAAATTCTCAAATATTGACTGGTTTGGCAATGAGACATAAGAAAGCTATCCTTATATCAAAATCTGAGGGGGCAACATTTTTCTGCACAATTTTTTTTATCCTAGCCAGATATTGTCCTAACAAATCATACATCAATGGAAAGCTTATTTCAAATAAAACAAAAATACTTGTTTTGTGGTCCATGGTCACATATATACAAAACTGCTTAAGAACAATTAAGAACATGTTCACTATTGGTTAGCCAGGAAAGTTTTCTTTACGTAAATAGAACGTTCCCTTTAGGTTAGGGGAACGTCCTGGGAACCTTCTAGGAACATTCCGGGAACGTTCCCAGAATGTTCCCATTAGGTTAGGGTAACGTTCCAGGAACCTACTGGGAACGTTCCCACAAAGTTCTGGGAATGTTCCCAGAAGGTTCCCGGAACGTTCCCCTAACCTAAAGGGAACGTTCTATTTACTTTGTTTATTAATCAACAGAGAACGTTCTTGGGAATGTTCTGGGAACGTTCCCAGAACATTCTCCTAACCTCTACATCATGATGCCATTACATAAATAATCAGCCAAAAAATCACTTTTACTATGTTGTTTATAGATCTTATAAACCATGAATTTAATATTATTAAAAGTAAATATAATTTGCATTTAAAGAAACAATCTCCGAAACAGGACACAAACATATATTTACTAGGGCTGTCCCCGAATAGTCGAAGATTCGATGCATCGATATGCGGAGCCTGATTCGACCACCGATCTCACAGTCTAATCTTCGCGGGTGAAACGAGCATCATACCATTTTGGCAATATGGGGGTGCTCAATGTCTAATTGCACACAGAACTACTGGTTTTGTATGGTTATATTAAGTTATATACAGCCTTTGATTATGATAATGCAGTAAAAACAAAAGTGAAAAGAAAGAAGCGTTCAATAAATATTTTTAACGTGTTTGTGAATAAATCTAACCACCCCTGTGACAGATTTAATTTTCACTTGCCCTGATCCATGATGAGATGCGGACCATCTTGACGGCAGGGATTAGGCGGCGATCACACCGAATGCGTTTTTGCAATTGGAGGCGTCTCTTTTGAATGGTTTTCTGTTGGCAGTGAGCGTTCTGCGCTCTGTTTATGCGCCCCCCGCGCCCCGCGTTTTTGCAGGAGCGCTCTGAGCGCCTGAAGTTGAAAAAAAAAAATCAACTGAGCGGAAAAACGCCCAACGTCATTCGCGTTCTTTTCCATTGTCCAATCGAATGAATGGAGAGGCGGGACTTCTGTTGTGATGGCGAAAGTTTACCATTGCTTAAAAAGTCCGGAGACTGCAAGAAATGGAGGAGAAACCTTTGGTGTCTATCGTGGGTAACCAGGAGCTGTATTATTTAGGGTTTCTGCTAATATGACAGTTTACTTAACAGCAAAAAACTAAGATTTTAGAGCGTTCGCACCATAATCCTTTGATTTGACTGACAGGACAGCTGTTTCGGTCGTTGCTTAGCAAAAAAGGCAGTGCTATGCGCCTCGCGTTTTTAGAACTAAAAGACGCGTTCTGTGTTTTTATTTAAACCTAAATAAGTTCGTCTGTCAGTTGGCAGGCAGTTTTGGTCGCTTTATTAAAAGTTGTTGCTGTGTGCAGTGTGTAAAATAAAATAAAAACTGTTTTACCCTCCTGCTGACTATAGTGTCGTGCCCCTCCCAACCCATTCACACACACACATAGGCCTAGATGATTCGACTATCGGTCAACTATAGAAAGATTCGAAAATTCTGATTCGACTATGAAAATTCATAGTCGGGGACAGCCCTAATATTTACATATATTTATATTATATTATAACTTTTAAATTATAACAAAATTGATGTCAATAAATATGTATGAAACTGTGGAAACTTTTCCTCTGTAAGGAAACTTCACCATCATCTGCAAACCAAAAGTAGTGCTAAAGTCCAACTAAAGATATAGCAGAGATCATACAGTCTTTATTAATAGTGGTATTAAAACACATTAGGCATAATATTAAGAAATGTGCAATGTGCAATAACAAAATTCTCAAAATGAAGATATATATAAGTAAGTGATATGTCAATAAATATGTTAATGGATTTGAATTTTAGTTAGGTTTATTTTTTTTTATTTTTTTTTTTTTTAGGGGCTAAGCCATAAAAAAAATTTGCTCCACATATTGTTTTATATCTACTACAAGTTGATCCCTAATCCCCCAATTATTCAAGATGCCAGAGTTTAGTCTGCAGAGTGTTTTTTTGTTTGTTGGTGTATTCTCTAAATATATATAAAGTTATATTAAAGTTATATTTTCCAAAATGTAAGTAATCAATTCTTGAATAGGATGTATGCGGTTATGAATATTATGTATAGTCTCTTTGTCCTGGATGGAAGTCTCTCCATACATCTATCAGACCTATTTCTTTTAACATTGTATTTATTTGTTTTTTTAATGGACTCGCTAGTTGAGTGTAGGGGTTCAAAAAATCTAATTTAGGGTCTAACAAAACATTAAAATCCCCCCCGCAAATAAAGATGCCTTGCAATTCAGATGCTATTAGATCTATCAAAATCTTAAAAAAGGAGCATTTACTGCCTGGAGGGGCATAGACATTAAGAATACAGTCAGAACACTGTCACATTAAACTGATTTGAAACTCTTGATTGCAGCATACTTTTAATTATCAATAAAAAAGTTTCGATGACTGTCTTATTAGGTATCCTCCACTCTATTCTGTGCTGTGCAGACCAAAAGTCACAGTTGTAATGTTTAGGTGCAGAAAATTTTAATGTCAACCATATATTAAAATGCAAAAAGAAAAACAGAAATATGTAAAAAATTGCTAATAAAGTATGAGTTTGAGCTCATAAAGCAGTGCTAAAGGTCACCAATTGTACACCTTTCTAGAGGTTTAATTCTACATGTTGATGTACTTATGTACATACATGTTTATTCATAAAATATATATGTATGTATATGTGACACAGACACATTTGGTTCACTGCTTGAAGACACAAGTGTTACAGCTGAAAATATGTATGAAGTGTCTAAAGTGTATGAACATGTAAAGAATCATACCCCTTGGTCTTACGTATACAGCCAGATCATGAATTTCTGTGTTCTTTATGGAAGCAGGGCAAACTGTGGGGAGGTTTAAAGGGATAATATGTTTGTGCTGATTTGTGCTGCTGCCATTCTGTGGATTCTTATCCTTTCCACAAATTCCCTCTCAGACATGGAATGTGGGACAATCAGTAGATTTTGTGTTGTCCCATCTATACAGGAGGGGAAAAGACATGAGATCATGAGAAAGAACAGTTTGCTTGAAAGCACAGAAACATCCTATCTGAACATGGTCTAATAACTGACTTGAATCAAGTCTCTTTGTTGTTAAAAGGGCTGTGTGCTCCTCTAAGACTCCTGTTAATGTAAACTGAATTATCTGATGGAATATGTGAAGTAATTAGATGTAAATGTATGTATGAAAATATGTATGTAACTAGGTCATAATAGTGGACAAACTATCTGAGGGCAATGTTTATGCAGAGGTTAGCAGTTGAAATCCTAACAACACCACAACTGAGCACAATACTCAGCAGTGCCCATTATGCCTAGTGCATAAACCAATCTCAGAATCAGTAAAAACCCACAATATCCCCACAAATATACCCTTACACCATGGCATTTTATTGTGTCATTCACATGAGGAATCAGACCAATTCTAATCCTAGCCATGCAGACTCTCTGTCGGTCTTTGCTTTGTGTTACTGCTACGTGTGTGGATTATTTGTATGTTCCTGATCAGTCTGCTCCTTGGATTTTATATAAAGACTTTGTTTGTTTGTCATATCGTGTTCTCACCTCCAGCATTCACCGGTAACAGTTAATGACCGACCTAAAACAGTTTTCACAGTGTTTTCCCCTGCTTTTATTTTCCGTTTTTTTCCCCAGTGTTTTTGTTTGTTTGTTTGTTTGTCATGCCCTTGGATATCGATGTCACTTGAAAAACTAAAACTTACATTTAAAAAACAAACAAAAAAACTCCAAACATTTCTCTAAATTATTCTGATAGAAAGTTTATGTTTTTTTAATTTAGTTTTTTTCATCAAATACAAATCTGGTCTGTTTTAATGGCTGTAACAATATAAGCTGTTTGGCGGAAAAAAAGACGGGCTTCGGGTCGGACTCGGACCAAAAATTTTAATAAGCTGTTGGACAAGGGCAGGGCTACAGCCTGTGCGTCTCGGGCAAGGGCCGGGCCAGGGCTTAGATTTAAGGTCCGTGCAGGGCTCTATTCATGGTTGTTTATTATTTAATTCAGGCAAAGTTAAGTTTTTCTTGTGACAGGATTTGACGGATTATCTTGCGTGACTTTGTAAGTTTGTCTTTATTTCTTAGAGCCAAGCTGCATAAACTACATATCAGTCATTTATGTAACACATCTAATTTGTGCATTAATAGCTGTTATGTTAAATAAAGTAATGCTGTAATGCCGATCATGCGGTCATAATTCTCAAAACACCCACAAGATGGCGGCGTTTATTGGTGGCAACGATTTTACAAAACCGATAACTGATTAAGGTAAAATGCTTAAATATCTGGAAAAATATCGGTAAATCGATATATTGGTCGATCTCTAATTAAAATATTTTTTAAAATGTATTCATTCATTCTTTGATTATTTACTTTCTCCTTTCTTTCTTTCATTCATTCAGTCAGTCATGTATTTATGACAATGTTTATGTCCACAATTGTTTCTTTTAATGTTCATTTAACATTTACTTAATTTTGTAGTTATTGATATCATTTTAACATTTATTTGTTTCCAGATTTATTTATTTAGACCTTTCTTTGTCAGCAAGGGAGAAGCTCTGAGGTCACAGTAGCAACTTGTTGTGACCAACCAAAAAACAATAGCTTTTTGTATCAAAAGTAGGGATGGGAATCGAAAACCGGTTCTTGTTGAGAACCGGTTCTCAGTGTTTCAATTCCATCGAATCGTTTGCAAAATTTGCAAACAATTCCCTTAACGATTCCAGTGGGCACGAATGACGTCATCACGCGCATTGCATAAACCAGCAAAAACCAGAATAAACCAGCTAAGGACCAGCATAAACCAGCAAAGGACCAGCATAAACCAACTAAAACCAGCTTCCCAGCATCAAAACTACCTAACCAGCATATGCTGTTTTTTTACCAACACAGCCTTATCACTGAAATAACCATTTTCACAGTTGTTACAAATATTATTTGTTCTAGCAATTACAATTATTTTATTCTCATGTCAGTTAACACTTCTGTTATAAGCAAATATTTCCTGTTTTATAATCAGCATAAGTAATTGATAAGTACCTACATATTACTGCACTCACCAAATGAGAAACATTTGTTTGTGCATAAACATGTTAGGAGTACTTAGAGACTCCAAACTTTGAAGAAGCACCTGATAACGTAAGTCCATCCATTTTAGTAGGAAGATGTCAATAATCATCCCTGATTAACATTGGAAAGGCTAAATACACTTAGTGAAAACATTTTCAGCTAAGCCTGTGTGAGACTAACATCTAGTGGATGCTTTATAATCTTTACCTTTAGACCTGTTTACACACGTCTCCTCAAACCCAGAACCAGGAAATAGTGAAAGAGAAACTGAAGTGTAGCACTGTAAAAAAAAATATCGTAAAAAAACGGTCAAATGACTGGCAGCTACGGCTGCCAAACAAAAACCGTATAATTACAGCAAAATGTTTTATTTTAAATAAAGTTCAAAAACAATATTTTTACAGAAATTTGTATTAACCGATTTAGAGAAAAACACAGTTATTTTATCGTATTTTTACTTGTTTAAATTAAGATATTTTACTGTAATTTTGCGGTTTTTGTTTGGCAGCCGAAGCTGACAGTCATTTAACCGTTTTTTTTTTACAGTTTAAAACGGTTATTTTATGAATTTTTCAATGTTTTAATTAAAATATTTTACTGTAATTTTACAGTTTTCGTTTGGCAGCCATAGCTGCCAGTCATTTGACTGTTTTTTTACAGTTTAAAACAGTTATTTTATGAATTTTTCAATGTTTTAATTAAAATATTTTACTGTAATTTTACAGTTTTCGTTTGGCAGCTGTAGCTGCCAATCATTTGACTGTTTTTTTACAGTTTAAAACGGTTATTTTATGAATTTTTCACTGTTTTAATTAAAATATTTTACTGTAATTTTACAGTTTTTGTTTGGCAGCTGTAGCTGGCAATCATTTGACTGTTTTTTTTACAGTTTAAAACGGTTATTTTATGAATTTTTCACTGTTTTAATTAAAATATTTTACTGTAATTTTACAGTTTTTGTTTGGCAGCCATAGCTGCCAATCATTTGACTATTTTTTTACAGTTTAAAACTGTTATTTTACAGATTTTCCCCTGGATTATTATGATCAAACACATTCAATAAAGTAACAAACTAAGAGTTTTATAAATAAACTCTGTTATTTTACAGATTTTTCCTGGATTATTATGAGCAAACACATTCAATAAAGTAACAAACTAAGAGTTTTATAAATAAACTCTGTTATTTTACAGATTTTTCCTGGATTATTATGATCAAACACATTCAATAAAGTAACAAACTAAGAGTTTTATAAAGAAACTGTTATTTTACAGCCTTTTCCTAGATTATTACAATCCAACACAAGCAATAAAGTGACAGCACTAAAAGTTTAACAGAAAACAATGGTATTTAACAGATTTTCCCTAAATTATTACGATCAAACACCTTCAATAAAATTTCAAGACATGCTCAAGGTTGTAATTTAACATTTTTATTCTGGAAGACAAAAATCCCCCCCCCCCCCCCAAAAAAAAAAAAAAAACATACAACGGAATAAAATCATCTCACACCTTTAATTTACAGCATTAGCTAAAACATGTAAAAGTATAAGGTAAATGGAATGATTCAGTTACAAATCTTAAATTAAATAGAACATTTGAAGTACTACAGTAATTAACAGCAGAGTTTCATTAAATTCTCAAACTTACTGAAAACTGATAAACCTGCAATATTTTCACTGTTTCACACCACTATTGAAAAAATTAATTAAAAATTATGATTTTATCTTTGGAATGGTCAGCAAAAAAATAAATAATAAAAAATAATATTCTCTTGACCCCTGGACACTCCATATAGTTCTGATAATAAACATTACAAGTGAATACATAAGTAAAATCAAAACATACATCAAACGGTCCATGATTCCATACCAGAAATGACAGATATACAGCACATTTATTTCAATCCTCCAAACTGCCAGTAATCAGCTTGATCCTTTGTGCATCTGGGAAGAAAAAAAGAAAAGTAAGATTTGGAAAAGTTTTCAAAAAGGACCATTTTAATTTCTTAACCTTTTCTTTAGACATGCTTAAATTTTATTCAAACTGTCTTTTTGTCTTCTGTTTTGTCTGGAATCTAAAACCAGTTAAAGGGTTACTCCACCCCAAAATGAAAATGTTGTCATTAATCACTTACCCTCATCTCGTTCCAAATCCATTAAAGCTTAGTTCATCTTCAGAACACAAATTAAGATATTTTTGATGCATTCTGATAGCTCTCTTGCCCTCCCAAAGACAGCAATATAATTAACACGATCAACGTCCAGAAACGTAGCAAGGAGATCGATAAAATAATCCTGCGTTCTTAAAGGAACACTCCACTTTTTTTTGGAAATACCGTTTTGGAAATCCATTCAGCTGTTTTCCTGTTCTGGCGATATCACTTTTAGCATAGATCATTGAATCCTAGACCAATAGCATTGCGTTAAAAAATTACCAACGAGTTTCGATATTTGTCCTATTTAAAACTTGACTCTTCTGTAGTTATATCGTGTACTAAGACCGGCAGAAAATGTAAATCTGCAATTACGAACTAATCTTATCAGCCTAGAAAATCGCAGCTTTACATTTTCCGCCGGTATTAGGAGAATGAGCCTATTTCCAAAAAAAGTGTAGTATTCCTTTAAGAGCCGTGTTTAGAGCATGTCACAGTGTGAGAGGCGAATCATCAAAATACTGAGAATAATTATTTATAACAAATTATTCAGAATTCTGAATGCATTTTAAGATAACTTTTTCCATCAACTGGTCACAATGCACAACACCGCTGTTTGGGGGCAGCCGTGGCCTAATGGTTAGAGAGTTGGACTTGTAACCCAAAGGTTGCAGGTTCGAGTCTCAGGTCCGGCAGGAAATGTAAATCTGCAATTACGAACTAATCTTATCAGCCTAGAAAATCGCAGCTTTACATTTTCCGCCGGTATTAGGAGAATGAGCCTATTTCCAAAAAAAGTGTAGTATTCCTTTAAGAGCCGTGTTTAGAGCATGTCACAGTGTGAGAGGCGAATCATCAAAATACTGAGAATAATTATTTATAACAAATTATTCAGAATTCTGAATGCATTTTAAGATAACTTTTTCCATCAACTGGTCACAATGCACAACACCGCTGTTTGGGGGCAGCCGTGGCCTAATGGTTAGAGAGTTGGACTTGTAACCCAAAGGTTGCAGGTTCGAGTCTCAGGTCCGGCAGGGATTGTAGGTGGGGGGAGTGAATGTGCAGCACTCTCTCCACCCTCAATACGGCTGAGGTGAGTCCCTTGAGCAAGGCACCGATCCCCCAACTGCTCCCCGGGCGCCGCAGCAATGGCTGCCCACTGCTCCGGGTGTGTGTTCACGGTGTGTGTGTGTTCACTACTGTGTGTGTGCACTTGGATGGGTTAAATGCAGAGCACAAATTCCTTGTATGGGTCACCATACTTGGCCTCACTTCACCCCCTTTCCTTCCTTTCCTTAAAAAAAAGACGTTTGGGCCCTCTGATGTAAACAAGCACGGATGAGAAGCACATGTGGAGCATGTGAGAGATGTGAATGTGAGTTCAGAGTATGTTTTAACAAAGATTAATAATGTATGTAGTAAATGTAGCTATTGTTAATATGAATGCATTAACTAAGAGATCTTACTGTAAAATGATACCTATTGATCTTTATAATTCTTTTGCACTTTAATCTGTGTAATTTTTTTAATTTTATAATTTTTTTGTGTATTGCTTTATTGTATTTAAATGTTCAGTTATTTTTGTTGTAAGAAAATAGATATTAAACCTGTTATACTTTATTATGACACCACTTTTTTGCAAATAAATTTCAGTTTCATGATAATACTGTATACCGTGATAAAGGCATTATCAAACATGAAAATTGAAACCGGCATATCCCTATGCATATTGCATAATTTAACTTTTTTTATTTAAAGAAACTAAATCAATGTATGTCAATGAAAAAAGCAATAAAAGTATTTCAGGAAGAGTGTTTTCAGCTCGATTTTTTTTTTCTACATTGAAATATGGCATTAAGTTGCATCAAACAATGGTATAAAGCTATTTAAAACATTAATCAATGTAAACTGTGATAATCGTAATTACAATTTTAAGGAAATAATCGACAATTATTATTTTTTGTCATAATCGTGCAGCCCTAGTTGAACCCCTGATGTCACACCTCCGTGAAGTTGGCCCCCCACCCAACGCAAAACGTCGCAAAAATATATCAATCGTTTGTGCTTCGTTTGTGCTGGTTTGTGCTGTAAAGATTTTCGTTTGTGCTGCTTTGGTTTGTTAGATATAAAATATTTATTTAAAGGTCATTCTCAGGTCACTCAGCCCCCCCACATGCTCTAAATTCACCCCAAATAGTCTCGTTCGTTTGTGCTTCGTTTGTGCTGGTTTGTGCCGGTAAAAGTTTCGTTTGTGCTGCTTCAGTTTTTAAAATATTAGACTTTACATTATAGGCGATGACGTCACCAGCCCCCCACACGCTCCAAACTGACTCAAAATAGGCTCAATCGTTAGTGCTTCGTTTGTGCTGATTTGTGCTGTAAAGATTTTCGTTTGTGCTGCTTCAGTTTTTAAAATATTAGACATTGAATTTTAGGGTCGATGACGTCACCAGCCCCCCACACGCTCCAAATTCTCCCAAAATACTCCTGTTTGTTTGTGCTCCATTTGTGCTGGTTTGTGCCGTAAAACAATCGTTTGTGCTGCTTTGTTTTTTTCGATATTAAAATAATATTTAAAGGTCATTCTCAGGTCACTCAGCCCCCCCCACATGCTCTAAATTCACCCCAAATAATCTCGTTCGTTTGTGCTTCGTTTGTGCTGGTTTGTGCCGGTAAAAGTTTCGTTTGTGCTGCTTCAGTTTTTAAAATATTAGACTTTACATTATAGGCGATGACGTCACCAGCCCCCCACACGCTCCAAACTGACTCAAAATAGGCTCAATCGTTAATGCTTCGTTTGTGCTGATTTTTATTTTGCTTTTATTTAGCATTTTATTTTGGGTTCCTCATTTATTCAATTTCAACCAAATTGTTGCATTCTACTGATGTTTTAATAGAACAACAACTCTTTATCAATATTTTTTTGTAGTTGTAGTGATGTTTATTAAAAGGATCTCAATATTCATCTGCTGTCGGACTCTTTTTTTCTGTTACTTTCTCTCACTTAAAATGGTTTTGTGTGCGAGCGCCATCAAGTTGTAGCTTTATGTAACTTCAGTGCTTTTGTTGTCACCTGATTGATCTTATTTACAAGGAGTATCATCTGATACACTACACTCCCACCACGACTTGACACTTCTGTTCAAGATGCTCTTGTGGAAATTGAGTTAGAGGAAAAATTGAGACAGTTACAAACTCAAATTTCTGGCCAATGTAAGTACAATGTTTTAACAGTGTCAGTTCACAATATTATTAGTTACCCTTATGATACTTAACCATGCTGTTACTACAAATAAAATCATGGTTACTACAGTTAAACCATGGTAATCATACCCATGATTTTACTACACTAACCATGGTTTAACCATGGTATTTGTAGTAAAACTTTTTTAGAAATGGTAAAGACTATGCCAAATTAACAAAAAGAAGAAGAAAATCTTTGTTACAATGGTACAGCATTCATTTAAGCTAAGATTGTCAATGTTTATTGAACAGAAAACTCATTGCTAGTACTTATATCACTCGTACCATACCATATATTACCATATTTTTAGTAATATAAGATATAAAGTACATATAGGTTTATACTATACATGCCATTTTTGTAGTCAGGATTATTTGAGTAATTATATTTTGCTTATGCCAGATGCCCAAGAAACCAGCAGTCGACAGGGATTCCATTTTCACAGTCCTGTGTTCATCAAAAGAGGCCATAGTCAAAAATGGCAAGATAGCTACTCCTAATCAGAGCATCTGGACAGAGCTTAGCAAGCAGTTAGAGAACAAGATCACCGCAAAGGCTCTATACACTTTTGTTAAATTAAACAGACACAACATCTGGACTGCTTTAGGGTTTAATCAAGATGAAAGTGATAATGAAACAAGTGGCAGTAGTGATGACAGTGATTTTGAGCCAGGGTCCCTTTCCCCCAGACCAAAAGATTGCTGGACTTTTGATCTTGAAATTCCATTTCAGAAATGGATTGAATTTATGCCTGAAACAGTTCAGTACAAAAACAAGTTCTCTAAAACACAAAAAAGGGAATACAATATCTTGAAGCCTGGCATCTGGACGCATGTGATAAATCATCACATTTGGCAAGAAGTGAAAAGCACCTGCACATTTGCCTTTAAAAGAGCCAAGGTCTATCCATCAGCCACAGAGAACTACATCGAAATCAGAGGCAAGTGTAAGGACTGTCATGCCCACATTCACATAAAATGTGACAGAGAGCCTGAATTGAACAGTCCAATGGTGCTAAAGTGTTTAATTAAAAACACAGATGACTCCCTGCACACTGGCTGTTCCAAGCGTCCGATGTCTGGTAACTTGCGTGTGCAGATATCCAAAGAACTGTGTGAGGGTAGAATGGAACCCCATGTATGGAGGGCATCTGAGGAAACAAAGCTGATGGATTTTGGAGATCCAGAGCCAAGCCATCTGCCTAATTTAGCCACTCTGCGCAAAGCAAAGCAAGAGAGAAATGCCTTAGAACTAGGTGACAAGGATCCTGTTTTGTCACTGCAGATGTTAAAACACAGCACACCTCACAGTGGCAGCATTAAAGACATTGGATTGGACAAGTTTTTCTGTCACTATTGGAGTCAAACACAAATGTATATGTACAAGTCATTATCAAAGACATCTACTAACCCCACTGTGAGTTTTGACGCAACTGGCTCAGTAGTGAGGAAACTACAGAGACCAAACGGCATGTCTGGCCATGTCTTCTTATATCAGGGCGTTCTGGCAGGTGATGAGAGCTCAAGCGTCCCAGTCGTGCAAATGCTGTCAGAGAGACATGATGTTAATGCAATAACACATTGGCTGACAGAATGGATACGTGCAGGTGCACCAACTCCAAAAGAGGTTGTAAGTGACTTTTCACTGGCTTTGCTCGGAGCTTTGGTCAAGGCTTTTACTCCTCATCGTGATCTAAAGACCTACATCAATGCATGTTGTGGCGTCTTTCTTGGCAATCAGTCTGCTCAAGTGCCACCTTGTTTTGTCCGGGTTGATGTTGCACACTGCATCAAGATGATCTGCCAGTGGGACTGCTTGTGTCATGACTCTGGGCTGTGGGTTTTTCCTCCTCCACCGGAGGTCGCTGTTCTATTCCCTCCACACTCCATGCCTCATCTCACACACCTGTCACTCTGATTACACAGCTGTTCCCCATCACACACAGACTATATTAGTCTTCACTCACCCACCACTCGTTGAGTTTGCATTGTTTGGATTGTTTTGAGTTCAGTCTGTGTTTGAATCTGTCTTGCTTTTGTTTTAAGTTCCAGTAGTGTTGTGCCGTGTTGGCCCTTTGGTTTTGTTTGTTTTATTATTATTTATAATAAATTCACTCTTCCCTGCATCTGGACCCAGATCTCCTTCTACACACGTGACATAAACTTTTCTTCCTCAGTGCTACGTCTAAAAGCCCCAAACCTCCCTTCTCAGCCACCCCTATAAGGGTATCATATGATATTCTCGGTGGCTTCTTTTCCCATAAAAAATCCATAAAACTTTTCTTTAGCCTTTTCTCAACCCAAAGTGGCATGCATGCAACATGTAAAATGTACCATAGCTTCGACACCATTAAAACATTTAATACTAGAACCTTCCCTTTCAAGCACAAGTTTCTCAGTTTCCATAAATTCAACCTTCTTTCAATGGCTCCTAAAATCTCTTCCCACATAATGTCATTCGTTTCCCTGTCATCGTGCCCCATTAAAACTCCTAAAATTTTCACTTCTCTAACTTCTTGAAAAGTAAAAACATCTTTTAAAATAGTAGCTTCACCAAATCTCATGTACACAGTTTTATCCTGATTCACTTTCCCTCCTGATCTACTGCAGTATTCCTGAACCACTTCCATTGCCACTTTGACGCTCTTTAGATCTCTTATTATTAAAGTTGTGTCATCTGCATACTGAAAGATACTATTCTCCTGCCCTCTGCCATCAATTTCTATTCCTCTTACATCCTTATTTTTCATTATAGCAAGACCCAAGGGCTCTGCCACCAGAGAGTATAATAGGGCTGAAAGGGGGCACCCTTGTCTGACAGACCTTGTAAGTTTAAAACTCTGAGTTAAAAAGCCGTTACACTTGATTCTAGTCACCACACCTTTATATAAAATTCTTATCCACTTTATAAAATTCTCTCCAAAACCAAATATCTTTAAAATCTCAAATAAAAACTGATGCTCCACCCTGTCGAAAGCTTTTTCAAAATCAAGACTTATCACATACCCTTTCATATTTTTCTCTTTTATGTAACTTATTATATCTTTAATACTGAATGAATCTTGTGGCTCTTTGGCTTAATGCTCATCTAAATATAATAGGGAAAAAATAGTTAGTAATGTGCATTTTGCAGGTATTGGACAACTACACAAATGTTTTTAATTTTTTTATAATGATACAACAATATATATTCAAGCTGACTAAATAATGGCACCCATTACAACAATTAAACATTATTTTATTGCTAATAAAGCAAAACAAGGTTACACATTTAATTAAAGATGTTACATTACAATTATACATATAAGTATTTGAATATGAAATTACTACATGCAGTTACGATAGGGATAAGATTATTGTTTTGTTTGGTTTACAGTTAGTTGCATCCAATTATGCATAATTTACTGTTATTACCATAGTAACTACATATAGCATGTTTTAATGACAATGTAAAATAAAGTACATTGTTAGTTAAAAGCTGTGGTTATACATATGATAATCAATCTGAGAAAAAAAAAAAGAACAAAGAACATTTATTTTTATTCATTAATTTTTGTAAGGGATGTCTATATAACATTGCATTTTCATTTAAATTATTATTTGTAGCACTTGCATCTGTTTATATAAATAGTAATCCATCTGCAAACACAAAACTTGATTACTACATTCACACAGCAAAATCACATTAAATGTTAATTAGAAATGACAATGTCTACAACTAAACATATTTTTTAAATCCAAATCAAACTTTAAATAGAATAGATGTGTTTACTATGCAAAATTACAGGCAAATGGTGTTTTATATGTGAGATTATAGACAAATCATGGAAACAAAACATGATTACTACACTTTAACTATAGTAAAAGCATGGTAAATGACTTGTTTTTTTTTCATTCATATTTTTATTTATGGTAAGACTGTGTTTACACTTAAAGAACAAGTAAACTGAGTTTAATAAGTAGGATTACAGGCACAATTGTGTTTAATATGTGAGATTATAGGCAAGTAATGAAAAGAAAACATGATTACTACACTTTCACTATAGTAAAGCCATGGTAAATGACGACAAACACAAGCACGTTTTTTGTTGTTGCTGTTCATTCAGATTTTCATTTATAGTAAGACTGTGTTCATACAGTTGTAATCGATCAGCCAAAAACACAACATGGTTACTACGCTTTTACTATAGTAAAAACAAGGTAAATTGTCATAAGGGATGACTGCATTTACAGCTTAAACGCGTTTTTCCCCCATTTAAATCGAACTTAAGAACGAGTAAATGGACTTTAGAAAGTTAGATTACATTTAAACAGTGTTTCATTATGGGCAATTCGTGACTCAAAAGTTTGTGAACACCAAACACGGATGAACGACGGACGGAAACGTAACGAGTTACCAATTAAGAACATTGTAAACAGAGAGGAAGAAAGTAGAAAACATGTATTACTTACTTTGAAAAGTTATCCTATATTCTGTTCGTCTGATTTTTGAACCTGACTTAGAATGAAACTAAGCGCGGTGAGTGGCTCTCAACAATGGAGCTCGAGCGGTGCGATTGGCTCTCGTACATTCTCACAATGGACCGCGAGCGACGCGATTGGCTCTCGTCCATTCTCACAATGGATGGCGAGCAACGCGACTGGCTCTCGTCCATTCTCACAATGGACGTCGAGATCGGCGATTGGACGAGGAGACGGCCGTGGAAAAAGACGATCCTGCTCCAGGTAGCCTAATGGATAAGGCACTGGCCTCCTAAGCCAGGGATTGTGGGTTCGAGTCAGAATCAGAATCAGAATGAGATTTATTGCCAGGTATGTTTGCACATACTAGGAATTTGTTTTTGTGACAGAGCTCCACAGTGCTACAGAATGACAGTGACAAGACGATACATATTATAAAAAGAACAATATAGAGGTATACAAGACAGACAATGTGCAAAAATAGCAAAGACATTTGAATGGAAGTAAGTATGTGCTTTAAATAAATAACGGAAAAATGAATAAAGAATGTATAGTGTTGTATGTTCCACGATCAAGTGTTCATGAGATGGATTGCCTGAGGAAAGAAACTGTTTCGGTGTCTGGTCGTTCTAGTGCTCAGTGCTCTGTAGCGCCGACCGGATGGTAACAGTTCAAAAAGTGAGTGTGCTGGATGTGAGGGGTCCAGAGTAATTTTGGCAGCCCTTTTTCGTACTCTGGATAAGTACAGATCTTGAAGGGTAGGGAGGGTTGTACCAATGATTCGCTCAGCAGTCCGGACTATCCGACGTAGTCTTCTGAGATCAGAATTTGTAGCTGAACTGAACCAGATGGTAATTGAAGTGCAGAGGACGGATTCAATGATGGCAGAGTAAAACTGTTTCAGCAGTTCCTGTGGCAGGTTGAGTTTCCTCAGCTGGCGGAGGAAGTACAGCCTCTGCTGGGCCTTTTTCACAATGGAGTCTATGTGAATGTCCCACTTCAGGTCCTGAGAGATGGTATTTCCAAGGAACCTGAATGACTCCACTGTGTTTACAGTGCTGTTCATGATGGTGAGTGGGGGGAGAGCAGGGGGGGTTTTCCTGAAGTCTATGATCAACTCCACAGTTTTGAGCGTGTTGAGCTCCAGGTTGTTATGACTGCACCAGACAGCCAGCTCTTTTACCTCCTGTCTGTAAGCACACTCGTCACCGTCCTGAATGAGGCCGATAAGTGTGGTGTCGTCTGCAAACTCAGTCATTTGTATACAGGGAGAAGAGCAGTGGGGAGAGGACACAACCCTGAGGGGCGCCAGTGCTGATAGTACGGGTGCTGGATGAGAATTTTCCTAGCCTCACTAGCTGCTGCCTGTCTGTCAGGAAGCTGTTGATCCACTGACAGACTGATGTGGGCACAGAGAGCTGAGTTAGTTTGGGCAGGAGGAGGTTTGGGATGATAGTGTTGAAGGCTGAACTGAAGTCCACAAACAGGATCCTCGCGTAAGTCCCTGATTTGTCCAGATGCTGCAGTATGAAATGTAGACTCATGTTCACTGCATCATCTACAGACCTGTTTGCACGATACGCAAACTGCAGGGGGTCCAGTGAGGGTCTGGTGATGTCCTTCAGATAAGCCAGAACCAGTTTCTCAAACGACTTCATGACGACAGATGTTAGCGCCACAGGTCTGTAGTCGTTAAGTCCTGTTATTTTGGGTTTCTTTGGAATGGGGATGATTTCCGAGCGTTTCAGAGAGGCGGGGACTTCACACAACTCCAAAGACCTATTGAAGATCTGTGAGAAAATGGGTGCCAGCTGATCTGCACAGGTTTTCAGACAGGCTGGTGTGACACCGTCAGGGCCTGGTGCCTTTCTTCTTTTGTTCTTTTTGAAGACCTTGCGTACCTCATCTTCACTGATTTGAATGGGAGTTGCAGGAGTGGGGGAGAGGGGTGATGTTGGAGGTGTAAATGGTGTCTTTTCAAACCGACAATAGAACTCGTTCAGATCGTCTGCCAGTTGCTGATTCTGCAAAGTGCTGGGGGATGATGTCTTGTAATTGGTGATGTGTTTTAGACCTTTCCACACTGATGAAGAGTCACTGGAATGAAATTGGTTCCTTATCTTTTCGGAATAATTTCTCTTTGCCACTTTGATCTCCTTTTCCAGTGTGTATTTGGCCTCTTTATACAAGACTTTGTCCCCTTTCCTGTAAGCATCATCTTTGACATGACGAAGCTGTCTGAGTTTTGCAGTGAACCATGGTTTATCGTTGTTGTAAGTTAAGCGAGTCCTGGTAGGAATGCATAAATCCTCACAGAAACTGATATATGAAGTAACAGTCTCTGTAAGCTCGTCCAGATCAGTAGCAGCAGCTTCAAAAACACTCCAATCAGTACATTCGAAACAGGCTTGTAAAGCCCGCTCTGGTTCGTTGGTCCATCTCTTTACAGACTTTGCTACAGGTTTAGCAGATTTAAGTTGTTGCCTGTAGGTTGGTATAAGATGAACCAGGCAGTGATCAGAAAGTCCCAAAGCTGCCCGTGAGACAGAGTGATATGCATTCCTTATTGTGGTGTAACAGTGGTCCAATATATTTCTATCTCTGGTCGGACATGTGATGTGCTGTCTGTATTTTGGAAGTTCACGGGAGAGATTTGCTCTATTAAAATCCCCAAGAATGATTAAAACAGAGTCCGGGTGTTGTTGTTCTGTCTCTGTGATGTGATCAGCGAGTTTCTGTAACGCCAGGCTCACGTGCGCTTGCGGTGGAATGTACACACTCACGAGAATGAACGAGCAAAACAGAGTCCCATCTGGGGTGACTTTCAGCAGAGTGGCGCAGCGAAAGCGTGCTGGGCCCAGAAGTCGATGGATTGAAACCATCCTCTGCTAAGATTGTTTCACTTGTATATGTCCTCAGGTGCTGCAAGACAAGTTAGAAATGTGTGCCAGAATCAAGTGATGTTGAAAAGACCAGTGTACGGGCTCTACATCAAGGTGAGCAGAGTGGCGCAGCGGAAGCGTGCTGGTCCCGTAACCCAGAGGTCGATGGATCGAAACCATCCTCTGCTAAGCTTGTTTCACTTTTATACGTGCCCAAGTGCTGCAAGAAAAGTTAGAAATATGTACAAGAATCATGTTATGTTGAAAAGACCAGTGCACAGGCTCTATATCAAGACAAGCACAGTGGCGCCGCGGAAGCGTGCTGTTCCCATAACCCAGAGGTCGATGGATCGAAACCATCCTCTGCTAAGCTTGTTTCACTTTGATTTGTGCCCAAGTGCTTCAAGACAAGTTAGAAATTTGTGCAAGAATCATGTTATGTTGAAAAGACCAGTGCACGAGCTCCACATCAAGTCAAGCAGAGTGGCGCAGCGGAAGCGTGCTGGACCCATAACCCAGAGGTCGATGGATTGAAACCATCCTCTGCTAAGACTTCTGCGCTTGTATATATGACAGAGCCCCCAAAAAAGAGAAATGTGCAGAGCCTGTTTGTGATAACCTAAAGTCACTTGGTCCTCTCACAAAAGTTGTTCATCCAGAAGCTGAATGAGATGAAGAACTAAAAGAAAAAGTAAACAACCGCGTGACAGCCCCAGTGGCCTAATGGATAAGACACTGGCCTCCTAAGCCAGGGATTGTGGGTTCGAGTCCCATCTGGGGTGACTTTCAGCAGAATGGTGCAACGAAGGCGTGCTGGGCCCATAACCCAGAGGTCGATGGATCGAAACCATCCTCTGCTAATCTTGTTTCACTTTTATATGTGCCCAAGTGCTGCAAGACAAGTTAGAAATATGTGCAAGAATCATGTTATGTTGAAAAGACCAGCGCACAGGCTCTATATCAAGACAAGCAGAGTGGCGCAGCGGAAGCGTGCTGGGCCAATAACCCAGAGGTCGAAGGATCGAAACCATACTCTGCTAAGCTTTTTTCACTTTCATATGTGCCCAGGTGCTGCTCAAAGAAACGACGATGCAACTGGTAAACTTGTTGTAATTTGCAAAAATATTCATACATAATAGACTAGTTAGAAATGTGTGCCAGGCTCAAGTGGTTTTGAAAAGACCGGCGTGTGGTTCCCTCTTCAAGGAAAGCCGAGGGGCGCAGCGGAAGCTTGCTGGGCCCATAACCCAGAGGTCGATGGATCGAAACCATCCTCTGCTAAACTTGTGTCACTTTTATATGTGCCCAGGTGCTGCAAGAAAAGTTGGAAATGTGTGCAAGATTCAAGTTATGTTGAAAAGACCAGTGCACAGGCTTTACATCGAGACAAGCAGAGTGGCGCAGCGGAAGCGTGCTGGGCCCATAACCCAGAGGTCGATGGATCGAAACCATCCTCTGCTAAGCTTGTTTCACTTTTATTTGTGCCCAGGTGCTTCAAGACAAGTTAGAAATTTGTGCAAGAATCATGTTATGTTGAAAAGACCAGTGCACAAGCTCTACATCAAGTCAAGCAGAGTGGCGCAGCGGAAGCGTGCTAGGCCCATAACCCAGAGGTCGATGGATCAAAACCATCCTCTGCTAAACTTGTGTCACTTTTATATGTGCCCAAGTGCTTCAAGACAAGTTAGAAATTTGTGCAAGAATCATGTTATGTTGAAAAGACCAGTGCACGAGCTCTACATCAAGTCAAGCAGAGTGGCGCAGCGGAAGCGTGCTGGGCCCATAACCCAGAGGTCAATGGATCGAAACCTTCCTCTGCTAAGACTTCTGAGCTTGTATATATGACAGAGCCCCCAAAAAAGAGAAATGTTCAGAGTCTGTTTGTGAAAACCTAAAGTCACTTGGTCCTCTCACAAAAGTTGTTCATCCAGAAGCTGAATGAGATGAAGAACTAAAAGAAAAAGTAAACAGCCGCGTGACAGCCCCAATGGCCTAATGGATAAGGCACTGGCCTCCTAAGCCAGGGATTGTGGGTTCGAGTCCCATCTGGGGTGACTTTCAGCAGAGTGGCGCAACGAAGGCGTGCTGGGCCCATAACCCAGAAGTCGATGGATCGAAACCATCCTCTGCTAATCTTGTTTCACTTTTATATGTGCTCAGGTGCTGCAAGACAAGTTAGAAACGTGTGCCAGAATCAAGTGATGTTGAAAAGACCAGTGTACGGGCTCTACATCAAGGTGAGCAGAGTGGCGCAGCGGAAGCGTGCTGGGCCCATAACCCAGAGGTCGATGGATCGAAACCATCCTCTGCTAAGCTTGTTTCACTTTTATTTGTGCCCAAGTGCTTCAAGACAAGTTAGAAATGTGTGCAAGATTCATGTTATGTTGAAAAGACCAGTGCACGACCTCTACATCAAGTCAAGCAGAGTGGCGCAGCGGAAGAGTGCTGGGCCCATAACCCAGAGGTCGATGGATCGAAACCATCCTCTGCTAAGCTTGTTTCACTTTTATTCATGCCCAAGTGCTTCAAGACAAGTTGGAAATTTGTGCAAGAATCATGTTATGTTGAAAAGACCAGTGCACGAGCTCTACATCAAGTCAAGCAGAGTGGCGCAGCGGAAGCGTGCTGGGCCCATAACCCAGAGGTCGATGGATCAAAACCTTCCTCTGCTAAGCTTGTGTCACTTTTATATGTGCCCAGGTGCTGCAAGACAAGTTAGAAATGTGTGCAAGAATCAAGTTATGTTGAAAAGACCAGTGCATGGGCTCTACATCAAGGCGAGCAGAGCGGCACAGCGGAAGCGTGCTGGGCCCATAACCCAGAGGTCGATGGATCGAAACCATCCTCTGCTAAGCTTGTTTCACTTTTATTCGTGCCCAAGTGCTTCAAGACAAGTTAGAAATTTGTGCAAGAATCATGTTATGTTGAAAGACCAGTGCACGAGCTCTACATCATGTCAAGCAGAGTGATGCAGCGGAAGCGTGCTGGGCCCATAACCCAGAGGTCGATGGATCGAAACCTTCCTCTGCTAAGCTTGTGTCACTTTTATATGTGCCCAGGTGCTGCAAGACAAGTTAGAAATGTGTGCAAGATTCGTTATGTTGAAAAGACCAGTGCACAGACTTTGCATCAAGACAAGCAGAGTGGCGCAGCGGAAGCGTGCTGGGCCCATAACCCAGAGGTTGATGGATCGAAACCATCCTCTGCTAAGCTTGTTTCACTTTTATTTGTGCCCAAGTGCTTCAAGACAAGTTATAAATGTGTGCAAGATTCATGTTATGTTGAAAAGACCAGTGCACGAGCTCCACATCAAGTCAAGCAGAGTGGCGCAGCGGAAGCGTGCTGGGCCCATAACCCAGAGGTCGATGGATCGAAACCATCCTCTGCTAAGGCTTCTGAGTTTGTATATATGACAGAGCCCCGAAAAAAGAGAAATGTTCAGAGCCTGTTTGTGAAAACCTAAAGTCACTTGGTCCTCTCACAATAGTTGTTCATCCAGAAGCTGAATGAGATGGAGAACTAAAAGAAAAAGTAAGCAACTACATGACAGCCACAGTGGCCTAATGGATAAGGCACTGGCCTCCTAAGCCAGGGATTGTGGGTTCGAGTCCCATCTGGGGTGACTTTCAGCAGAGTGGCGCAGCGAAGGCGTGCTGGGCCCAGAAGTCGATGGATCGAAACCATCCTCTGCTAAGCTTGTTTCACTTTTATATGTGCCCAGGGGTCCGTTCTTCGTACCTCGCTTACTACATCCAAGATCAAATGACACATCCAAGATCAAATCATCGCGCTAACTATGAGCTCGCTATTCCGGTTCTCCGAACGCACCTGTTGTTGATGATTAGTATAGCTGGATGAAGTTATTTGAAATCACTGGGTGGCTTAAAAGGGGCTACGTATCGATAGTAGAAACATTGATCAGCAACTCTTTGATTGGTCGGCGAACATGACGAAGGAGCGAGCTCAGTATTTTTCTGCAGCAGAGCAAGAACTCTTGATTGAGGGTTTTCAGGAGTTTCAGAGTTTAATTAAAACGCAAGGGAAAACTGCAAAGGCTGGAAAAGCAAGGAGAGAGGGCTGGCAAAAAGTAGTGAACAAATTAAATGCGTTAATGCTGCCCATGTTACATGTTATTTCCTTGATATGTTATTTTATTTATATTTTTTTTTATACACTACCGTTTAAATGTTTGGGGTCAGAAAGACTTGTAATAGTCTTTAAAGAAGTCTCTTCGACTCATCAAGACTGCATTTATTTGATTAAAAATACAGAAAAAACAGTAATATTGCGAATTGTTTTTACAATATAAAATAATGTTTTTGTTTTTTTTTGTTTTTTTTACATACTTTAAAATAGAATTTATTCCTGTGATGAAAAGCTGAATTTTTATCAGCTGTTACTCCAGTCTTCAGTGTCACATGATCCTTCAGAAATCATTCTAATATACTGATTTATTATTAGAATGATCAATGTTGGATAATATCAACAGTTGTGCTGCAAATATTTTTGGAACCTATGATTTTTTTTTTTTCAGGATTCTTTCATGAATAACAAGTTTAAAAAGTACTCTGTTTATTCAAAATATATATTTTTATAACAATGTAAATTATTTATTATTAACTTTCAATATTTTTTTTATTATTAACTTAATACATCCTTGGTTAATAAAAGTATTAATTTCTTAAAAAAAAAAAAGTACTGACCCCAAACTTTTGAACGGTAGTATATATATGTATATATATATTTAAGCTTATGGACCTGTTACTATGACAGCAAGTCCCGGATGAGCTTCGAAGAACCGAACGATCCAAGATCACGCAAAATCGTCAACAATCAAATCCAGCTAACTTAGTTAGCGAGGTACGAAGAACGGACCCCTGGTGCTGCAAGACAAGTTAGAAATGTGTGCAAGAATCGCTTATATAGCAGACGGAAGGGGTGGGTGGGGTGTTAGTGTTGTTTTGTTTTTGTTTTCTTTTCTGTATGTTGAAATAGACACTTTTATATGTATATTCAGGTTGTATATGCTTGTATAGTAAGACCAAGAACACTGTATTGCATGATAATATATACCTGTGTATACTTAATATTTGCAGATGTAGATAATTTTTGTTTAACCTTGTATGTAAAAAATATGGAGGACCTTTTGATCTTTAACAATTGTGTATTACTGATATTTGTCCAATAAAAAAAAGAAAAGAAAAAAAAAGAAATGTGTGCAAGAATCAAGTTATGTTGAAAAGACCAGTGCACGGGCTCTACATCAAGGCAAGCAGAGTGGCGCAGCGGAAGCGTGCTGGGCCCATAACCCAGAGGTCGATGGATTGAAACCATCCTCTGCTAAGCTTTTTTCGCTTTTATATGTGCCCAGGTGCTGCTTAAAGAAACAACAATGCAACTGGTAAACTTGTAATTTGCAAAAAAATTCATACATAATAGACTAGTTAGAAATGTGTGCCAGGCTCAAGTGGTTTTGAAAAGACCGGCGTATGGTACTCTCGTCAAGGAAAGCAGAGTGGCGCAGCGGAAGCTTGCTGGGAGCTATCGAAGGCAGGGTGACACAAAAGGTGGCTTAAGCAGGAAACACCGAATAGGTTTGTGATGTCTTGGGGTATAACGGAAGCATGGCTGAATGCAGATCAGACGGTTGCATGTTCCAATCACATCAGTTGATCTCTTCTTGACATCCATAGTATAAAGTCTACAGCCCTTTACCGTGACTGATTTGCAAATTGAATCAAAGCAATTAAGCAAGGAACGCCGACTTGTTTTCTTGACCTCGTGGCCGAGAAAACAGAGTGCGCCTGACCCCTGATCGGAAGGTTGCGTGTTCCAATTATGTTGAGGTCAAGCGATCTGTTCTTGACTTTGTGAGTGTAAAGACTAGCTGATTTGCATAGTTTATCAAAGTGCTTAAGCATGAAACACTAAATAATTTTTCCGCTATCTTGTAGTGCAACGGTAGAGTGCTTGGCTCCAAATCACCTTGAGGTCAGACGATCTGTTTTTGATCTCCTGAGTATGAAGTCCAACATCAAGAATGTTCCTTGAGCACCGTATATTTACTGATTTGCATTCTGTGTCAATGCGGTTAAGCAAAATACATCACCTCTGGGTTCAGGACCTCGTGGCGCAACGGTAGTGCGTCTGACTCCAGATCACCTTGAGGTCAGACGATCTGTTTTGATCTCCTGAGTATGAAGTCCAACATCAAGAATGTTCCTTGAGCACCGTATATTTACTGATTTGCATTCTGTGTCAATGCGGTTAAGCAAAATACATCACCTCTGGGTTCAGGACCTCGTGGCGCAACGGTAGTGCGTCTGACTCCAGATCAGAAGGTTGCGTGTTCAAATCACGATGGGGTCACGTGATTTCTTGTTGACTTCTAATGTGAAAAGAGGTCCTGTCATTGTGTGCTGCAGTGGTTTCCAATCCCACCGTTCTGTATGTCTCCCTTATTAAACACACCTGATTCAGATCATTAGCTCGTTAGGAGAAGTGCTCCATGAACTCATCCGGTTGTGTCAGAAAAAGGAGACAGACAAAATATGCAGGGCCGTGTTTTCCAGAGTCATCGTAACCCTAAGTTGATTGTAACTCTAATGGTTTCAATGCGTCTACGTTGTATTAAGGATTGCAATGCTTTTGGGAAACACAGCCCAGAGCAGGGGGTCACCAGGATCAGGTTTGAAAACCACCGGTGTACTGTGATAGATTTGTATCTTGACCTGTTATTTTTATTAAGCCTGAGATCTCATGTAATAAGCATTCCTGTCATTGTGTACTGTGACAGATCTGCCTCTTGATGTGTTACTTTTTCATATCTTGCCCTGCAATCTCTGAAGAAATCGTGGAAACATCTACGTGCCGAATTTAAAAGCCAGCTCCTTCGAGCCAGCGACCTAAGGATAGCCAATTTATCATATATAGTCCTCCACTCTACCAGCTGAGCTATCGAAGGCAGGGTGACAAAAGGTGGCTTAAGCAGGAAACACCAGATAGGTTTGTGGTGTCTTGGGGTACAACGGTAGCATGGCTGAATCCAGATCAGGCGGTTGCATGTTCCAATCACATCAGTTGATCTCTTCTTGACATCCATAGTATAAAGTCTACAGCCCTTTACCGTGACTGATTTGCAAATTGAATCAAAGCAATTAAGCAAGGAACGCCGACTTGTTCTCTCGACCTCATGGCCGCGATGGTAGTGCACCTGACCCCGCATCGGGGGGTTGCGTGTTCCAATTATGTTGAGGTCAAGCGATCTGTTCTTGACTTTGTGAGTGTAAAGACTAGCTGATTTGCATAGTTTATCAAAGTGCTTAAGCATGAAACACTAAATAATTTTTACGCTATCTTGTAGTGCAACGGTAGAGTGTCTGGCTCCAAATCACCTTGAGGTCAGACGATTCTTACCATAGTCTGTAACTACTAATATATATGTTTTACCTGCTAATTCTAATAATAATAATTATTATTATGGAGTTCAAGCTCGATTCAGAAGTCCACTCCTTCATCTTAAAAACATATTAATTGCTAAAATTCGATTACATTGCAATTAGCACAAATTGGGCTACAATAATATTTAAGCAACATGAAATGTACATTTGTGTTTTTGAGAAAATAACGTTTATGCGTGGTAAGCGAAAAACTAAAGTTTTGAAGTCTCTGAAATAAGGCCATGAAACACATACAGAACATTTGTTCACACTACTTTTAAGAATTAGATGTCGTAGGCTAGATTTTTGTCAACCAAATGATGTGAAATTATCTTGTTCACTCGTTCATAGAAAACAATATATTGATATACATTTTCTAAAACATGTTTTGTGTTTGAAAGGGAATATTCAAAGGAATGGCAATGAGCCATGAATATTTAGCAATTCACATCTGAGAGACAAAGAGCCCTGCCCTAATGGCCCATTATTACTACTGTTAGTATTAGGAAAGGAACAATGTGAGAAGATTCAAAGAATGGAGTATTATATTATTTGTATTTATTTACAACAAAGTATAATCAAAACATGCATAATGAAGGTCAAAGAAACATTATTGAGCACCCTGATCTAACCACAGATATGTGGAAAACTTCTGAAAACTTTTTCTGAGTTCTGTTCAACAAATGAAACAAATAAATGATATTTAAGTGATTGAAAAACTCATCAGTAGTCACTTGTTTTTACACTAGAATACCAGTGTAGTTGAACATCTGAAGTTGGTAAAGCGCTCTCAGAGAAAACAGTTTGAAGAGACTCAAGTAAACATCAGCAGGATTCATCTGTTGAGCAGGTTTCAGATCACTAAAAAAACCCAAAAAAAAACATCACCCCTCTGCCTTATGCTGCGTTCACACCGCCCCAAATGTCAAGCGTCAGTTGCGGCAAGATTACATGTAAAGTAAATGGTTGAGTCCGTCAGAGGCTCTGCGTTGCGTTGTGTCCGTTGGATCCATCAACTTTTCAATCGTTACCTGCGTTTCAAGCGTCAACGCAGCAAACGCAAGCAACGCAGAAGTTCAGCTAGCTGAACTTTTGACGGACTTGACGCACTTGACGCAGTGCGTCAACCAATCAGAGCGTCTCACTGTAGCGACGTCACCACAGGTATCTTGAATGAAGCGGGAGCGGAGAAAAAATCATTTTCAATTTAATTATATTACATATATATAGTGCTCATTGTAGCCGTCTGCAATCGCAGATAATTGTATGATCCGCCCTCGTGGTTGTATAAAGACAGGAATGTAAAGGAACTTGCTTGGATGAAGATCGCTGAAGAGATCGGGGATGTCGGCGTTATCAAATCTTTTCTCAACGTAATTATTTCCCATTTCGTTAGCTAGGGAAACATGGTCAACAGAGGATCCCAAAATGTCCAGTCCCAATAGTTTGCTATGGTTTATTTAGGGGAAGTGTGCAAAAAACTAGATGCGTTGGGTGCGTTGCCTGACGTGTGCGGTGTGAACGCACCAAAAAGCAAGCGTTGCCAGCTTCAACGTACATGCGTCAAACTAGATGCGTTGGGAGCGTTGCCTGACGCAGACAAAGTGTGCAGTGTGAATGCACCATTAGTCCCCACAGCCTGTCCTCAGCCTCTGTCATAATTTTATTGGTGCTGTCTTCTGTTACGGTTGCTGGTAGGGATGTAACGGTATTGTAAATACCGTCATACCGCAATAACACATTTTTTCGATACTACCGTGGTCGCATGACTCGATAAAACGATAGGTCTTCTGAGAAAAGTTTGCTCAGGCGAATGGAGCGAACGGGAGGTAGCGGGAACTACATTTCCCATCAGCCCAGGCGTGGCCATCATCTTTTGCGGTCTGTTGTCGCTACAGACTGTAGCAGCAAGGAAAAGAGATGGAAACGGTCGAACGTGCTCCGTCTGCAGTGCGTATGCGTTACGTATTCTTTTCAGCACCCATGTTAACGGATTAGAGCGTTCACACTGCACGCGGTTGCTGTCCGGCAGTACGTCCTAGAAGCGGTGCCTTTGCAGCAGTGCAGCCATCGTTTCGGCACCGAGTCTATTTTTTGCTGCGCTGTATGCGCTGAATTAATGTTACAGTGCATTGTTCGCTGTAAAAATTAACATGGATTGACACGGAAATGTACCATAAATGCATATAAATGAAGTCTACTGTGTTTCACAGTCAACACGTGGCTTTTTGGCTATGTTTAAAATAAGGAAAGGTGCAGTTTTAAATAAACTAGGCAACATAATAGATGCACTTGTCCAGGTAGAAAAGTTCTTTAAAGGATTGTTTTTAATAAAGATTTAATGCGAAAGAAAGGCATGAGAGCCTACTGCACTGCAAAAAATGCTTTTCTTACTTAGAATTTTGTCTTGTTTCCAGCCAAAATATCTCAAAATTCTTAAATCAAGAAGGATTTTCTAGACAAGTAAAAATTATTGTCTTGTTTTTAGTAAAAACAAGTCAAAATTAAGTGAGTTTTTGTTTAAAACAAGCTAAATAATCTGCCAATGGGGTAAGAAAAAAAATCTTATTTCAAGCAGACAACTAGATTCAGACAACTCATTCAGCTAAACTGATTTGACTGTTTTTTACATGCTTTAATAATTTTTTGTTACTAAAATTAAAAAATTTAAGTTTCTGTTTCAAAGTTTACAGATAGATGGCTAATTTGTATGCCATTGATATGTTCAGTGTTCATGTAAACTGTTTAATAAACACTTCTGGTACTTTTTTCGAGTCTCTTAATTAGTTTTGTTTTTCCTGTAAATGATTCAATAAATACCGTACCGTGCCATTCATACCGAGGTATTACCGTACCGTGAAGTTTTGATACCGTTACATCCCTAGTTGCTGGGAATGAAGAGTCAGAGGGAATGACAAGGAGCCCAGAGTAACAATTAAACAGAGTATTTAATGAAATAGGAATGCAGGGTACATACTGCCTTGTACTGTCAAAAAATGACAGTACAAGGAGAAGAAACACTAGGAGACATGTAACAACCTCCTCCTATATAGGTACGTGATGTACTTAAAGGGGCCACCATACTACACATGTATATTTGACGGTTTTGATATACAGTATGTAGATGTCACAAGTACAAGGAAAGAGTTTATATAAATGCTTTAATGTGAGGTTTGTTTCATATTTAGGTACAATAGTGCAATTTATTTTCCATATCTGTTTAGTTTAGTTAATTGATTATTCCCTGCTGCACCTGAGTTTGATTACAATTACATCCAAAGATGCTTCTCCTTCATTCACTTTTGGTGAATGTAGCCTTAGCCAGGAAGAGTTGATGTCATCAGGCAGTATCCAACGATCATCGGGTGTTTCAACCCTGAACCGCAACACCCTCAACATTGGTGGGTCAGCAGTGGTGGCCAAATCACTGCCCATCAACTCCCCCTGGCTTCCAGCTAAGCTCCTCCCTCCTGCTCCATAACCAGCAAGAAGCTCTCTCTGCTGCCTCCCCCATCCTGCGAACAGTCATCTTTCTCTCCCTCCCCATCACCCCAATGGCTGTAAGCATCCTCCATACTGACTGGGCGGGGAATCCTCTACAGCCGACCTCGACTGGGAAGAGCCATGCCTGCCAACCTTTCCCCCTGCAGTCATACAAGAGGTCCTGGTATTTGGCGCTCTTTCTCTCAAACGCTTGTTCACAACCCTCTTCCCATGGGACTGTAAGTTCGATGAGGATAATCTTTTTTTTTTTTTTTTTGCCTCTTCAGACCACAGCACTGCATCTGGCCTCAGGGTTGTCTGGACGACCGGGGGGAATTGCAGTCTTTCCCTCAGGTCTACCTTCATTTCCCATGATTGGGCCTTTTGCAGCAGATTGGTTCTTGTTGTTACTGTGGTTGGTGGCTTTTGACCCGCTCTTACAATCTTGATTGATGGTGTTGCTCTCCCATGTGGTTGGTGTTTCTTGCGTGTCTCTTGCTCCAGGGTGTTAGCGAGTGTCATGAGCACCTTGTCATGGCGCCACCTGTATCTGCCTTGGGCAAGTGCTGTTTTACACCCTGACAGGATGTGTGCCATGGTACCCCTCTCCCCACAAAGCTTGCACGATGGGTCCTCTCTTAAGCCCCACTTGTGCAGGTTTGTCGGAGTTGGAAGTGTGTCATACACCGATCTTAACATAAATGAGATGCGGAATGGTTCCAATCTCCACAGATCTCCCCATGTGATCTTCCTCTTGGGTAGGTCCCACTTGGTCCATGCTCCCTGGGACGCTAGCTCCACAGCCCTTGCCCTTCGTCCTTCCTCCTCCAGGTTCCGTACCTCCTCCTGGATCATGGCCCTTCTATCCGTGGATCCAGCCTTCCCCCATTGCTGGATATGGGAAGTTCCAAGACCCTGTCTTCCCATGCATGGCGTTCCCATGATGTCACGTAGCTTCAACATACTTTCATCTTGTGCAACAGATGAGTCAGCTGCCCACTTGCGTCCTGATCTTGTAAGGATACCTGCCTGCCTGACTTGTTCATCCTGGGAGTTTCTGTATGTCATTATGACTCTGCACTTTGCTACCTTAAATTCCTCCACCACGGATGACAGAGGAAGTTGGAGCTGCCCTGATCTTATGTAAAGGCCTACTGAAGTGAAGCTTGGAGGGATTCCTAGCCACCTCCGAAGGTGCTTGTTGATCTTTCTCTCCACTCCTTCGACGCTTGTCATGGGAACTTCATACACCGTTAACAACCACATGAGTCTTGGCAGCAATCCATGTTGGTACAGCCATGCTTTGAACTTCCCCGGGAGCCCTGATTTTTCGATCTTCTTCAACCATTCCTCTGCCTGCTTCTCTGTACTGCTGATGTTGTTCCTGTCGGTGAGTGAATCATCGAACCACTTCCCGAGGCACTTAATTGGATTTTCCTTTATCGATGGAATCACTTCCCCTTGCACATGCAGCGTGACTCTGTTTGTTAATTTACCTTTTCTCATCACCATGTACCTGGATTTCTTTGGCTTAAACTTCATTCTAGCCCACGTTGCCATGTGGTCCAGGGCAGTTAGTACCCACCTTGCCTCCACATGGGTTGTGGTCGTCACAGTAAGGTCGTCCATGTAACCTCTTATTGGGGGTTGTCGGATGCCCGATTGCATTTTTGGGCCTCGGGCTTCCTTCCCAGCGGCTGTTATTATGAGGTTCATTCCCATGATGAAGAGGATGGGGGAGATTGTACAGCCAGTTACGATCCCTTTTTCCAGGTTTTGCCATTGGGTGGTGAAGTGGCCTGTCTTGAATCGTAGCTGGATTCCGCCAAAGTAACTGATGATCAATCCCTTGATGTGCTGAGGGATGAGGTAATGGTCTAGTGCTGCATGGATGAGGGTATGAGGGATTGATCCGTATGCATTAGCCAAGTCCAGCCAAACAACGGTCAGGTTGCCATTGCTGGCCTTGGTCTCCCGGATCATCTGACTGAGAACTCCAGTGTGTTCCAGACATCCAGAGAAGCCTGGAATCCCACCTTTCTGGATAGCGGTGTCGATGTATCCATTCTCAGTCATGTATTTATTTATCATGTTTAATTATCCTGTGTATTTAGGTTCCTGCTTGGCCCTTCCTTTTTGTCCAGTTTTAAATGTCTTTGTGTTGTGTTGGATGTATGTTCCTGTCTGGATTACCCTTTGTGGATTTTATTAAAGAACTTTCAATTAATTCTCATCTCTGATACTATGAAGGTAAAAATGATATAAGGCTATAAATTGAACAAAAAGAAGTGGACCACGTGACGAAATAAATGCGAAAGCTGATATGTTCTTAAAGTACTGACTTTGACTGAGATTGTAGGAGCTGAAAGTGCAAAGAGTGAAGAGTTTTTTGTTTTTGTGTGTGTGTGTGTGTGTGTGTGTGTGTGAGTAGTCTGTGTTAAAAAATGCAGAACCTTGTAATTTGGCAACAGAAAAAATGCTGTACAAATAGAATTACATGAAGTGTTTGATGTATGTGCTAAAAGTGATGAGTTGTAAAATGTAGCTTGGCTGGGTAGCCAACAAAAAAATAAATATAATGGGTTGATAAGAAGCTATTTGTGCATAGACACAGGAGGGGTATGAAAATGTTACTGTTGAGTACAACTATTTAATAATTTTTTTAAACACTTTTTTCAATGTATAATTAACAAAAAAATTAATGAAGGCCAGCTGCTTAGGATTGTTTATTGTAGCAAATTAATCTACTGTACATCCAGGCTAATGGAAGCACAACAAAGAATGAACTGTGCAGATTATAAAAAAGACCTGCACAAACTAGAATAATATTTTCATGCTTCTCCTAATAAAGTCCATAAACGTAAACATATTACAACATTAAATTGACTAAACAATAAGCTAGAATACATTTAAAATCAATGGGAACATGTCATTTTGTTCAGTTTATGTCAATTCATTTATAATCTTCCAGTTACATTGTTGCTTTTCCCAGCAAGGTAAAAGTTTGACTAATATTTTGATTCATAGAAATCCACACATGGAATAGAGTGACATGATTGTTCTGTAAGTCTGGTGAAAAACAACATTTTAGTACTTTGACTACAATTGAATGTATTTCAAAATGATTGTGTAGATGATTGTACAAATTGCTCCATTTTCTAAACCTCTTCTTGCATAAAAAAAACGGAAGTTTCTTTCCCGAATGAGTTTGCAAATGACGGATCAGGCTGCTTTGACGTGTGAAACTCTTCTCACACTGAAGACACTTTTTATTATTATTATTATTTCCTTTATTTAGCCAGGAGATCACATTGAGACAGTACTATCTCTTCTTCCAGTGAGACCTGGTCAAAACAGCAGCACATAAAGTTTCGCAAAGAAGATCAGAAAACACAATACCACCAAAATTACTAAATCAGATCATAAAAAACAATTACATGTATCCTTTAAGACATTATACAGAATATGTTTAAAAGTACTCAAAGTTGGAAGGTTGTCATCATTCCAAGCCTTAGGAGCATAAAAGGAGAAAGTACATTTGCCAAGATTTGACGTTACCCTTGGGACTATTAACCGAATACAGAAACCAGATCTAGTGCGTTGATTATTTGGGTGAAATCTTAACAAATTAGAAAGATAAGATGGTAGTTTACCTAAAAGAGCCTTTAAAATAAATAAATACAAATGTAATTTTCTCCTTTTGATATAGAGATAACCAGTCTAAGGAATTGTACAACATACAGTGATGCGTCCGTGAGTCTGCACCTGTGACAAAGCGTATTGCTGCATGATAAACAGAATCTAGTTTTCTCAATAAAGTAACAGATGCATGCATATATATATATATGGTCACCGTAATCAAGTATAGACAAAAATGTACTCTCTACTAATTTCTTACGAGCCTTACAAGGAAAACATTTTTTAACCGATATAAAAAATCTAATTTCGGCCTGAGCTTTTTTAGTAACTTGTCAATGTGTATATCAAAGGTTAATCTCTCGTCAATCCAAATACCTAGGTATTTATAAGAGCTAACTCTTTCTTTTGATATACCGTTCGAAAATATGATTTCACTTGTACGGTTTCTCTCCAGTGTGAACTGTCATGTGAATCTTAAAGTTTACTTTATACATGAAACTCTTTCCACACTGTTCGCAGGTGTAAGGTTTCTCTCCAGTGTGAATGCTCATGTGGACAGTAAGGGTTCTTTTCCACATAAATCTCTTTTCACACTGAGAGCAGGTAAAAGGCTTCTCTCCAGTGTGAGTTCTCATATGGACAGTAAGGTTATATTTATTTGTAAAACTCTTTCCACACTGAAGGCATATTAACAGCTTCTTTTCAATGTAAATTTCATGTGAGTCTTAAGATCTCCATTTCGTGAGAAACTCTTCCCACACTGTTGGCAGCTGTAAGGTCTCTCTCCAGTCTGAATTCTCATGTTAGAATTAAAGGAACCGTATGTAAGAAATTTATGTCAGTTAATCATAAAATGGCCCTGACATGTCACTAGACATTAAGAAATCATGTTCATTTCAAATACTTATATCACTGACAACAGTGGTGTGGCCAGGATATTGTCATTTAAAAGTGAGAGTTGCAGCCCTCAACTGATGTTATCGTTGTCATTTTGTGTTTTGGTCTGAGGCTCCACCCTCCAGCTATCTACCAATCACGAAATCAGTAGAGTTTTGTGATCCGTCGTTATGAATCCGAAATACGTCGTGACAAAGTCCGAAATAAAACAAGGATTTGTATAGGAGATGCCTTTGAAAGATGGAGACGGCTGAAAACGGAGAAGAATTTGAAGATAGACGCCATCGTTGGTAATTTTCTCCTGGACAAGTAAGATTCATCTATGTTTGGCTAACTTTGCTTCCGTACACAGTGGATTTCCCACGGTCGGCCGTGCTAAATGCGTTCATAAAAAGCTTTATATCGCACCACGAGCAGGGTATGAAAACAATCTATGTTCCGACTGAAATGTGGTATTACAGTACATCTTTACGAAATATTTGGCTAATCGCCATCTGTAAATTTTTGCGATACAGAATTACTTCGCAAAACATCTCTTGTGAAGCATAAACATAATTAACAGAAGAAAAACAAATTTCTGTGTAGGACTCGTCACTTGCCATTGGAAGCTCCTTGTTGCAGCCTACTCCTGCAGCTTAGCTGGCAACCTGGAGTCAGGGGGGAGCGGGAGGGGATACACCGTTCTACAGTTTTTTGAAAGTGATTGCAGTACCAGTTTTGGCCACAATCCTACATACGGTTCCTTTAAGGTTTGTACTTTGTGTTTTTTTTTTCTGGTGAGAAAGTCTTTTTATTCTGTGAGCAACTAATTGATTTTTCTTCTGTTTTAAAATTATGTTTCTCATTTTGATATTTCTCTCCTGTTTCATTGAGTTCTTGACTTTCAGAGTCATCAGGTCTGAGGTGAAATAAGAAAAAATTAATAAACAGCAGTTTAATGGCACAAAGCAACAGACAACAAAAATTTAGACTAGTGCTGTCAATCAATTAAAAAATAACTGACAATACTAATTTGACAATAGTTTCACATTGAATCTCCAAATTAATGTAAAACAACTTAATCATTGTACATTTAAAATATGGGGCTTATTGGCATCTTTCACCAAGTAGCCAATTGTTAATGAAGACCAGTCTCAGTGATACAAATACTGCTAATGATCTGTCTCTATTAAATGCATTTCCTTCCAATTTTAGCCATTAATTATAGCCATAATTAAAAACAGTTATTTGTAACACACACACACACACACACACACACACACATATGTGTGTGTTACAAATAACTTTTTATACAAATATATGCTTTTATCACAACTACCATATAATTATAAAAAAAATCAGCTCCTTAAAAAACAAAAAAACAAAACATTATCTGCCATGTTTATCTTCACGCTAGAGAATTTAAAAGCAGAATTCAATTAAGAAAGATTTTCTAATTAAATCTACATTTTTGGTTTCTATTTAATTATTTGGCTCCAGGGTTGGGGAGTAACAAAGTACATGTAACATAATTTCATATTTAAAATACAAAATATGAGTAACTATTCAATAAGCAACCTGCACTGCTAGTCAGGACTCCCAGGAGGAAATCAGAAAGCCGAGCATTATGAAAATACAAATACAAAATTATGTAACATCATAGTCCAATTAAATTTTTTGTTTACTTGCAACTTGTCTCTCCGATCGGCTTTAAGGCACAATCTTATCTTGAAAAAGCATCTCAGTCTTTGAAAACCAGTGCTGTCAACTATATTTTCTATATTTATACCATATGGTGTGTTTAAGCAACTCTTAAAGAAGAAATGTCCTGTTTTCCTGAATATTAGCACAATTGCAAATGTGATGCTGACTTTATTCAGTTCAAAACACCTAAGACTACTTGAGAAAAAGGGGCATAACAGGTCCTCTTTAACTCCCATCACAGCACAAAAATTGTGCTCAACAAAGTTGCATTTGTATTCTAGTGCTATAAGATCTATTTAGAAACCAATTTTTTTTTTCCTAAAAGAGCTTGAAAATGATGTTGGCATTTGTGGACAAGAATAAGCACCATTTAGTTCTTGACCATCTGACCAACAACACTCAGTATTCACTCCTCTGCTTTTCTCATTGCATATGATTCCCTTGAAAGACATCTTGGATGCCCTGGGGGTAAGCAGATAAACATCAAATTTTCATTTTTGGGTGAACTATCCCTTTAAGCTCAGTCAAACACAATATAGCTAGTTGGCACTGTAAAGTGTACCATGGACAAAACACATTGCTTTAAAGTGTGAATTAGAATTGATGTCATTGTAGGAGCCCTGTATACGATTCTTATTGGAATCCTTTAGGATTGTTTTGACAAGGGTAATATAAACTTTTGACCTCAACTGTAATCGTGGTTGAAACAATGTAGTTGCCAAGAAACAAAGAGGTGAGGTCATAGAGTAATTTACAACAGGTTTGATTGTGGCCAATCAGAATCAAGGACCGGAACTGTCCTTTCTAGACATTTTGTTTGAAACTCTGTCCATGCTAAGGGGATCTTTTAGGATTCTCTTCAATGTGAATCTTCATGTGCCTGTTAAGGCTTCCTTTTTGACTGAAACTGTTTCCACACTGGTTGCACGTGTAAGGCTTCTCTCCAGAGTGAATTCTCATGTGAATGTTAAGGTATCTTTTATGAGTGAAACACTTTCCACACTGTTGGCAGGTAAAAAGGCTCCCTGTAATGTGAATTGTCTGGTGAACTTTAAAGTTTCCACTTTCATTCAACCTCTTTTCAGACTGAGGGGATCTGTAAGGCTTTTCTCTATTGCACATTTTCATGTGACTTTCAAGGCCTCCTCGTTGACTGAAACTCTTTCCACACTGTTTGCATGTGAAAGGCTTCTCTCCAGTGTGAAATCTCATGTGTCTGTTAATGCATCCTTTACGAGTGAAACTTTTTCCGCACTGTTTGCATGAGTAAGGTTTCTCTCCAGTGTGAACTCTCATGTGCATTTTAATGTATCCTTGTTGTTTGAAACTCTTTCCACACTGTTTGCATGAGTAAGGCTTCTCTCCAGTGTGAAATCTCAGGTGTCTGTTAAGGCATCCTTTACGAGTAAAACTTTTTCCACACTGTTGGCATGAGTAAGGCTTCACTCCAGTGTGAATCCTCATGTGCCTTTTAAGGTGTCCTTGTTGTTTGAAACTCTTACCACACTGACAGAAAATTAAACTACTCATAGTTCCTGTCTTTTGTGCTCTTTCTTGTTTAGAAGTCTTTTCAGACTCTAAGAAACAAAAAGACTTTTCTCCAGATACAAATTGAAGATTTTCAAACTGATCTTTCTCTTCAGTTTCATTCAGTTCTTCTCTCTCCTCTTTCAGCGCTGTTAGGTCTAAGGTGGAAATACAAAAATGTAAAAGTTAACCTCAGTTTAATGGCACAAAGCAATTAACATCACAACTTGTAGATATGTAATGCATGAATGCTAGATGCTACCAGGGGCGTCCAAACCTGATCCTAGTTGGTCGGTATCCTACAGAGATTAAGGTGGCTGTTATACAATTAAATAAATCTCGGAAATGTATATAGACTGCTCTCAACTATTATATACCCATTTGATGTCTCCTGGGGAGACATTTAGAGAGAGGCTAGGAAAAAAGAAAGAGGAGAAACTCCCCAAATTATATTTTATTTACAAGGTTCGGGAGGAGCACAATCAGATAATCAACCAATTCATTTCAAATTTGATATTTAATAAGCCAAGCTTTATCATTTGTTTCTCTGTATTATATACATTTTTTTATTTGTTGAACATCAGTTAAATTGTTACTCTTAATTTGGTTTGGGTGTTTTTTTGTATTTTCTAGCTCGAGGAACAGACACATTCTCTATAGTGTGATATCTAGGTAAAGGGATCTCTATATGCTGAGAATTATCTGATTTCTGATGTGAGGTGGCTAGCAGACGGTCGGTTTAGCCAGTCTGTCTGCTTCCTGACCTGCGCCCTAGTTAGTCAAGTGCAAACTCTAAGACACGGAGCACAGGGCAACTAATACTGTTCCGTTTTCTTCCCTCGGAAAGGGCAACCCCGTGTACAAAGAGGATATTACTCTGTATTCCACATTTGTTTGTTTATTTTTAGCTCAAAAAGGATAACCAGTAATAAACCTGAAATAACAAGAAATGCAAACGTTTCAATTTCCATGTACATACTACAACCAGCCCCTTGTTTAACTCAACAGCCCAATAACAATAAATAACATTAATCAAAATACAAATATAAATAATATTAATATACTATAATAATAAAACTAATTTCATAATTTAAACGTACACAATTCACACTTCAAACATTATGCATCAACTCAAGTCCTACCACAACTCTATGCAAAATGCATGCAATCGGCAAACCAGGAAGTCCGCGATTCCTACTTCATCAAACATTATAAAACTAAATAAAGTAAATACAAATGAACACGTATAGTATAGTAATGTTATGAATCTAAATGTTAATCCCACGGCTTCGCCACCACGTCTATCTCTATCAGTAAACAAATCTGCTTTGATCTACCGGAGAATTGTGAAATAGCGTTATCTTTAACGTGCAACGGACATAAACACAATACAACAACATAGCATTGCGACAGCAGACAACATAAAGCATACATCATTAAAGTAGACAAGAAAACATTTGAGATTAAGAGAGTTTACCAAGTAGCTGCACACCGGGTTGAAAGTTATTACAAACTGAATGAATCTCACGCTTCCTTTTCACGTAGTAAACACCGGTCACACGTGCTCATAGCACACTCCTCTCTTAAAGAGGCACTACACTATTGGGCTGCTAAAGTGTAACTTGCAACATTGGTAGCTCTAGTTTAAAGTAAATTTAATCATTAAACATTTAATTAAACATATAAATAACAAAACTCCACAGAAATCACAACAAATACAGAGTTCAGACTGCACGACTTTCAAAGCAATCGTGTCACAGATCTTTTCACATTGCATGACTATCTGGGGTAGTATTCTGTCGCTGCTGTGTTCACGCTGCACGATGGATCAGCGATAGGAGGTTTCACACTGCCTGACTTTACAATAGGAAGAATCACTGACAACCTTGTCCCGGTCCGCAAACTACGTCTTACAACGAAACACTCACGAGAAGTGACATGGAAACAACGCGAGGTCAGTCGTGCAAGTTTTCACGTGAGACTGGGATTATTATTTAAAAAAATGGCAGCCCGCAAGAATCTTGTCATACAAATTGCATGTGCACTCATCTGCAGCGAAAAGAAAAGAAGCCAAAACAATGCTTGTTGATATTGTGGTCTATACCTTCGTAACTGTTCCCCCAACTTCCCGCTGGCCTGGATGTTGCTCTCTCATTGGCTGTAGCTAATCGCTGATGTCATTTTCAGTCAGATCACCTTTCACACGGCAGGTCCAGATATTTAGCATGCCAAATATCTCATGGGTGTCGGCGACTCGTCTGCGATTCTCTCAGATTGCGTCTTTGATAGTTCACAAGGTGTGATTGTCACTCGCGTGAACGAGCACCGATTTGCCTGTGGTTTTGGGCATTTGTCGGCAATTTCTCAAAACCTGTCGGCGAGTCAAAATCGGGGCTAAAATCATGCAGTCTGAACTCAGCATAATGCTGTTAAACTAACCTGGTCCAAAGGCAAACAGACAGGCTAAGCTGAGTCCTTTAACAATGACTAATAGGAATGCACTGATTTTACAGCCTTTCTCTCTGGTTTTATGACAGCTGTACCTTCTATCTCCAGTCTTTGAAAGACTAAATTAAAAATGAAATGATAGAAAACAGCCTACATTTTAACTGGGAAGAGGAAAATACATTTATTCATTTGAGGAAGTAATTAGGACTGTATTAGTCAGCTTACAATTGATTTACATTTATTGCTATGATAAAAATTACACTTACATTATAGTTTATAATACATGTCACATTTAATGTCCAACAACACATATTTTAACCAAATGTATGTTTTTCTTCAGAACTTACTAAACTACTATTATATTGTGTCAGCACTTGTTTACATGTGTATACCTCGTCCACTCCTGACAACAAAGTGGATGGTTGTATGACTTTCTAACATTTACATATTCTTATGAAGAATATACACTGAGGAAAACACAACATCTCAAATATATGTAATGGTACAAATATATTTGCCATGGTGGATCAATTTGATCTATAATTGACACTAGGGACTGCTTAAGAAGCATGCATATTAAATTATCTTGACTAACTCAACCTGGATCAAATTAGTGAGATAGTTTATTAGTCACTAATAACCTTACTTAAATGGTCATTTTTGGTACAACTTTAACCCTGATTGATTTGTTAGATTTTTTTCAGATCACGTTTTGGACTTAAATCCCAGGTTTTCTGTGTGTCTCTTTTGAAACAGCCCCCAGAGCTCAACATTAAGCCTTGATATGTGCTTGTCCTTTGGACACCTAAATCATCCATTTGTCCAAGTAAAAAGTTTGGCTACATCCACACAATGTCAGAGCTTTCTCTATTCAATCTTTTTTCCCCCTCATCTCAAGAAATACCTGCGACCACATGAAACTGACACAAAACTATGTAGTATATATGCCAGATAAATATGTAGCGCATTAATTCTGCCACAGAGATACACTAAAAATTGAAAAGAAACTTTTGGCAGTGCCCATAAACCTTGCACGCAGTATACCAAAAAAAAAAAAAAAAAAAAAAAAAAACATGAAACAATACATTTATTAATCTGTGTTAATGTTAGTAAATAAAAAGACAATCATTCAATGTTTGTTCATGTTTTTGTTATGTGAAGTAGCGGTGTCTGACTAGGGGCGAGACATTGGCTGATGACATTATCATTTTAGAAAATATACAGATTCACTGTACACACGAAACCACATGAGTGTCATTTTCTTATGTTTCCACTCAGGGACCGGGTTTAAAGGTGCCATAGAATGGAAAACTGAATTTACCTGGGCATAGTTAAATAATAACAGTTCAGTACATGGACATGACATACCATGAGTCTCAAACACCATTGTTTCCTCCTCCTTATATAAATCTAGTATTTGCAAAAGACCACCGAAAAAAAGGTCAATTCCAACATAACACAGACTGTTACGAAACTTTCCTGGGATCGTTAATAGTTACGCCCCCAACATTTGCATCGCCCAATCATCAGTATCGTCAGCACATCAGTAAAACAAGGCAAGCCACTGAAGGGACACGGTTAGCTTAATGCTAGCGCTAGCCTGTTACATTGCAATACATAGGATTTCACTTACCACATAAACATACATGACTGCGCTGATGATGGTGAATGATGGAGAAATAACTGCCTGATGATGGCGAATGATTTACAGATCTTGAGTATCACTGACATACAGCTGAACGTGTGTGGTAAGAAGCACTCTCTCTGCATGATAACTTTACACAGAGCACATGCATCACAGTAATCAGACTAAGATTCAAAACGGCAGATTCAACAAACCACATATTAAAAGCGGCTAGAGCTCCTAATTAAATATAGTGTACCCGCTATAGAGATGAGCAGCTCTGTGAAACAGCCAATCAGAGCAGAGCTCATTAATATTCATGAAGCTTCCAAATAAGCCAATAACAGAGCATTTCATTCTAGGTACCTGTTAAATATAAAAAAATCTAAACTGTTTTTCGTTTGTTTGTGTATGCGGGACGCCGGCCAAATGGGTGTCTATTAGGTCTGTAAATTTTTGAAACGCATGTGACTTGAGGCTGCGCTCTGATTGGCTTGTTTCAGATTGTCCTCGGGGCGCAGAGCACTGCGCCCCAGACCCTCCCACTTTAGATCTTAGCCAATCAAACTTGTTTTTATATATTTTGTCCTCATGGGATTGGACCGTTCTCGACTGTAAAATATGTGCAATATCTTTTCCGATATGAAAGTAAATTTGATTTTATCTTTCACAAGCCGTTCAAATGAAGAAAAAAATAAAATAAAATAAACGTACGAATCATGGAGCTTGGATAGAGTTTGCTTGCTAGATGCCATGTAAGTCATGCCTTTTATTGTTTTCATTGTTTGTTATTTGAAAGTCCTGTCACCGAAGCCTTGTGGGCAACTACACAGAAAGTAACGTAAACTGTAATAATGCAGATTAACTCAATCGTCGGGGTACAAGCAAGATTAACTCAATCGTCGGGGTACAAGCAAGGGTTTATGTAGATGTCTTTTTTCAAGTAAATTGTGAGTGTTTATGTTAGTATTATTATAAGCACAATATTAATATATATATATATATATATATATATATATATATATATATAGTGTTCCTTCTTTAATTGGACATACAAATATATTGTCAATAGCATTATAATTACTTATTATATTGGACTATATATAACTTGATGGAAATTAATTTATATTCAATGTTTTATTACAAATCAATTTATTTTCTCTGTCTTTGAGATTTATCCTGTGGCTCCCTCGTGTGGATAACATTAGTACTATGGCCTTTATCTCTGAATCACATTAAAATAAATGGCTAATATTTTTTGGGATGATTACAAATGTTAAATGATTACTTTACTGATAATAAAGCCTGTATTAACAGTGTGATTCATTTTGTGTGCGCCCCCCTAAAAAATTTTAGCACCAGCCGCCACTGGTTGTAAATGGACCTGTTAAACCGTTTCTGGAGATTTTTTTTGCCCTTTCCTATGCCATATACCTTCTATGTAGATATCAGAGAACAACTTAAAATATTTTCTAAATGCATTATGCACCTTTAAATACATATTGGTTTTACTCTCCCAAAACGCCAGATCCGTCAATAAAAATATAAAATTTTTGCATATACAGCTAATCTCTGTGTGGACAAGGCCTTAGATGCATGTAAGATTTGTTTTTATTTTTTTGTTAAAGTAATTTATTCACAAGCAATATTCTCATTACAGTTTTATCAGCTCAATCAGGCAAGGCTCCAAAAAGTACCTAGGACAACATGATAAAACAAAACATGATGGGAGCATGCTCATAATTGACCTTATAATGAGCACAGAGGCCAGTTAAGGAGAGGCCCAAGGCTGATGATACACTGGGCAACTTTTTGAGCAATGTTGCCGGTCAACTTTGGCAAATGTAGCCGTCAATGGGCAACCAGGTGAGATACAGGGCTCACGATTGATCTAAATTATCCAGATAGAAATCTGTTACCCATTTTCAATGGGAAAGTGCCCAAACAATATTGCAAAAAAAAAGTTGCCCGATAAAATTGCTCAAAAAGTTGCCCCATGTATCATCAGCATAATACACCTGATATGATTGCCTCACGAAGCTCCATGGGGCAGAGGACTTAACTCTCAGAGATGAGAGGGGGACCCAGACACTTTTCCTGGCTTGCTCATAGGAGAACCTCAAGAGTCTGGGAAGCACTGCCAAGCAGAAGCAGCCTAACAGGGAGGCAAAAAAGGCCTAAGAACCTGATATGACAGCGCACAGAGAAGAGAACAGAGTCCTTAGCTCTCAGATCGAGAGAAATCACATGTTCCATCTGAGACTGGTAGCTTTATCAGGCATTATTTGAAGAAAATTTTCTAAAGAAGGTTCTGAACCTTCTAAAGGTTTCCTTCAGAGAAACAGTGATATAAAAACTTTGATTTTGAAATACACAGTGCTCATGTTTGTTTAACAAAGTCAAAGCCTTTTGGAAAATCTATTGGTTGTGGTCAGTTTTGATAATGTAGTGACGATGTATGATATTTGAGTCACCACAAATAAATCAATGCATGGGAAACACCTCAGCACAACAACCTGAGCCCAGTGTATGCCTGCTCATCACCTTAACCTTAAGTTGGGGTAGAATTAAATTAATGCCAATGCTCAGCCTTTTGTTTTTTTGAACCCCCTCCATCACCTCACGTACCCCAGTTTGAGAACCACTGGTTTATACCGTTCTCATGTTAAAATACAGTACCTTGGTGTAAGTTTGACCTATGCCTCCTGAACAGTGGTCATCTATTGATTTACTTGAATATATTGATATTATTTTAATAATTTTCTTCATTTGCTCTCTTTAACCAGTAATTTTCTTTATATATTTTCTTCTTCTTTCCCTTTTTCCTCATTTTCCTCCTTATTCGCTTTTTTTTTACTTTATATACACACAAGATATAATTATTTTTGTGTTTGTTTTATTGTCAGACTTGCTTTATATTTACAACACTGTTTTGTCCCATTTTGTACTGTTTTTCTGTATGTCCTACATTGTCTTCTTCTACAAAAAAATGGTAAATTAAAGGAAATTTGCATGAAAAAGTATCATCTGTTCCATTTGTATAGTCTTAGGTGTGAGGTGAATTAAATGTTTTCTGACATTTCAGTGTGGATGAGAAACTTTTGAAAAATGCTTGAAAACGCAAGTGTGGATTCATATAGTTGTAGCCTAAGTGTTTTTCCTTGTTTTATTTGCTTACCAAATACTTTAAAGGTTGTATCAGCGATTTCTAGCCTAAAACATAAAGTGTCGATTTCAGCTTACCTTTCTTCACGATCCGCTCGCTGCCTGCCCCATAAATTGTCTGTGAAAAAACCGCGTCTCTCTGGTCAGCCTAGGGTCCGAGATATGCCAAAAAAACAATCAGCGCTATCAACACACCACAGATAACCAAACAGTGTTCCATCCAATCAGCGTCAGGGGTTTGGTGTTGTGGACTTTCCTACTGGTGCTGGGACGTGAGGGAGGCGGAGCGAAAGTCCACAACACCAAACCCCTGACGCTGATTGGTTGGAACACTGTTTGTTTTTGTGTGGAAAGGTTGGTAGTGCCGATTGTTTTTTTGGCATATCTCGGACCCTAGGCTGACCAGAGAGACGTGGTTTTTTCACAGACAATTTATGGGGCAGGCAGCGAGCGGATCGTGAAGAAAGGTAAGCTGAAATTGACACATTATGTTTTAGGCTAGAAATCGCTGATACAACCTTTAAATGAACATGTAGACAGCATGCAGTAGCCAAATGTAATTACTCACATTTCAAGGTTTGCTTTGTGCCAAATAAATTATTTTCTTAGTACTTTTGCATAATTAGCCAAAGTGCTATAAATCAATGGTTTTAATATTAGAAGCAAATAGCCTACTAGGTTTAATGTTACAATGTTTGGTTAAGGCTAATTCCATATTATTGTTGATTTAAATGCATGATGTCATAATAACAAATGCTCTGAGAATAAAAACCAACCTGTTTGTTCCTCAGTATCTTCATGTTTGACTCTAAATGTTTCTTCACTCATGTCTTCACTCTCCTCTTTAATAAACACCATCTGTGTTTGTTCCTCAGTATCTTCATCTTTGACTCTAAATGTTTCTTCACTCATGTCTTCACTCTCCTCTTTAATAAACACCATCTGTGTTTGTTCCTCAGTATCTTCATGTTTGGCTCTAAATGTTTCTTCACTCATGTCTTCCATCTCCTCTTTAATAAACACCATCTGTGTTTGTTCCTCAGTATCTTCATGTTTGATGAATGTTTCTTCAATCTTCATGTCTTCACTCTCCTCTTTAATAAACGCCATCTTTATAATAGTGTTTCACATGGATCTCTGTTGATTCTCCAGGAGTTTTTTCTGTTTGAACACTTTGTCCTGTTTAATATAAGAATTATTAATAGAAAGAACAATCAATGCAAACTAAATCTCTATCTGTATCTAAAACAGCTGCACTAGTAAGACAGTCAGAGTTAAAAGACTTCTATATAAAATTTATAATACAAATTACACCGGTTTATATTCAAGTAAACGATTTTGATCTTTATTTGATCTTTATTTATTATTTATCATATTTAATATATTACAGTCTCATGAAATCATTCTCGGTTGTGATTCACTCGTTTGTGTTTGTTGTCGTTTGTAGTCCGCGTGCCGCTGAATCGAATCACTGAATCATTTCACAAATGATTCGATTCAAATGATTCGGATTCTGAGTCTCTCACTTCTTATCATCACACGATTGATTCATGATATAGAGAGCGAAACGGAACGCACTTCTGTTATTAAAGGCTTACGTTTAAGTTACACTAAATAACGCATGACAACGTTATATTTGATAATGATGCATTTATTTTACACAGCTTATAAAAACGCTTTCAACAGCGTGCATTGACTTAAAAACGTTAAAACCACAAACCTTTCTTCTCTTGAAAAACAACAGATGAGGAGCGCAGCGCATCTTTATGTCGTCACATCATCAGAGCAAAATAAAAGTCCCATTGGTGCGCTTCTCTCTAGAATCACAAATATATCATAGAAATGTTGATTGTAGAACAGAATTTCGTACCCTTATGATGATGCATTTCTAAAGTTAATAACATCATAAACCTAGAATTAGTTTTCTCTATTTTTAATGTGCATTTAAAACACTATACTTTCTTATACAGTATACCTTGACATTAAATTCACATTAATCTAGTTAATGCTGCTGTGTAACTGTTACAAAGGGGTTGTGATGGCAAATTTGATCTATCAGTCTTTTGACTATTGTAATCAATCTCTTGTTATTTAGTTTGTTTGTGTATTTATTTATTTATTCCTCTTTTGGAAAGTTACTGAAACACTGTCAGGGATTTTATTTTTATTTTGCTATCGAGGCAAATGAGGACACAAAAATATATATGTGTCGCAGTTTCTATTTACTACTACAAAGGTTTATTTATTGTGAATGTTATTGAAATATGATTAAAATTTCCAAAGATTGTCTTTTTTTAAATGTGCATATAATCTGTGCTAAAATTATTATATAAAATATATATAAATATATTTTATATATTAATTATATAAATATTATTAGATATAAATGATAATATGGTCTGTATTTGATCTTACTTATTTCAGTGGTAATGTTCTTTTATGTTAGCAATTTTGTTTAAAAAAATTTTTTTTCCAGTGTAAAGGAATATGCTTCATTGATTTTTACCTTTTCAGTTTTTTTAATTGGCACAAACATGCAAACATATTCAGCTGTTACTCCATATCTTCTTTTATCAACAGTGAAAAGTTCAGATAATAAATACACAAACAGTTTATTAGCAACTTTACATAAGTACATCTATCAGAAAAAAAGTAGGTTATGTTGTTTTAATGTTATGATTTTAGTGAAGATATATGTTTTGAGAACAAAATACCTTCAATACATCTTGATAGAGCTGGGGCCTGATGTATAACGTTGCGTACGCACAAAATGGGCATAGAAATATGCATGCAAATTTTTCCACGCACATATCGGGATTTATAAAAAATAAACTTGGCGTAAATAAGTGCGCAGCGTAAGGATGCTCTTGACCGTGCATGTGTATGTGCATGTGAGTGTATGTGTTTTGGCGACACCAAATGGCCCAAATAGCAATAACGACTTGTTAGTCATGGTAAAATCATGCTAGCGACTTGTTAGTCATGCTAAAATAATGTTAAAATCATGCTAGCGACTTGCTAGTCATGCTAGAATCATGCTAGCGACTTTGCTAGTCATGCTAAAATAATGCTAAAATCATGCTAGCGACTTGCTAGTCATGCTAAAATCATGCTAGCGACTTGCTAGTCGTGCTAAAATCATGCTAGCGACTTGCTAGTCATGCTAGAATAATGCTAGCGACTTGCTAGTCGTGCTAAAATAATGCTAAAATCATGCTTGCGACTTGCTAGTTGTGCTTAAATCATGCTAGCGACTTGCTAGTCGTGCTAAAATCATGCTAGCAACTTGCTAGTCGTGCTAAAATCATGCTAGCGACTTGCTAGTCATGCTTAAATCATGCTAGCGACTTGTTAGTCATGGTAAAATCATGCTAGCGACTTGTTAGTCATGCTAAAATAATGCTAAAATCATGCTAGCGACTTGCTAGTCATGCTAGAATCATGCTAGCGACTTTGCTAGTCATGCTAAAATAATGCTAAAATCATGCTAGCGACTTGCTAGTCATGCTAAAATCATGCTAGCGACTTGCTAGTCGTGCTAAAATCATGCTAGCGACTTGCTAGTCATGCTAGAATAATGCTAGCGACTTGCTAGTCGTGCTAAAATAATGCTAAAATCATGCTTGCGACTTGCTAGTTGTGCTTAAATCATGCTAGCGACTTGCTAGTCGTGCTAAAATCATGCTAGCAACTTGCTAGTCGTGCTAAAATCATGCTAGCGACTTGCTAGTCATGCTTAAATCATGCTAGCGACTTGTTAGTCATGGTAAAATCATGCTAGCGACTTGTTAGTCATGCTAAAATAATGCTAAAATCATGCTAGCGACTTGCTAGTCATGCTAGAATCATGCTAGCGACTTGCTAGTCGTGCTAAAATCATGCTAGCGACTTGCTAGTCATGTTAAAATCATGCTAGCGACTTGCTAGTCATGCTTAAATCATGCTAACGACTTGTTAGTCATGGTAAAATCATGCTAGCGACTTGCTAGTAATGCTAAAAATCATGTTAGCGACTTGCTAGTCTTGCTTAAATAATGCTGGCGACTTGCTAGTCTTGATAAAATCATGCTAGTGACTTGCTAGTCATGCTAATATCATGCTAACGACTTGCTAGTCATGCTAGAATCATGCTAGCGACTTTGCTAGTCATGCTAAAATAATGCTAAAATCATGCTAGCGACTTGCTAGTCATGCTAAAATCATGCTAGCGACTTGCTAGTCGTGCTAAAATCATGCTAGCGACTTGCTAGTCATGCTAGAATAATGCTAGCGACTTGCTAGTCGTGCTAAAATAATGCTAAAATCATGCTTGCGACTTGCTAGTTGTGCTAAAATCATGCTAGCGACTTGCTAGTCGTGCTAAAATCATGCTAGCGACTTGCTAGTCGTGCTAAAATCATGCTAGCGACTTGCTAGTCATGTTAAAATAATGCTAGCGACTTGCTAGTCATGCTTAAATCATGCTAGCGACTTGTTAGTCATGGTAAAATCATGCTAGCGACTTGCTAGTCATGCTAAAAATCATGTTAGCGACTTGCTAGTCTTGCTTAAATAATGCTGGCGACTTGCTAGTCTTGATAAAATCATGCTAGTGACTTGCTAGTCATGCTAATATCATGCTAACGACTTGCTAGTCATGCTAGAATCATCCTAGCGACTTTGCTAGTCATGCTAAAATAATGCTAAAATCATGTAGCGACTTGCTAGTCATGCTAAAATCATGCTAGCGACTTGCTAGTCATGCTAAAATCATGCTAGCGACTTGCTAGTAATGCTAAAATCATGCTAGCGACTTGTTAATCATGGTAAAATCATGCTAGCGACTTGCTAGTCATGCTAAAATTATGCTAAAATCATGCTAGCGACTTGTTAGTCGTGCTAAAATCATGCTAGCGACTTGCTAGTCGTGCTAAAATCATGCTAGCGACTTGCTAGTCATGTTAAAATCATGCTAGCGACTTGCTAGTCATGCTTAAATCATGCTAACGACTTGTTAGTCATGGTAAAATCATGCTAGCGACTTGCTAGTCATGCTAAAAATCATGTTAGCGACTTGCTAGTCTTGCTTAAATAATGCTGGCGACTTGCTAGTCTTGATAAAATCATGCTAGTGACTTGCTAGTCATGCTAATATCATGCTAACGACTTGCTAGTCATGCTAGAATCATGCTAGCGACTTTGCTAGTCATGCTAAAATAATGCTAGCGACTTGTTAATCATGGTAAAATCATGCTAGCGACTTGCTAGTCATGCTAAAATTATGCTAAAATCATGCTAGCGACTTGTTAGTCGTGCTAAAATCATGCTAGCGACTTGCTAGTCGTGCTAAATTCATGCTAGCGACTTGCTAGTCATGTTAAATTCATGCTAGCAACTTGCTAGTCATGCTAAAATAATGCTAGCGACTTGTTAATCATGGTAAAATCATGCTAGCGACTTGCTAGTCATGCTAAAATTATGCTAAAATCATGCTAGCGACTTGTTAGTTGTGCTAAAATCATGCTAACGACTTGTTAGTCATGGTAAAATCATGCTAGCGACTTGCTAGTCATGCTAAAAATCATGTTAGCGACTTGCTAGTCTTGCTTAAATAATGCTGGCGACTTGCTAGTCTTGATAAAATCATGCTAGTGACTTGCTAGTCATGCTAATATCATGCTAACGACTTGCTAGTCATGCTAGAATCATGCTAGCGACTTTGCTAGTCATGCTAAAATAATGCTAAAATCATGTAGCGACTTGCTAGTCATGCTAAAATTATGCTAAAATCATGCTAGCGACTTGCTAGTCATGCTAAAATTATGCTAAAATCATGCTAGCGACTTGTTAGTGGTGCTAAAATCATGCTAGCGACTTGCTAGTCGTGCTAAAATCATGCTAGCGACTTGCTAGTGGTGCTAAAATCATGCTAGCGACTTGCTAGTCATGCTAAAATCATGCTAGCAACTTGCTAGTCATGCTAAAAATCATGTTAACAACTTGCTAGTCTTGCTTAAATAATGCTAGCAACAGCATAGCAACACCTTAGCATCTATTCACATTCAAACTATTTATATCTTCTAACTATTTATATCTATAAATCTATCTATTTTCAAACTATTTATATCTATCTAGCCTATCTATCTTCAAACTTTATTAATCAAACTAAAACTATTTCAAACTGAAAACCTTTAAACTTTCTTTAAACTAAAAGCTTTTAAAACTACTTAAAACTTACTGGCTAGGCTTTCTCAAGCCAACTTAAAGTTTGCTAACAAACTTTTTATCTAGTTTTTTATTATTGATTGACAGACAGCACCTTTACCTTTTATAGATGTTGGTTTTGGTAATATTTGTACAAATTAGTGAATATGAATTTCAATGTAATTGTATAGGCCCCCTAGAAAAAGATCGGGACGGCCCCCATCCCCTTGGCCCGCTTCAAATTTCCAGTTCGATAATCCGGCCCTCAAGTGGATCTAATTGAATAGCCCTGAACTACACCATTAACCATCCTCTACAAGAGAGAAACACAGAATAACTAATTAAACTCAATTAAGAAAAAACATTGACGTTATCATGTGACCAACGATGTTATAACAAGTGCAACAACTTAACATATAGCGACAGGTTTAATTCATCTTTCTATAAATATTTTGATATTGATGAAATTTGTTCATTTTGTGGTCATGTTGAAGAAACAGCTGTTCTTTTATTGTGATTGTAGTATAACAGATACGTTTTGGGTTCATTTAGGTTTTTGTATTTTTTTATTCTTAAAGAAATATTTTTTGTCAGGAAAACCCAAATTCTTTATTTTTTGAAAAAGTTATTTCTTTTGTTTTGTATTAAAAATTGTTTATCCACACACAAAAATAGTTTAAATTGTTGAATTTCTCTTTTCATCCCTGAGGCTTATCAATAACAAAAATAAATCCAATTTTTGATAAACGATGATGTGAATATTTTGATTATTCAGAGATATTTAATCATATTTCCCCGTGTATATAATTGCATACTAATAGTTGTTTTTAGTTTTTCTCATTATGATTGTTTATTGTTAAAGATAAATACCATCTTTCCCTGAGACTGTAATTGTAAGTTAGGTAGTATTAGTAATAAAATGAAAATAAGCACAACAGCTGCTCAAACACCTCATAGCATCAGTAACACAACAACCCTACCTAGTACATCTTCCTCCATGTTTGCAATATCTGCACAAAGAAGAAGTGGATCAGCTGCTTGAAGATCTTGTGTTTGGAGGTGTTTTTTGAGGATTTTACACTCAAAAAAATGTAAGTATTACTACTTAGAAATTAAGATTACCTCAGAATGCACTGCTTATAATAATGATAACCTATATTATAAATAATTATAATGACCTATAATTATTTATATTTTTTAGTAAAATAAGCAGGTTTTTTTAATCAAGTAATTAATTAATACATATGTTAATGAAACTTATATTTTATTTACTGATAACAACATGGACATATGAGTAAAATAATAAAGTAACCATGAACTTAAATAAAGACACATGGAACAAAGCTTTATTCAGACATATTGGTATTTTAGTCTTTCTCTAGATGCTCTCGCTGGCTCTTTGGTCTCTGAGGATGAAGAGACCACAGCATCATCTGGTCCAGATGAGACAAAGAGCAGGTGGAGTGATGGAGGGTCTCATCGATGGCACTTGACCATTTCCAGGATGCTGCTGTGGATTTCTCTTTTCTCGATGCACACACCAGTTTGCAGCAGATATTTCAGATCATACAAAGATGTACAAATACAATACAAAAGTTGTCATTTTAACAGCACAATTTCATTAGATCTCTGTATAAGAATTAACAAAATTACCAAACTTTATTTTAAGTTACAGATTTTACTTTTTTCCCCACAAATGCTGCTGTCACCTTTCCTTTCAGGTCCTGCTCCACCGCAAAATATCTGCAACAAAGGCACAGAAATCTAGAATCAGAAAAGTGATTAAAGTTTTTTTTATTATTAATAAACTGCAACTTAAGGTTTAAATAGATGTCTGTAGTGTACTCACTCAAAGCCTTTGATGGCAGCACTGCTTCATCAGTCACTCTTCACCGGACAAGCATACTTGTCTCATCTGTCCCTGAAACATCCACACAAGATTCAGTTCCCTCTGATTCATGTGCTCAATACTACATTTATGAGGTAGCTGTTGTGTTCATTGGCTTTTTATCCAATACAAATGCTCCTGAATTTATAAACAGTACTATTAGACAAATTAAATAGATAACTCATGTTTAGTTACCATATGTACATGTGTTTATTTACATTACATTAATCTAAAGCAGTGTTGACAACAGAGAATTCTACTTAAACTCACATAACGTCCATCACTCGTTTAGATGTCTGTTTGGTGTTGTGATGTGCTCATTTAATTCTCTCAGAACATGTTCCTGTCAGTTGTTAAACATTTAGTAATCATCTTTAAGATGCTATGGTCGCTATACGTAATAAAAACGTGTTTTACAGAGAAATCACAAATATACTTCAACGTTACACGTATTGACACCTTATGCAAATCAGCAGTTTACGATACAGTAGCTCAACAAATACGATTTTAAGACAGGGAACCGTGTTTTGGTTTGTAATACTCACATGTGTAAACACTCTCGTTGCGGTTCCCAATACCGCTCGATGATGACGTTTTGGCCTCCTGTGGCCTCCTGGGATTGAAAAGTGTGCATCAGATGAACACTTCAGAATCTGGGCTGAAGCAGTAGGACATCCGGGGATTTCTCGCCTACTCTTTTATGAATACTGAGGTTTCGAACGTACTTCTTTCTTCACATACTCTTTTTTCCTACTAGATAGTAGGTAAGTAGGCATATTCGAACGCACTTTAAGTAGACGCTTGTCCGAATCTCGCGAGAATTAGTGCACTCGCCTACTGATTCTCGCCTACTCTTTTATGAATACTGAACATTCAAACATACTTTTTTGCTCGCCTACTGCTTTTTGCCTACTATATAGTATGGAAGTATGCGGTTTCGAACGCAGCCGGTAAGAACAAACAGAACCTATCACTTACTCTACTACTTCCTGTTTTAGCTAGTACAGATTGAGCTACACGTTTCCCTCTAGTGGCAAGTATGAACATGTCAAACAGAAGACTCTGACAAAACCTGTGACAGACAGTGACTGTTACAGTACTGGCTGAGAAGGATCAGGTTTGGACACCCTGGTATAGGCTCTAGAATACATGCTTTACATATCTACATGTTTTGATGTTAATTGTTTTGTGCCACTAAACTGGGGTTAACTTTTATTCCTTTTTTTCCACCTTAGACCTAACAGCGCTGAAAGAGGAGAGAGAAGATCTGAATGAATCTGAAGAGAAAGATCAGGTTTTTTGTTCCCTACAGTCTGAAAAGACTTCTAAACAAAAAAGAGCTCAAACTACAGGAACTAGGAGTTATTTTTCTTGCGTTCAGTGTGGAAAAAATTTCACTCAAAAAGGAAGCCTTAAAACGCATATGAGTATTCACACTGGAGAGAAGCCGTACACTTGCCAACAGTGTGGAAAGAGTTTCATTCTAAAAGGATGCCTTAACAGACACATAAGACTTCACACTGGAGAGAAGCCTTACACATGCTCTCAATGTGGAAAGAGTTTCGCTCAAAGTGGAAACCTTAAAGTCCACCAGAAAACTCACATGGAGAGCCCTTTTACCTGCCAGTGGTGTGAAAAGAGTTTCAATGAAAAAGGAAGCCTTAACAGACACATGATGATTCACACTGGAGAGAAGCCTTACTCATGCAAACTGTGTGGAAAGAGTTTCAATGAAAAAGGAGCCCTTAAAAGGCACATGTTTGTTCATACTGGAGAGAAGCCTCACACATGCAAACAGTGTGGGAAAAGTTTTAGTCTAAAAGGAAGCCTTGAAAGGCACATGAAAATTCATAATAGAGAGAAGCCCAACAGATCCTCTTAGTGTAGAGTGAATTTAAAACAAAATGTATAGAATGGAACTTTCTCATTCAAATGTAAAGCATTATGTTTTGTCCATAGTACACTTTAAGCTCAGTCCAACACAATACAGCTTGTTGACACGGTAATGCATAAAAGAGTAAGGAATAATATGGATGTGTTTGCTCTGTTTACAATGTAAGAACTTCACATTTGTATCATGAATTGAAAAGAGATCTCACAGAAGGTGCAGATTTTGGTTGAAGCACAATAAAGGACATTGTTCGCATTTTTAACATCACCGTTTCGGATTACAACTACAACCCTTGGTCCCTGAGAAAGGGAAGGAGACACGAGGACATACAGAGACAGGCTCCTCCCTCCGTCGTCTCCACCTTGGACTCTGTTCATCATCTTCCTCCTGGATGTCCATTCTCCTCCTCCTGTTGTTCCATCAGTGCAAGGATTGGCCTTCCAGAAGGGGGATGATATGCCAGGAATATGGACCTGTTTTTGTTTCTGTGTGCCCTTTTTTGGTTGCGTTCCTTTCCTGTAGTCCAGTTAGTCATTCTGTGCACCCGTGTTCCCCAGTTACCCCATATATTAAAATCAAAGTCTGTGCATTCTGTCTCTGTTGGGTCTCTATCGTAAAATACGTCTGTCTTCCCTATTTCCTTGTGTGGCTTACCCTGTGTCTTTGAACTTTAATAAACTCTGTTCCTTTGATCTACGTTTCTGTCGTTCCTCCCAGCACAGTATCGTGACATTAGTGTGTTCAAGTATTGGAGCAATTTTATTAATCACTGTCACACCCCCGTCAACCACAACACACTACACCACATCCAGCATTCAGTGCACTATAGCAATGCAAGGGGCCTAGTAATGAGTTCAATTTGTGGTGTCCGAGACAAATTACTACTGCTCATGAAGAACACACTGCCAGATTGACATACACAGTATGATGTCACAATGACAGAGTCATTATTATAAAAAAGAATGTTTGAAATCTTTGATCTTCAGTTGAAGTTTCTGAATGACTCTTGTGCAGATTTAAGCCTCAGATTTCTCTCCTAAACACTCACTCTAGTAAAAGTTTTCTTCCCACTAACGAGGAAGCACTAGGGACCAGAAATAAATTCTAGGGCCGCCAAATTTTTTGGCTGGTTGGTGGGTGCAGGAGGCCCCTTTAGTGTCCTAAATGCTGGGTGTGGTGTAGTGTGTTGTGTTTGGTGGAGGGTGTGACACAGTCATTGACAAAAGAGGTGCGGAGCTGTATTCTCTCCAATCAAATAAACAGTAATGGTTTATAGCAGAGGTCCCCAAACTAAGGCCCGCAGGGCCGAATGCGGCCCACCCCCACATTTGGACCATATTTTGAAAAAAAAAAATTTAAATTAGAGGTTGTAAATATGTTTTACTTTTATCATATCGGTATTTGATTATAAAGGTTGGCTTTCAAACTAAAATTTCCCTCAGTCATTATCATATAGCCTAATTATTTGTTAACTTCACCTACAGATTGGTACATTTAACAAACTGTGTCATCGCAATTGAACAGGTGATGCGTGAGGCAGCTAGAAAATTCAGAGCGATGACAAAATGACACAATAACATTTAAGGTGAAACTAGCACTGCTTGTGGGACAGGTGCGAAAGCAAGACTTCACTCATCTCCCAGTTACCCAAAGTTTTTCAGCTGAGAACCCAGTGGCCCCATTTCCAGTTGAAAAGTCTGTGGAAGTGCTGAAAATGATGAAGGCAGACTTTGACGTGTGATTAAAAAAACACAGTGGATTCTTGAATCGATTTTGCTAGACAAGCCTCTCAAGACTGGAGTTCTCTCGGGTTGGTTGTTCATCTTTTTCTTCCACACTGTTTCCTTCCACTCAACTTTCTGTGAACATACTTGGATACAGCACTCTGTGAACAGCCAGCTTCTTTGGTAATTAATGTTTGTGGCTTACCCTCCTTGTGAAGGGTGTCAATGATTGTCTTCTGGACAACTGTCAGATCAGCAGTCTTCCCCATGATTGTGTAGCCTAATGAACCAAACTGAGAGACCATTTTGAAGGCTCAGGAAACCTTTGTGGGTGTTTTGAGTTTATTAGCTGATTGACATGTCACCATATTCTAATTTGTTGTGAATTGGTGGGTTTTTGTTAAATGTGAGCAAAAACCATCACAATTAAAAGAACCAAAGACTTAAACTACTTCAGTCTGTGTGCATTAAATTTATTTAATACACAAGTTTCAAAATTTGAGTTGAATTACTGAAATAATTGAACTTTTTCATGACATTCTTATTTATTGAGATTCAGCTGTATATCTTTTGAAAATAAATTATCAGTTGTCAGTGTGGTGCCTAACAAAATAAACTATCCTAGCATTAAAAGGTAGAATAAATAAATAATTAAAAGTAAAATCATAATAAAATACTACTACTACTAGTAGTAGTCAGTCCGGCCCATCTGTCTTCCTTTAATAAACCGACTGGCCCCCCATTAAAGAAAAGAAAAATATGTGGCCCTCTCAGAAAAAAGTTTGGGGACCCCTGCTCTGGCGTGATGTGTGGACAGCAGTATGCACATATTAAGATGTCCTGCAGAGTCTTGAAGAAGATGGCCAGCTGGATATCTAAAATACACTACACATCTTCCTCGTCCACTTTGTGTTTTTACCCCATCTCCGCAAAGACTTGCAGACATTTGTAGAGGACAGGAACCATCACCCCCTTCACACTGAGGGAAATATGAGCCCCCAGCAAGTGTAGGAGGTGGGACTTCTACATAACAACATTCACAAGCCTGATAATGTAGAGGTAGGAATGATTTTCATTTCTCTCATTTATGATGATACAGATAGTGTGCAAATGTAATTCGATTTTTGTAATGATTAAATGCTTAATCCCTAGGATGTGGATGTTGACATAGACTGGGAGAGTGCCATCTTCCATGAGGAATCATTTACACAATGTGGAGTTGATTTTACTCATGTCATTGTTTCTGTCCTTAGAGTGGTGATATTTAGTATAACAGCACTGTGATGGTTCACATTTTATATCACTTTGCTTGTCTGTTCATCGCTAATAGTTTAATTTTTTCAAACAGTACTCTTTTTACAGAGTACACATACTCTTACATCATTAATTTCAAATGAATTATTATAGGTCATGGGTCGGAGGGAGAAGCAGATTTATTAGATAAGACAAGGATCAAAAGACAGGAGTCTTACGCATTATAAAAGAACGGCCTTGCTTGATTGATTTACTTTTTTTGTGACATCTAGTGACAACACCTGGTGACGTTTTGTGCTGCTAATTAGCATTTTGCAGAAGAGCAGACAAACGTCTTGCTAAAGTGGTGAGTAAATATTTCATAATCAAACATAATATCGCTTGAAAATACCATTTTACACATATAATGAATTGACAATCTGTCTGCTAATCTTCAACATTTTTTACTGTAAACTATACTTATAAGGATCTAAAGTAGTCAGCATTTAAAGTGGATCAAAACCTTTCATCAAAGATGTCCTAAAACCAAAACAATACTCATTCTTGTCTTACGACGACTTTGATTAACTTTTTTGATTCCCTTTTAATGTAGAGTACATTTACATTACATTTATTCATTTAGCAGACGCTTTTATCCAAAGCGACTTACAACTGGGAATACAACAAATAATTCATCCTAAGGAGGCGTACTATATTGCAGGAGTACTATATTGCAATGATATGAAGATCTTGTGATTTCCAAGTGGTTCAATTTGGGCCTTGAAAAATAAAAAGAGGAAGCAACCAGATAATAACAAAGTGCAACTTTACACTGTAATTATATAAGTACGTGACAGATTTCACTGCCTGTAAATGTGGGCCTATGTTGACCAGTCATTGACATGTCTACTCATTTGGCCCTTAGAAGAATAAAGTTCCTTATTAATAAAGTGCAGAATATCTCGTTAACTATGTGCCATACATCAATCGATTTTCTGCAATCACGCTTCCCTAAACAACCTCCACTTTAGGCTAAAACGTAAATCCCCCTTTGAAATGCTGGATATAACAATTGACAAATAACGATCAAACTAACTTATGCAACATACACAACAAAGGGAACCAACAAAAGGCAAAGTTACTTGTTAAAATTACTAGGGATGCACCGATATGGAAATTTTGGCCGATAACGATAGCCCTTTTATATTTGGAGGCCGATAGCCGATATATAGGCTGATAAATATTTCTTTCTGAGAATAATTGCAAAAACAACAGGCAAACACATACAGTGAACAACTGATTTTATTTTAAAACTCTAAGTTCAAAAAAGTTTGAATAGATCTCTGGTCTATAGTTACTATTCATTTCTATGGCCAACTTTATTTGACATAAAATTCATTGCTTGACAAAAAAACAAAACATAAATAAAGCAACAAAGTCACTGAACACCATTAGTTGCATAATCAAAATATGAATCAAACAAAAACATTTGCAATATCTAAATAAAATGTTAATTCTGATACAGCAGGACTTCAGGGCTCACAAAATTTCAAAATCTCTGGTAGTCCTTCGGGCAGGTACTCTTCAGATTTTGGAAGCCCGAAAATTATTTTAACTTCAATACACAAATATCAACAAATATCAAGGAATGAATTCTGCAGAATTTTTAAATATCAATTTAAGGCGATGTTTGACCCTTGTAAAGAGCTGCACAAGTAAAAAAAAAACAGTATGAGTGTGGTTGGACGATGTACGGAAATATTAAGCCATAAAATGACAAAAAAAAAAAAAAAATCGTATACAATGGCATTTCAGCCTTTATACCATTAAAAGGGATTAATCAAGTTTCTAATGTATTATATTTATTTAAAACATAAATATAAATGTCTTTATTGTTTAGATTTTTAGAAAGCACATTAACTTCTTTCACATTACAGCTCTATATGTTTGCTGCATAAAAACATGGGTCGATATTTGACTAAAAAAAATTTGGACGTGCAAATGAATTCTGTCACACTTTAGGAGCACTTACATTTTAGTATCGGCTGTACACAACGCAGCATTATCGCTGTTTTATCAGCATGAAATGAAAATGCCGAAGACACGTTTCTGAGGACAGTCGGTTCCCTTCAGATACATTCATTTAAAGACATTAGTGCCGCGTTTTGACTTTAAAACATGCAGCGTGCATATTTATTCAATGACATCATTGCCTCTTAAAAGTTTTATCCAGCCCGATCACAATTCTTGTCTTTCTGTCTCCAAATGTAAGGCTTCTTAAAATTATAATTAGCCCTCTTCTTTTACTATTTAACCCTTATGCGGTCTTCGGGGTATTTATTTTTTTTTTTACCCCAAATGGCTTTTGCTAAAAATAAAAAAGTTATTTTTGTCCAAGAGTTATAAGACTTTGTAAAACTGTCAACACTTTCTGGATCTACAAATAAAAAATAAAAAAGTTGGAATGATAGCATGATTTTATGTTGGTGTAAAAAAAAAAAAGTCACACTCATGGTCTTTGGGGTCTCTGCAACAAAATGCAATTTTGTAACAAAATAATAGTTAATTTTTTTTTCCTGTTTATAATGTTTTTAGGAGGATTTATGATATTTTTTAAATTTTTTAATACATATTTTTATACACAATTTTTTGTATATATACTTTTTATTCAAAATTCACTTTATAAAAGACCCACGTCTAACTTTCATTCATGGGGATAACATGGATAATTTCACATGGTTTAGTTTAGGATTTTTGCACATCTTTTGGAAAATCCTGTTTTAAAGGGGGAAAAAAATTATTTTACCACTAGATGGCTGCAGTGCTTTATGCTATTTGACCAACTGAAAGGTATCTTTTCACAAGTTTTTTTCAGTTGAGATCATATCTTCATATTATGAAATACACAGGACACACACAAATACATTTGTGAGACTATCAAAACTGCTCTATTATAATTTTTTCAAATAAAAAAAAACATTTGTTGTAGTTGCATTCTTATGTTCATATTGTGTACTGCTACTCAATATGTAATAGAACTTATTTGTTTCAGTGCAAAATAATGCTGAACTTTGACAAAAAATAAATTTCATAGTTAGAATTGTGACTTCATCATTTGTAGCTTTGAACTCAACTGAAACAATTTATGAAAAGATTTCTTTCTGGTGGGCAAATAGTGGAGCTCTGCAGCCATCTAGTGGTAAAAGTGATTATTATTTTTACTTTTAAAACTGTGATATGTCTCTTATTGCTCGGGGAGAGGGTTTTTTTCTTTTTCTCTCTCTCTATTATCTCACAGAGCCTGTGGTTGGATCGCGCTGTCGTCAATCATCAATCCTGAGTAACACCTGAAGGACCAATCAGACGTCAATGGGCGCGTATAAAGACGTGGATGTGACGTGAGATCGGGAGGAGCGATTGCTTTTCATTTGTTTGCTCTCCCACGTTTGCTTGTCTTGCTCTCGTTTTGTTATTTCTGCTGAATTTGAATTATCGTGTGTTTGAGTTTGCTCTTGTTAAACTTCACTCTTGTTTTGATTATCCATTTGGACGCGTTTGCGCTGTGACTCGACTCTCAGTCCTACCTCGACACATGGTGATGGGACCAGCTCAGCATGTCACGTGACTTACATCTTACTACACGCAGGGTAAAGTTGTCTAGACACACTAGTTATCGAGCGGATGCCCATCTTTGTATTTATGTTTGTGAGTCAGAGTAGTCAGTGGCGTTTTACGCTGAAGATGTTATTTTCTTTCATTTCTTTTGTTTAGTTTAGTCTTGATTTGGGGCTAGTTAGAGGATTTATGTTTTATTATTTTCTTTCTTTTAGCACCGCTCTTGTCCCTCACTTTTGTTGTCTTTCACTTGTATATAATTTGTAAATAGATTATCGTTGGATTTCTTGAAGGTATCTTGGGTTTATGGTTTATATGATTGATTGATATTATTCTTATTGAGAGCTATGTAAGTGTATAACAGAGAATCTCACTAAACGTAAAGTCTGAATCCGATTGTCTCTGTCTGTTCTTTATTAGTTTCACACATCCACACTTCCAAAGCAGAGAAAAGTACTGAGCTTGATTGTTCTTTTTTATCTATTTAAATTTTACCTCCCAAAACCCTAGATGCCAAAATTAGGGAGTCGTAACAACTGTATTTTCCAAAAGATGGGCAAAAATCTTCACCAAACCATGTGAAATGTGGGTCTTTTATAAAGTGAATTTTACATAAAAAAAATACAGTTTTTGTATAAAACCCATTTAAAAATATATTTATCTATTATTTATATTATATATATTTAAAAAAAATATAACTAACCTACTAAAAACTGCTAAAAACTTTAATAAACACAAAAATATTTTTATTTAAACTATTATTTTGGTACAAAATTACTTTTTGTTTACCGCGGTAAAAAAGAACCCCGACATTCTCGAGTGTGATTTTAAAAAGAGGACAGGTTAACATATGAACAACTTTTTATGGCCTTAATTTGATATATTTGATTTTTTTTTTTTTTTGTCAACTACTGGCCTAAGCCAGTCTTTAAATCTTGTGTCCTCCAGCCAGAGGTTCGAAATTTGCATTTCCCCAAATTTAATTTGCGCACACATGATATCCCTCAGGTCCTACCTCTCAACGCATAAATAAATAAATCCATGCAAATTTTAGAAGAAAGGCCTGCACTTAACACAAATTGACAATGTATCTAAAAAAATGGTGTCGAAAATTTTATCCCTCGTCAGATGACGTTTATTACTTTTTAAAGCCCTTAATTTTGGCTCATTTCATTTACTACCTTTTACAACCCCGCAGACACCATGGCAAACAAAGTAACTAAATGGCTGTTATGGTCCATCAATCTGTTAATTGGAGGAGCGGAAGTCCTCAGAAATAGCGAACTTTTAACAATTAATTGCGCAGCTCTAATGTAAACACTGCAAAATGTTGCGAGGATATTGTTACGTTTCGCGAGATCTGGTGTCACGAAATCCCGCCACATCCCTAGATGGCATGCCATGACGTGCACAGAATGCGCTTTTGTGTTGTGTGTGTGTGTGTATATATACATATATATATATTGAGACTTTAAATTTTTTCGGTAGTTACCAGCCCTACTTGTGACACAGAATGAGTTCGCAAATGATTTTTAAATTTTCTTTGATAGAAAAAACTCTCTTTACACCAAAGACATTTGTAAGGTTTTTCTCCAGTGTGAGTTCTCATGTGGACTTGAAGGATTTGTTTTTTGGAATATCTCTTTTCACACAGTTCACACGGGAAAGGCTTCTCTCCAGTGTGAGTTCTCATGTGTTCTTTAAGACTTGCGTTTACGACAAAAGCCTTTCCACACTTCAAGCAAATGAAAGGCTTCTCTCCCGTGTGAGTTCTCATGTGGACTGGAACGCTTGATTTTTGAGCAAATCTCTTTCCACACAGTTTACAGGCGAAAGGCTTTACTTTGGTGTGAACTCTCACGTGAACCGTGAGGTGTCCTTGCTTCCTCCAATTCTTTCCACAGTAAAGGCACATGAAAGGCTTTGTTTTTCTGATGTGAGTTTTGACATGTTGCTTAAGCTGTTTCCAGTCTGGGAAAACCATTTTGCATCTTTCACTTTGACATACGATCTTTTTAGAGTGAACTCTCATGTGCTGATAAATGTGTTTTTTGCATCTGAAACTCTTTCCACACTGACCACATATGTAAGGCTCAAGACATCCTTGAGTGGCATTTCCTGAGGAAGTATTTTCAGTCTTTATGGACATCTCTTCTGCTGCATTCATTTCTTGACTCTCCTCTTTCAGTGCCGTCATGTCTAAAATGAAAAAGACAAACACAAATGAACTCCAGCTCAATAGTACAAACAACAGACATCAAAATAAGTTGAAAAATCAAAGCATTAGAATCTAGAAAATAGAAAATTTTTGCTAGATCCTATATTAACCCGAAGGCAGTGTTAATTTCATTAACGAATCATTTGTGTCTAAATTTTTTCAACGAAAATGAAACAAAAACTCGTTTTGAATAACAAAAACTATGATGGAAATCTATTGACATTTTCCTCAACAAATAAAAACGAGAACAACGTAAAATGTACAGTACCTCCCATAGATGTGGCATTAGAAACACCCTCGCATTAGCGTTAACTACCCTGGATAGCACACGTACATCACAGAGATGTCTATTTGACGTCTGCATTTACATCTGGAAGATGTATTTTTTAGATTGTTTGCTCATCTGCAATGCGCCTGTTGGACCTTTCTATCAGATGTCAAATAAACGTCTGTTAGATGTCTTTAAGATGTTTACGAATCAGAATGAATGTAAAACTGACATCTTACAGACATCTGCCAGATGTTTGTACACAGCAGATGCTTTCCAGATCAAGAGATCTTTTGTAACTTCATTGAAAGGTGATATAATAAAGTACCCAGATAGCACACGTACGTCTGCAAGTCTGTTAAAGATCTGTATGTTTATTTTATAATGGATACAAACAGTCAGTCCAGTTCAAATGGACAGGTTTAGTGAGTGTTTTTTTTGGCATCTCCCTGTTGGCAGGTTCACTTACTTAAGAAAAAGTACTCTGAAGTTGTAAAGAATGTCTGAATTAAACAATTCAGTAACTTTGAATCTGTGTATGTGTGTGTGTGTATATATATATATATATATATATATATATATATATATATATATATATATATATGTGTGTGTGTGTTAAAAGCTAGAACCGAGCAGAGGGTTTTCTTTTAAATTCAAAAGTATAGCTTTAATTTAAAGTTAATTTGAATTTGGCAGGTTTTTTTTTAATAACGTGCAGTAGAAGAATAAAAAGGCAAAACAAATGTTTTGGTTAATAAATAAGGTTTAAAAATAAACACCTTTATTGGAAATGTCAGGCATAGGGGGGCCTTGCAAAATTGACCCGAGAAGGAGGTTGAGACCCCCTGATATAAACCACTTTCATTTGGACACTCGTAACATCTATAAACATATTCATTTCTGTAGAGCTGGACATTTTAATAAGGATCAAATGATTTAGTTCAGCTTGAGAATGAAAACCAACCTGTTTGTTCCTCAGTGTCTTCTTGTTTGATATGAACTCTTTCTTGAATCCAGAAGTCTTCACTGTCCTCATCAACAAAAGCCATCTTGACAGCTTCGAGTCGATTTCAGCGAGTTCTCCAGGAGTTTTTCTCTGTTTTTGGCAGAAAGAAAAAGAAACACAAACTAAACCTCTGGGTGCGTTTTTAAATCGCTCCCTATTTCAGTAGTCAGCACACTGGTAAGGGAGTCAGTCAGAGAAATATAGAGAGATAAAAACAAACCAGCACTCAAATTAATAGAAAACACCAAATATAAGATTAATATTTCTATGTTTGTTTAATGTTTACATATTTGCACGTTATATTTAATTACACTTTGATGAAATCATTTGTTGTCCTTACACATGCTAGTTCTCATTTTGAGCAGCAGGTTTCATCAGGAGATTCATAACAGTGAATCATTTTGAGAATGAATTGATTTAGTTGTATTTTACACCTCATGAGCCATGTTTTTTTTTTTTTTTTTTTTACAGGTTTCTTAAATTAGACATACTTAATGATATATGCAGCCTTCAAATGCTCCCTTGAATTGAGAAGCAGCTCTCTTTCTTTATCACTAAGTTACTTTGCCAATGGTAGAACTAGTGTTTATGATAAACTGATTCACGATAGAGAAAGTGAGAGATGCACAAAATAACCACAAAAAAATTCGTTTATATCACTGGGTAAAACATATTAACGTTTCTTTCAGTAATTTTATTATTTTAATTTTATATACAATCGTCTAAACGAGTTGTGACGGCTTTAAATGATCAAAAACAACAAACCTTTCTTTTCTGCTGGACTGCAGTCCGTCGTCTTCTTCTTTTAATTTTATGGTGGGTTGTGAACCAACTTCAGAGGTGCATAGCGCCACCTACTGTGAT
>NC_133361.1:78245299-78301783 GCF_049309525.1 Garra rufa | reverse complement strand
GGAGGGCCGCAGCTCTGCAGAGTTTATCTCCAACCAGCTCCAACTCACACCTGCTTGGAAGTTTTTAGTAATCCTGAAGACCTTGATCAGCTGGATCAGGTGTCTTTGAAAAGGTGAAAATCAATGAACCGTATTAATTTTCCCTGAAAAAAGTGTTGTTTTTTTTTGTTGTTTTTTTTAAACAAAATTGCTTACATAAAAGAACATTACCACCGAAATAAGATCAAATACAGACCATAGTATTCTTTATATCTAATATTTCCAGAAGATTTGTTCATTTTCAGTGTGAATCCCTGACAGTGTTTCAGTAACTTTCCAAAAGAGGAATAAATGAATAAATAAATAAATAAACAAACAAAATAACAAGAGATTTATTACAATAGTCAAAAGAGTGATAGATCAAATTTGTCATCACACCCCCTTTGTAACAGTTACACAGCAGCATGAACTAGTTTAATGTGAATTTAATGGCAAGGTATATCAACATAAAACAGTGTTATAAATTTACATAAAAATCGAGAATAATATTAATAGATTCACAATGTTAATAACTTTAGAAAAGCATCATCATATGGATACGAAATTCTATTCTATATACAGCATTTCTATGATATATTTGTGATTCTAGAGAGCAGTGCACCAATGGGACTTTTATTTTGCTCTGGTGATGTGACGTCATAAAGCTGCGCCTCGCTCCTCATCTGTTGTGATTCACCTAAAGAAAGGTTTGTGCTTTTAAAGTTTTTAAACCAATAGACATTGTTGCATCAATTAAAGCGTTTTTACAAGCTATGTAAAATAAATGTAATGCTTTATTTAGTGTCAGTGAAAACGTTAGCCTTTAGTAACAGAGAAGGTGCGTCTCATTTCTCTCTCTCTATCATGAATCAATCGTGTGATGATAAGAAGTGATGAGAGAAACTGAGAATCCGAATCATTTGAATCAAATCTTTTGTGAAATGATTCAGTGATTCGATTCAGCTGCACGCGGACTACAAACGACAACAACAAACACAAACGTGAATGACAACCGAGAATGATTTAATTAAAGTGTAGTATATTAGATATGATGTGCAAATAATTGAATACCATATATAAATCAAAAATAGCCGGCCTAAGTATGAACCTTATGGGTAATTCGTCTTTTTTACAAATGTAAATATAAGTCTATTAACTCTCTGTCTAACTAGTGCACTGACTACTGAACTAGGAGCTGATTGAGACACACCCAGAGATTGAGTTTGCTTTGATTGTACTTTCTGTTAAATATTCTCATTAAACAGGACAAAGTGTAGAAACACACAGAAAAACTCCTGGAGAATCAACAGAGATCCATGTGACACACTATTATGAAGATGGCGTTTATTAAAGATGAGAGTGAGGACATTAAGATTGAAGAAACATTGAAACATGAAGATACTGAGGAACAAAGAAAGATGGAGTTTATTAAAGAGGAGAGTGAAGACATATTTAGAGTCAAGCATGAAGATACTGAGGAACAAACAGGTTGGTTGGTTTTTTACATTTTTTCTGTAACATTAAATCCGACATTTGCTTCTAAATTTAAAACGATTGATTTTCTAGCACTTTGGTAAATATGCAAAAGTCTCTAAGAAAATAATAAATTTTGCACAAAGCAAACCTTGAAAATGTGAGTAATTGTATTTGGTGACTGCATGCTGCCTACAAACAGTGCTGTAAATATAAAGCAAGTCTGACAATAAAAAAAGCCAAAACAAAAACACAAACAAGTTACATTTAGTTGTAATTATGTGAGGTGTAAGATTGTAATAGACCTTTCTCACAGAAACTGGAAATACGCAATCGCAGGGTATGCAGACTTCCTGTGTAATGTCAACACAGAAGAAAGCCGGGTAATTTAAAATTAAAATGGAGAGAATCTACACAACTTCCCTCACTCTTGCCAAAGATAACTTTTGCCGACCTGATAAGAGTCGTGGAGGAAAACTCCGTCACAAAGAGGAACAAATTGGATAAAGGATATACATTTTTCCATGAAGTTTATCCGGGACGTTCTAAAACGCTTAACGTGAAAAACGCTTAACGTGGCTTAACGTACGTAAAAAACGACCAGGAAATTTCTGTCAAACCTTACTTGTAACAAACACTAACTACTATCAAAAGAACAAACCCTTATTCCACAGATAAAGTGAATAATATCACGTTAAAGGTTGTATCAGCGATTTCTAGCCTAAAACATAAAGTGTCAATTTCAGCTGACCTTTCATCACGATCCGCTCGCTGCCTGCCCCATAAATTGTCTGTGAAAAAACCGTGTCTCTCTGGTCAGCCTAGGGTCCGAGATATGCTAAAAAAAACAATCGGCACTACCAACCTTTCCACACATAAACAAACAGTGTTCCAACCAATCAGCGTCAGGGGTTTGGTGTTGTGGACTTTCGCTCCGCCTCACTCACATCCCAGCACCAGTAGGAAAGTCCACAACACCAAACCCCTGACGCTGATTGGTTGGAACACTGTTTGTTTATCTGTGGAAAGGTTGGTAGTGCCGATTGTTTTTTGGCATATCTCGGACCCTAGGCTGACCAGAGAGACACGTTTTTTTCACAGACAATTTATGGGGCAGGCAGCGAGCGGATCGTGAAGAAAGGTCAGCTGAAATTGACACTTTATGTTTTAGGCTAGAAATCGCTGATACAACCTTTAAGCGTTTTCTCCCCCATAGAAGCCCATTATAAGGAAACTGCTTAACGTGGTTTAACTTACCTCAACAGCGACCAGGGAAGACCAATTTTCTGTTAAATTTCACTTATAATAAACACTTGCTGCTCTCAAAAGAACGAGCTCTTATTCAGCATATAAAGTGATCGCCCCCCATAGAAGTCCATTATACAAAAAAAAAGCTTAACGTGGCTTAAAATTTTACTTATATGGGGGGCGATCACTTTATATGCTGAATAAGAGCTTGTTCTTTTGACAGCAGCAAGTATTTATTATAAGTAAAATGTAACAGAAGTTTGGTCTTCCCTGGTCTCTGTTAAGGTAAGTTAAACCACGTTAAGCTGTTTCCTTATAATGGGCTTCTATGGGGGAGAAAACGCTTAACGTGATATTATTCACTTTATCTGTGGAATAAGGGCTCGTTCTTTTGATAGTAGTAGTGTTTGTTCCAAGTAAGGTTTGACAGAAACTTGGGGTTTCCTGGTCGTTTTTTACATACATTAAGCCACGTTAAGCGTTTTAGAACGTCCCGTTTATCCATAACTTTCAAGGTAAGTAACGTAGCTAACGTTAGAGAGCAATCAGGCTAACAAATTAGTGTGTACACTTAGACCCAGGACTAGGGTTATAAGGTTATGTATGGATAGTATAGAGGACATGTACAACTTTATTAAAGCAATATAGTCGTGATGTTACAAACAATATGACATTCACTGTCTGCCTTTGGTCTAAGTGAACGTCTTGTGAGTAGCAGCTAGCGACGATAGCCTAATATTAACATTAGCCGAATGCTGTCATCATCAGTTAACATTTTATTTTCGAATAGCTTGAACCCATTTTCGTTAGCAGGGAAGGAGTGGAAAGATAAATAAGGCTGCTTTTGGGCATTACAAGAACAGCCCAGTACGCTACAACAACTTTTGCTCGATGTTTGCGCCATCTTTGTTATTTAACTGGTTAACGGCATACCGGGGCGGAAATAGGTTTACACAGCAATTACGTATTTCCGGTGTAAAATACGGAAGTTGTGAGAAAGGTCTATTAGGGCTGTAACGATACGCAATATGAAATCGAAATCGCGACACTCAGATCCAGGATCCTGTGTCGCGGTGTGATAAAGGAGAATCGCGACATACCCCGTGACTACCTTTCCAATCATGTGACGCCTGCCTGCAAAAGTTGAGCTAGTTGAAGAAGAACGTGAGGAAACATGGCAACCAACCCAGAGATTGCAGACCCTCCCTCCTCATTTAAGTCAGCAATATACGGCAACATTTCAGAGCTGTATGATCCATAAAATACAGAGAAAGGCAGGCTATTAATAAAGAAAAAAAATCCAGTGTGTAAAATGTCATAGTAAACTGTGTCCAACATGAAAACCACGCTAGTCATTGTCCCATAAAATGACAAATAGCAAATAACACACAGTACTTTCATTACGTTTCATTTATTTTGTTTTTGTAATGTAAAATGAGACCTTGTTGTTTGCAATATGTTTACCCTGAGACCGCGTCGCGAACACCAGCTCGACCGCAAAACACTTTCACTATGAGAGAAAGCGGCAGCCGCGCAGAGATTCCACCGCTTCACGCGTCCCATGTGAAAGGGCTTTTAAACGGTCTTCAGACAGAGCGTGAACACAAAACGGGACCGTTTGAGAGCAGCGTCAGCGTGTACCGGATTGAGTCCAAAGAGCAAATACCCGTGCATGTCACCCGCACTGCACCTGACAGATAAATATTATTCCAACATTACGTCAGTTTCAGCGGGTCACCCGTCGGGTAGGACCCGTCGCACACACATAGAATCTTGCATCGCTAGCATGTTTAAAGAATTTGACATCTTGACAAGTTTAACACTATCATGTTAATTTTTTTTTTTTTAATTCAGTGACAGACAGACCTTATCAGTTCATTTTAATACAGAAGGTTTTTATTAAACCTTAAAATGCGACCTTGTATGAAAACTAAGAAAGCTGTTGAATTTTTTTTTAAAAATAAATCTTTTTTTTTTATTTAAATTTGTTCAAAATATCGTGATACGTATCGTATCGTGACCTAGGCATATCGTTACACCCCTAATTGTAATGTATTAGTTGTACACTTCTATATCTTGTATGTATAAAAAAGGAGGGAATAAGGGGGAAAAAGGGGGAAAGAAGAAGGAACAAAATATATATATATATAATAAATAGATAAAGAGAAAAAAATTAAGAAAATAATTCAAGTAATAATAATACAATTAAGTAAATAAATAGATGAGCGCTGTTCAGGAGCATCAGAGTGGAGCAGTAGGGCATATTTATAAAGAAGGTTCTGTATTTTACCATGAGAACGGTATAAACCAGTGGTTCTCAAACTGATGGAGGGGTACGTGAACAAAGTGCTGAGCTTAAAGTGCCCCAACTTAAAGTAACATTAAAGCAAGTATTTCTGACAAGCAAAATTTCACTTTTATTATAAAAACAGTTAAATGGGAGTAAATGGTCAAGTGACATTAAGTTACCTCATTTTTGCTGTGAAACCTGACTGCATTCACACCAGCAGCGTACGTATGATTGAACGCCCACAGAGTGCTGCTTTAGCAAATCATGCTGCTGTTCATTGTGTCTTTAAAGTAAACTTGTAGCACTTAATAGTAGGGGTCGACCGATTATCGTCCCGACCGATTATTGGCGCCGATATTAAGCCTTTTTACGATTATCGGAATCGGTTATTTTCAAAACCGATTTGCCGATCAAAATAATTTAATTTTGAAATGCGCTCTTTGGCTCCGACGCAGCCTGTCAGAGCTCACCACTCTGTGCCCCAGAGCAGTATCCGCCCACCGCGCATCTGATTTGTTGGGAGTCACGAGCCCGACCAATCAACTCAAAGGCTGAAGGCACTGAAGACACAGAACGCTTGCTGGAGCTGCGAGCGGCAGTAATCAGTTGTCTCTCAAAGGTAAGTCAGCAGCAGACGTTGATTGTGTTTCAGTAATTCACAATCCTTTACGGTGAAGTTGCAAAAACCCCTCAATGTTATCTTGATTTCCCGGATGCGGAAAACACGGACGGAATCGCGGAATCCAGTCATATACCGTATTTTCCGCACTATAAGGCGCATCTTCAATGAATGGCCTATTTTAACCCTTTAGCACGTACGATCACACCCGTGTGATTTGTCTTGGCTGGTCCCTGATGCGTACGATCACACCGGTGTGATTCGAACGTTTGCCGCATCACGTCATCAGCTGCTGAATTCAAATCGGTTTTGGCGCGTTGGCTGGCTCTGAGCCAGATCGGACGCGCTGAGTGCTTGTCATATTATCACAACTATTCAGTGTTTTCAACCATATAATGCTTGTGTATTTAAGTGTCTGAAACCTAAAATAAGTACTAGCAAAACCATACATTTATAGTTTGTAAAATACACACTGATGTCTATGGAAGCGGCAATAATGATCTTACAAATATATTCTGACAACATATTTCATTGATATCATATACAGATTGTGTAGGTAACTATAAAGTTCACACTCCTCTTCTCCCAGCTCACCAGAGACTTAATTTAATGTCTTTCGGGAGGAGAGGATGAATTTGCATGTTGTAAATCCCACAGCTCGGATTCAGCGCGAACAAACATGGCGGCGCCCATCACCCGGTACAGATTAACTAACGTGGTCATTATAAAAGTGTTTGGACTTTTAAATACATTTACTTGCACATATTTCGAAATCGGAATATCAGATATTTCATAATATAGCGAGCATGCTTGCGAATATTAATAATAAAAAAGGAAAAACGACATAAAAGCGATCCATGTGTCTTACAGTGCTGTTGTGGCTGCGGTGTGTCACATGACGCGTCACCAGTGATGCGAAACATTCTAAAATAACAGTCGCCTAAAAAAACTCACTCTTTGGAGTTAGAATATTTTAAACTCGTGTGAAAATTAAAACCGATTTCAAATATAAGGCGCACTGAATAGAAGAGGCAGTCGGGGATGCATTCTGATCGGATGTTTTCCATGTTTTTTTTATTAGTAAACTCATTTGTAAAAAAATAACTTATTTTATTAAAAGATAAATTAATGTTTTTATGCCTACATTTGCACTGTACTGTAAATTAAAACTAATGAAAATGTGTAGACACATATCGGTTCAAAATATCGTTTATCGGTGCATTTGATCTGTAATAATCGGTATCGGCATCGGCCCTGAAAAACACATATCGGTCGACCCCTACTTAATAGCATGAAGATCAAATGTTGACAGACTCTACATAGAGATCGATTTAAGAAACTCTCTTCGATACAGAAACATACAGTGTAACTTACTGCTTTTCATCTTTAAAATATGAGCAAGAGTGCAATTTTCTCTGAATATCCAAATTATTTCAAATGTTGATTTTCTAAGTTAAACAAAAAGGCAATATTAAGTGAAGATTTTAAATTTTAAATGTAGCCTACATTTTAAACACAATATTATCAGATTTTACAACAAAGAAATAATAGATCCAACAAAATCCACAACAGAACTGGTGTGAGTCTCCAAGAAACAGCCGTGTTTCATCAGTGAATGAATCTGCAGCTTTCAAATTTTCTGCATGTGAAGCATGATAAAGCTACCAGTCTCAGATGGAGCATTGTTCTCTTGATCTGAGAGCTAAGGTCTCTTCTCTGTGAGCTCTGTGCGCAGTCATATCAGGTTCTTAGGCTTTTTTTCCTCCTTGTTAGGCTGCTCCTGTCTTTGAGCAGGAGAACGAACTCCGGTCCTGGAGAGAAGCCGTCCTGCAACCATCCATGACTGCCCTTATGGTTTAGTTGGCAGTGTCTCCTAACCTTAACTCAATTTATATCATGTTATGTCAAGCTCTAAGAAAAGCTGGGATTAAAGTCCAAAACCTGACTTGAGATAAAATAACAAATCAATCTGGGTTAAAGTGGTTCCCTAAATGACCATTTAAGATCACACAATCTCACTAATGTGATCCTGGTTCAGTGAGTGAAGGCAATTTGATGTGCACGCTTGTTTTTAAGCAGTCCTTAATGTCGGTTTAATACATATTGTTTAATACATTTGAGATGTTGTGTTTTCCTCAGGGCATATTCTTCATCTGTAAATGTTAGAAAGTCATGCAAACATATGAAGTTTACTGTCAGGAGTAGTGATGCTCCGATCGATCGGCCACCGATCATGATCAGCCGATATTGGCTAAAAATAGCTTGATCGGTGAACCCCAAAAGTGCTGATCAAAAAAGCCGATCATTTGACGTAAATTACTCGCGCGACTTTTTCACGCCGCACAGCTAAACAACAGTAGAGCGGAGCTTACCAGTGGCAACATGAGTACTAAATTCGTTATTCGTTTTGTAAGGGTAGTCTTATTATTGGGCATGTGACTAAGTTGTGCGTGTACAGAGCGCTGACTGTAGTTTTGGCAGAGAAGTTTAAGTTTACTTTTGGTTTCATTCTCTGCCATCTTCAGTGAGTGGTAATTGTGCGTGCTTGAATGTAAATGAATGTATCTTTCTATACCCGTCATATTGCAATAATGTTACCGCTGTAGGTCTGATTGTTGTCATCAGTTCATGTTGTAGTTCAGTTCATACAGAATAGAAATGGTGCGCGTGTAATTCACGTGCGTATGTTTAGCGCCATTTTATCGTATCGTAATTCTAATGAATGCATATAGATGTTACTGAGGTGAATGTTTGTTTCCTATATACAGACGGTTTTGGATATATCGTGTTTAATTCAGCCTAAACCACATTTTACTACCTTTATCCTAATGACTGTGCAATGCTGGATAATATAATCCTTACATCATCTTAAAAAGCAGCTACAAATAACAAGCAAAGAACATTTACATTATCAAAAAACTTCATCATTAACTAGTGTAGCCTAGTCTAGTGCGAGGAGCACTTTAAAAAACACTCCAGTTATAATCAGTTTATCTATCTACACTGTATGCTGAATAAAATCTCTTGCATGTGTCCACTCTATGCATGTGTTTATACCACGGCAAGTTTCTGAAGCAACCTAGAACCGACTCTCTGCACTGCATCGCTAAAGTTTGATGCCTTTTTGAGCAGAAAAGACTCCCTTTTGAGTCTTGCTATCGTCAAAGCCATCACCAACTGGCGATATCTCTAACTATCATCGATACACTGTACTATCGTCTACAACCCTAACTTGGTGTTTCTTCAAGATCATGACTGTAGCCTATTTCTACAGTTATTTTTTCCCAATATAGTTAATTTAGAGTTAGTTTCATTTCTACAAATGGTGCAATCTCTGCTAGATTATAGATAAAAAGATTCCCATTCCCCTGCTATTCTGTGATCGGCAGTGATCGGCGATCGGCAGATCATGATCTTGGTGATCGGTAATCGGTGATCGGCCCCAAAAATGCTGATTGGTGCATCTCTAGTCAGGAGAGGACAAAGTTTACACAAGTAAACGAGTGCTGCTGCACGCTAAACAGACTGAGCACAATATAGTATTAGCTCAATAATTCTGGGAAAAGTAGACATTTTGCTAAAATATTTGTTGGCGGACATTAAATGTGACACATGTACAACTATAATCCTTAATGTAAGTGTATTTTTATAATAGCAGTAAATGAAAACAATAAAGTAAGCTGACTAATAATTACTAGCTCAAATGAGTAAATGTATTTCCGGTTAAAATGTAGGCTGATTTCATTTTTTATTTAGTGCCTTAAAGATTTGTAATGTTTTAATATCATTATCATTGCAGTTTTTTACAGATGCTAGGACACATTTCTCAATACTTAGGTCACTTTTGCAAAACTCTTCACACAGTGAGCACAACAGAAGTCTATGTGGGCTAAACTGAGGATCAATTATCATTGTTTTGGCACAAAATGCATTCAATGACTACATCTCTCAAATTTCATTAATTCTTTTCTCACTCAGACACAACTGCCAAAACTCTTTGTACGTACAGGACATTTTGCACGTGCTTGCATACTGTTTTCAAAACTGTTAAACTTATGTTCAAAACAATAACATCATGCAAAACTGAATAAGACAGCAAAATTCAACAGCAATCTTTTATTGAAACATATTTCAAATCTAAAAATGCGAGTAGATTAGCATTACTATTGTATCTGTATCAGTGGATGGTGTGTACAAATTCTTGTATTTTGGAATTACTTAGTGCAAAAAAAATAAAATAAATAAACAACATAAAATATTCACGAATTCTGCATCATGTCTGATTCATTCCAGCAACATATATTGCAGTTATAAACAGCGATGTGTCCTTGTTTTACACAAGAAAACACTGTGTAATGCTACATGTTGTTAGTGTTTTTTAGCTCATTGTTTTGTGGGTGACAAAGTGTGTTTGTCGGCTGTCAACCTTTGCTGGTGTTCTGGAAGAATGAGTTTATCTGAGACCTGAATAAAGTGTTTTGGTAGTTGTAGTGCATTTTGAATGTGAAATGAACTGCTTTGCCAAGCTGAAAGTCGGTTAGGAGAATTGTGTGAAGAGTTTTGCGAAAGTGACCTAAGTATTGAGGAATGTGTCCTAGCGTCTGTAAAAAAAAACCTGTAACATCATTAAATCTTGGGCACAAAACATTAAATACAGTTGTCTGAAGTCAATGGTTTTTATTCATTTTATTTATTATTTGAGTTGCATTTTCTATCTACTTTTATGTTTAAAGTGATAATAAAGTTAAATAATTGTGTGGGAGAGAGTCAGTGGTAAGAAATATCAATGCATTCCAGTTGGTCAGAGTTAGAGGACTCAGATTAGACACATTAACCTTCCTTGAACCAGGTTAGTTTAACTGCATGAGTTGCCCAGTGCTCCAGGTTCGCGCGCGGGTGTGTGCGCACACTTGGATGGATTTAATGCAGAGCACAAATTCACCATACTTCACATCTCACTTCACTTTCAATTGGTGTAAAAATATCCTGTTCTCTTTTAAAGGATATGTTATGTGTGTTTTTTTACAGTACGTTTTTGGGCATTTTCCATTTAAAAGGTCATTGTAACATACCAGTGGTTCCCAACCACGTTCTTTGAGGCCCCAACACTGCATATTTTGCATCTCTCCTTTGTCTGACCATTTGTCACCCATTTTAGGTCTTGGTGCAGGGGTGCCCAACCCTGTTCCTAAAGATTTACCATCCTTCAAAGTTTAGCTCTGACCCAGATCAAACACACCTGAACCAGTTAATTAATCACTTAATTGGAGAAACATGTAAAACATGCAGTGTTTAGAGGCCTCCAGGAACGTGGTTGGGACTCGTTGTAACAGCTAATTTTTATGATTGGCTAACATCATTTCCCCTTAATAAAACCTCAGAAAGAATTATTGCGTGATGAATTGTTCATCTGATGGTGGAGTGGGGAGTTTGTCCATTTTCCTTGCCTTTCTTATATCGTAAAAATGGTACATCATAATTGAGATCAGTCTTTATCTTCGTTTCCTAAACTATTATTAGATTGAATAAATTGTATAGCAGCCAGCTTAAACTCTATAGGACAGCGGTCCCCAACCACCGGGCCGTAGCCTACAACATGAGTTTAAAAAAAAAATGCATGCAAACTAAATAAACTCAATTTAATTCGCAATAATGTCACGTTTTTACATGCCATAAGCATATATGCAGTTGTTTGATTGCACGCATGTTTGCATTTTGCAAGGTTTTTTTTTTCCCCTTACGTCTGTCTGTCTGTCCCGCCTTTATACTTTACATATTGGCTTCAGCGCTGCGCAGGGCTTATTTGATTTGCCGTATTGCGCTGCATCCAGTCTAGACAGCATAAGGTTCTAATGTCATTTGTCCGGTATAGACACTGTGTTAGACTTCAAGTAGCCTACTTTGATTTTGGCTATTGAAGCATTCCGTAGGCTTAATTGGTCCTGGTGTAAATGTGCAGAAAGTCTGAAAGCAGCTATGAGAACACAGAAAGACAAAACACACAATACATTTGAATATAATTTTGTTTTTATCAAAAACGTTGCAGCATCACACGGCACATAAAAATAGACTGCTTTGCAAAAAAATACAATGATAAACTACATGAAAACAGCAGTTTTGCAATTATTAACCAAAGCCAGATGTCACAGGTATTCTGTATTCATGTCGCTAGGCTACCTCCCGATCCCGCAGTGTTTTTTTTTTTTTTTGCCGCCCATTCCCGCCCGCAGCAAAGTTCAAACCGCCCGCTCCCGCGAGATTTGTGTTCCGGCGGGTCCCAATCCCAATGCAGCCCTGTGCGCAGCCTCAGCTCAGCTCACTTCACTTGATCAGTTCTTGCCGAACGGTAGTGTCACACGAAGTTAGCTAAACTGCTAGAATGAGCAACAAAAAGCAAACATCTTTAGAGAGTTTTTTTGGAAGGGGTAGCAGGGAAAAAAGACCCACTGACAATGAGCCAGATACCTCAAAGAAAAAGAAGGGGTCATTCAATCGGAAATATGACGAGTCATATTTAAAATATGGGTTCGCAAAGACCGGTGACTCGCATGCACCAAGTCCTTTATTTGTGGTATGTGGCGATAAGTTGTCAAATGAAGCAATGAAACCATCAAAGCTAATTCGACATCTAGAGTCCAAGCATCCTACACTTAAAGACAAACCCCTTGAGTTCTTTGAGCGTAAGAAACGCGAGCAAGAAGGGCAAAAACTAGTGCTTAAAGCAACCACATCGGTGAACTTGGCTGCGCTAAAAGCCTCATACTTAGTGGCTAGTCGGATTGCTAAAGCTAAGAAACCCTATTACTATTGGGGAAGAGTAAATTCTGCCTGCTGATAAAGACATGTGCAATGAACTACATGGGGAGGCTGCGGCTAAAAAAATAGCTCAGGTACCGCTTTCTGCAAGCACTGTCCATAGACGAATTGATGATATATCAGAGGATATTGAGGCACAGTTGTTAGAGAGGGTGAATGGGTCACCATGGTACGCTATCCAAGTTGATGAGTCAACTGATGTTGAAATAAGGCAATGCTGCTGGTGTTCGTCCGGTACATATTTGAGGAGGATGTTCAGGAGGATTTGTTGTGTGTGCTGTCACTTCCAACGAACACCACAGCTGCAGAACTATTCCGTGCTTTGGATGGTTATGTGTCTGGAAAATTAGACTGGTCTTTTTGTATTGGCGTATGCACTGATGGGGCTGCAGCCATGACCGGATGGCTGTCCGGTTTCACTGCAAGCGTTAGAGAGGTTGCACCTGACTGCGAGCCCACACAGTGTGTCATTCACAGGGAAATGCTGGCTAGCCGAAAATTGTCGCCGGAGTTGAATGGGGTATTAAATGATGTAGTTAAAATAATCAACCACATTAAAGCACACGCACTCAACTCTCGCTTATTTGAGCAGCTCTGTGAAGAAATGGATGCAGAGCACAAACGCCTTCTCTTACACACAGAGGTCAGATGGCTGTCAAGGGGCAGGTCACTGGCCAGAGTGTTTGAGTTGCGAGAGCCACTGCAGAGATTTCTTACAGAAAAAAAGTCACCGTTGGCTGCACATTTTAGTGATGAGGACTGGGTGTCAAAACTCGCTTACCTGTGTGACATTCGGATTGCTAAATGACTTCAACCTGTCACTCCAGGGGAGAATGACGACTGTCTTTAAACTGGCAGATGCATTTAAAGCCAAGCTTGATTTGTGGGGACGACGAGTGGACAGGGGTGTATTTGATATGTTCCAAACAGTAGTGGGGATTTTGGGAGAGACTTCGGCAGGGCCCTTTCTCTCGCAGCTGGTGCACGATCACCTTGTTGCACTTTCAAATGAGTTTGAGCGTTACTTTCCTTCCTCCAAAGATCCACGGCAAACGAGTGAGTGGGTCCGTAACCCATTTGTCAATATCCCGAATAGTCCTAACTTGTCAGCGCAGGAGGAAGATCAATTGATTGAAATTGCAAATGACGGTGGTCTTAAGAGTGTGTATGAACAAACCTCTCTGGCGGGTTTTTGGATCAAAACCAAAGCAGAATATCCCGAGATAGCCGTAAAAGCGCTGAAAACGTTGCTACCATTTCCCACCACGTACCTATGCGAGTCCGGGTTTTCGGCAATGACTGCAACTAAGACAAAATTGCGCAATAGACTGGACATTTCAAACACACTGAGGGTGTCACTGTCTTCCATCAACCCAGATGGAACCTTCTTGTTGCAGGGAAACAAGCACAGGGCTCCCACTGATAATATTCGTTTAGTTCCCATATTTAGTTCCCATATTTTGTTAAGCCTGTTCACACTTGAAAGATAGCTTCAAGTTGTTCAATGTTTATAGTTCGTAGTTCATATTGTTCAATTTTCACTTCTTCAAGTTCACGTTTTTCACATGTTTAAGAGTTCGTTACCTTCACTGTTCATACATAACTGGAGCTTGTTCTTTTCAAGTAATGCATGCATACAGCCATACACAACAGGGTTGGGTCGATAGACGATGCCATCGTCCATCGCCGATGGCCCGCTCGTGAAAAACACACAATTAATCACACTATATAGCCAAATGAAATGCTTTCAATTTCTGCATCTTTACTTATTTTAGCATTATTATTATTATTATTATTATTATTATTATTATTAGGAAAAAATAACAAGGAAGTTGTTAGCGATCACAATACAAATTACAGTGAACTCCAAACGAATTACATGAACTAGTTCGTTTACATGAATAAATAAGGCATACAAAAACAGCAAAAAAAAATCTAAATAATTTTAATCAAATTAGATTAAATAAACTACACCAAATATGCCTTTTTCATGGTTTTACCATAACGAACAGAGTTTGGAACAAAAAAAGAGAATTTTTTTTTTCCATCGAAATACGAACGTACAATTCAAAGCCTAGTTTACATTATAAATAACAGTTTAGTATTCAAATACACTGGGAATATGGAAACACTTGGATTTGTGCCGAATTACAGAGGTACGTGAATTCAACGCCTGCTATTTTTAGTTTCACTTTTTGTAGACCAAAACACATCCTCCAATTACATCTCCTACATAAACCCGCGCTTGCTCTGTCTCCTATAAAAGCACGCACTGTCACGTGTTAATGCCGGATCTTTAAAAATCCAGCTCAAATTAAGCACTGGTGAAACGGTAGGGCAGGCTACAATGAATTAATTTGTTATGACATCCCCCCCCCCCCACCCCCCCGCCACCGGTCCGTGAAAAAAAAAAAAACGGGAATCAAACCGGTCCATGGTACATAAAAGGTTGGGGACCCCTGCTATAGGACACCAGACTATGCTCAGGTTTGGACACCATGATATGAGATCTAGCATACATGCATTACAAATCTACATGATTGGTGTTACCTGCTCTGTGGCATTAAACTGGGGTTAACTTTTATTTCTTTGTTTTTCCACCTTAGGCCCAACAGCACTGAATGAAACTGAAGAGAAAGATCAGTTTGAAAATCTTCATGTTTTCATTACTGGAAAAAAATCATTTTGTTCCTTAGAGTCAGAAAATACTTCTACACAAAAAAGAGCTCAAAAGACAAGAACTAGGAGTTTTTTCACTTGCTTTCAGTGTGGAAAGAGTTTCAATGAACAAGGAGAATTTAAAGTCCACAAGAAAATTCACACCGGAGAGAGGCGTTTCATCTGCCAACAGTGTGGAAAGAGTTTCACTCGAAAAGGAACCCTTAAAGACCACATGAAAATTCACACCGGAGAGAGGCGTTTCATCTGCCAACAGTGTGGAAAGAGTTTCAGTGAAAATAGAAACCTTAAAGTCCACATGAGAATTCACACAGGAGAGAAGCCTTTCATCTGCCAACAGTGTGGAAAGAGTTTCATTCAAAATTCAAACCTTAAAGTCCACATGAGAATTCACACAGGAGAGAAATCTTTCATCTGCCAACAGTGTGGAAAGAGTTTCAGTCACAAAGGAAACCTTAAAGATCACATTAAAATTCACACAAGAGAGAAGCCTTTCATCTGCCAACATTGTGGAAAGAGTTTCAGTCACAAAGGAAACCTTAAAAAGCACATTAAAATTCACACAAGAGAGAAGCCTTTCATCTGCCAACAGTGTGGAAAGAGTTTCAATGAACAAGGAGAATTTAAAGTCCACAAGAAAATTCACACTGGAGAGAAGCGTTTCATCTGTCAACAGTGTGGAAAGAGTTTCAGTCACAAAGGAAACCTTAAAGTCCACATGAAAGTTCACACTGGAGAGAAGCCTTTCATCTGCCAACATTGTGGAAAGAGTTTCAGTCACAAAGGAAACCTTGAAAGTCACATGAAAATTCACACAAGAGAGAAGTCTTTCACGTGCCGTTAGTGTGGAAGAAGTTTCATTAATCCTGGAAACCTTAGAGACCACCTGAGAATTCACACTGGAGAGAAGCCTTACACATGCAGTCAATGTGGAAACAGTTTCAGTCAACAAGGAAACCTTGACAAAGATCCACAATAGAGAGAGCCTTTTTATCTGCCAACAATGTGGAAAGAGTTTCACTCTAAAAGAAAATCTTAACAGGCACATTAAAATTCACAAAAGTGAAGGCTGACAGATCCCCTCAGTGCGGAAAGAATTTCAACCAAAATGTATAAAACAGTTTAGGTCCTTGATTCTGATTGGTTGAGCCGCATCTGATTCTGTCGTAAATTACTCTTCAAACCGACATTCTTTGTTGCCTTTGTGTTGCTCGGAAAAAACAATGTAGGGTCTGGACCAATCAGACGCACAGTTCATTAGATCCACCAAATAATCAATTTTTCATTAGATTAACAAATGAACACACCCAATCCACAACACTGGCTACCATGATGTCTACAAATGGTCTTACTATGGCATCCAGGACTCCTCTGCCATAATCTTTACCACTCAAAAGTATGCAGAGAGAATTTTCCCCAACTAATACTCTAAAAAAAGGACACATACTGCCGTAGGAACTGACTGCTTTCATTAATTCTTAGAAAAACCTTTCTGTGAACAAACACACATATCTTTAGATCATTGTGTGTTATTACTGTTAATTTATTTTGTATTGTGTAATGTTTTAATGCATGTGTTATAATAAATCACTATGTAGTATAACCACACAAAATGTTTGGTCTCGTTGAATTTTTTACATGAACAACCAATCCCAGTACATATGCAAATACCATGCTTACAAAAGAGTCGTAAACTTTCCCTCCAAAAGCAAAAGTCACCATTGGCTCTCTAGCCTCCCAATTATCAATTACCCTGGCCTCCCACTTAACTTTATCTCCTGACTGTGACCCCCATAGGAGATAAAGGCTCAGTTCTCCAGGCTTTTCTCAGTTCTTTTAGTGCCTTGTCTCATCACCTTGCCATCTTCTGGTTGATTAGTCCCAGAGCCGATGCTTCTGTGCCTGGGAGGCCTTAAACTCCTAGGAAGATGAGGAAAATCCCATGCCCTGGGGGGCCTCCGGATGTTTGGGGCCCGGGTCTCCTCCATGTCTGCTTCATGCCTTGCAGGACGGGGCTATGGTTCCCCACACCCTATTAAACATTTACATGGAGGAACCTTATGAACACAAGTGCGCTCACACACACTGGTGCACACACAAGCATTCACATTGGTGTAAAAACAGGTGCTCACAGACGCAGGTCCATCACGGAGCTGCGGACCAGACTCCGCTTCCTGCAAAGGGGCGGGGTGCCAGTTCCTCTGCCCAGATCTACCGTTCCCCCCGGCAAACGGGTGGATAATCCGCCGGGGGTTCCTCCTTCCACCGACAGTCCGTTCCATCCGGAGCTCCCAGAAGAGTGTTCGGGTCCTCCTCGTGAGGTACCGCTCATTACTTTTGGGGCTCCCCCTGACGACCGGATGTCAATCGCTGCATCGGGGGGTGAGCCAGACTTCTCGGGGGAGGACGATTCCGGATCGCTGCCGTCCACTGGGCGGTCAGCGGTGCCGGATACCGACCCCGAAATGATGGCTATGCTTTCCCGGGCCGCCGAGAGGGTAGGGCTTGAATGGAACCCTCCATCACGTCCCGACCCCTCTCGGCTGGATGACTGGTATCTTGGGGTGGCCCGCGCTGGTTCTCAGCGTCCCACCCCAGTGCCCTTCTTCCCGGAGGTGCATGACGAGCTTACTGGGACGTGGACGGCACCTTTTACTGCCAGAAACCGCTCCAGTGGCACGTCCTCCCTCACCACCCTTGATGGCGGACCAGCGCGGGGGTACGCGGCTGTCCCGCCGGTGGAGCGTGCGGTGGCGATGCAATTGTGTCCCGGCGCCGCTTCCACTTGGCGGGGCAACCCGTTGCTCCCCTCCCGGGCCTGTAGGCACTCGTCGGCTCTGATCGGCAGTGCCTACACGGCTTGTGGCGCTGCTGGCTCCGCCCTACACGCTATGGCGTTGTTACAGGTCCATCAGGCCCAGGCACTGAAGGACCTGTACGAGGGTGGTCACGACCCGGAAGTTCTACGTGAACTCCGTATCGCTACGGACCTCGCGCTACGAGCGACGAAGGTTACGGCGCGGTCTCTGGGTCGTGCGATGTCCACGATGGTGGTCCAGGAACGCCATCTCTGGCTGTGTCTGGCCGACATGAGGGAAGCAGACAAGGTCAGGTTCCTGAATGCCCCCGTGTCCCAGACCGGCCTCTTCGGCGACGCGGTCGAAAATTTCGCCCAGCAGTTTTCGGCCGCCCAGAAGCAGACTGAGGCCATCAGTCATATCCTGCCCCGGCGTGCTCCCGCTGCTGCCTCCACCCAGCCGCCGGCGGCACCTCGGTCTGCTCGTCGCCGAGGGCGGCCCCCTGCCTCCGCCCCCGCTCCACAGCAGCCTGCGCAGCAGCCTTCACGGCGGCGCCGTGGAGCCGGTCCCAGGGCGGCCGCCCCGCCCGTCCAGGCTCCCACCAAGACCAGTGGGAAACGCAAGAACAAGCGTCCCTGAGACGGGCGACCCAGAGATGGAGGAAGCTGCTCTTCGGGAGATGGTGATCGCACCACTCCCTCCCCCGGAGGAGGGCCGGGCGGAGAATCTTTTGTTTCCTTTAAAAAAGTTTCTTTTAAGAAACCCGTCATCGGCCTCACGGTCGGTGACACCCAAATTTTCAATAAAAGAGCAGTTTCTACTTTCTCTGGGTCCCCAGAGGGGACAGCGGGTGTTGCACGGGTTAGCCCCGGGCTTCACCCCCTCTCCCCTCCCGCCAGCAAATGGCGCTGGGCGGTTGGAGAGTGCGGTAAGACGGACTACTCACGCACCAGCTGCCAGAACGCAGGTAAATGTCTTGCACACACCACACACAGACACTCTGACCCCGCTTCGGACCGGCATAGAGACGCCCGAGCGGGGTCCCTGCGTTCCACCTCGCTGCCCCCCCGCAGGTACGTCAGTGGTCCCGCTGGTCCCTCTTGTACGTTGGCTGGGGGCCTGGAGAGGGCTTCCCAGTCCGTCTTGCTGGCTCCTCCGGACCATCAGGCTCGGCTACGCGATTCAGTTCGCCCGGCGTCCGCCTCGGTTCAGGGGCATCCACTTCACTACAGTGAAAGTAGCAGATGCCCCTGTCCTACGGGCAGAGATTGCTACCTTGCTGGCGAAGAAAGCAATAGAGCCGGTCCCTCTAGCCGATATGAAGACAGGGTTTTACAGCCCCTACTTCATAGTACCCAAGAAAAGCGGCGGTTTACGACCGATCCTGGACCTGCGCATCTTGAATCGAGCTCTTCACAAGCTACCTTTCAGAATGCTCACACAAAAACACATCCTCAGATGTGTTCGTCCCCAGGATTGGTTCGCAGCGATCGACCTGAAGGACGCGTACTTTCATGTTTCGATCCTTCCGCGCCACAGACCATTTCTGCGGATCGCGTTCGAAGGCAGAGCATATCAGTACAAGGTCCTGCCCTTCGGGCTGTCCCTCTCCCCCCGTGTCTTCACGAAAGTCGCGGAGGCGGCCCTTGTTCCCCTCAACAGGGCGTTCGTATCCTCAACTACCTCGACGACTGGCTGATACTAGCACACTCTCGAGAGCAGTTATGCGAACACAGGGACCTGGTGTTGGCACACCTCGCCCGCTTGGGCCTTCGGGTCAACTGGGAAAAGAGCAAACTCTCCCCCGTGCAGAGGATCTCTTTTCTTGGTGTGGAACTGGACTCGGTCAGCCAAACAGCTCGCCTCACGCAAGAGCGGGCTCAGTCGGTGCTGAACTGCTTGAATACGTTCAAGAGCAGAGAAGTGGTCCCACTGAAACAGTTTCAGAGGCTCCTGGGGCATATGGCAGCAGCTACGGCAGTTCTACCGCTTGGCCTGCTCCATATGAGGCCACTTCAGCACTGGCTTCATGGCCGAGTCCCGAGGAGAGCGTGGCAGCGCGGCACTCTCCGGGTCAAAGTAACCTCGGCCTGTCGCCTAACCTTCACTCCGTGGTCAGACCTAGCTTTTCTTCGGGCAGGAGTTCCCTTAGAACAGGTCTCCAGGCACGCTGTGGTACACACGGATGCCTCCACCACCGGTTGGGGAGCCACGTACAACGGGCAGGCAGTGTCGGGCGTTTGGACGAGCCCCCAGCTACACTGGCACATCAACTGCCTAGAGCTGCTGGCAGTACGCCTTGCCTTGAACCGTCTCAAAGGGCGCCTTCGAGGCAAACACGTGCTGGTCCGTACGGACAACACTGCGACCGTTGCGTACATCAACCGACAAGGTGGTCTACGCTCCCGTCGCATGTCGCAGCTCGCCCGTTCTCTCCTCCTCTGGAGTCAGAAGCATCTGAGGTCGCTTCGTGCCATTCACATTCCGGGTTTGCTCAACCGTGCAGCCGACGAGCTCTCACGAGCTGCGCTTCCCGGAGAGTGGAGACTCCATCCCCAGTCGGTCCAGCTGATCTGGAGACGTTTCGGGAAAGCTCAGGTAGACCTGTTTGCTTCTCCAGAGACGTCCCACTGCCAGCTCTTTTACTCCCTGACCGAGGGTACACTCGGCACGGACTCCCTGGCATGCAGCTGGCCAAGGGGCCTTCGCAAGTATGCGTTTCCCCCAGTGAGCCTTCTCGCACAGACACTGTGCAAGGTCAGGGAGGACGAGGAGCAGGTCCTGTTAGTGGCGCCTTACTGGCCTACTCGGACCTGGTTCCCAGAACTGATGCTCCTCGCGACAGCCCCTCCCTGGCGGATTCCTCTGAGGAAGGATTTACTGACTCAGAGACGGGGCACCCTGTGGCACCCGCGTCCAGACCTCTGGAAACTACATGTCTGGTCCCTGGACGGGACGCGGAGGTTCTGAGTGATCTACCCCAAGGAGTGGTAGACACCATCACTTCGGCGAGAGCTGCATCCACGAGACATGCTTACGCCTTGAAGTGGAACCTGTTCGTCGAATGGGCTTTCTCAAGAAATGAGGATCCCCGAAGATGCTCGGTCGGAGTCGTGCTTACCTTTTTGCAGCAAGGGTTGGAGCGTAGGCTGTCACCCTCCACCCTTAAGGTCTATGTAGCCGCTATTTCTGCAAACCATGACCCCGTTGAAGGAAGGTCAGTAGGTAGGCACGACCTGGTCGTCAGGTTTCTCAGGGGAGCCAGGAGGTTAAATCCTCCTAGGCCCCCCTCCGTACCCTCTTGGGACCTGTCTCTGGTGCTCACAGCACTACAGCGGGTCCCCTTTGAGCCTTTACAGTCAGTCAAGCTGAAGTATCTCTCTATGAAGACTCTGCTCCTGCTGGCATTGGCCTCCATCAAGAGGGTAGGGGACCTGCAGGCGTTTTCGGTCGACGATTCGTGCCTTCAGTTCGGGCCGGCAGATTCCCAGGTAACCCTGAGGCCCCGGCCTGGCTACGTGCCCAAGGTTCCCACTACTCCCTTCAGGGACCAAGTGGTGAGCCTGCAAGCGCTGCCCCCGGAGGAGGCAGACCCAGCCCTAGCTTTGCTTTGTCCCGTCCGAGCATTAAGATGCTACGTCGACCGGACGCAAAGCTTCAGGACCTCAGATCAGCTCTTTATTTGTCACGGAGGACGGCAGAAGGGGAAGGCCGTCTCCAAGCAGAGGATGGCACACTGGATAGTGGATGCCATCGCCTTGGCTTATCAAGCTCAGGGCGTGCCCTGCCCGCTCAGGTTGCGAGCTCACTCTACTAGGAGTATTGCATCCTCCTGGGCGCTGGCTCGTGGCGCCTCGCTATCTGACATTTGTAGAGCTGCGGGTTGGGCGACCCCTAACACGTTCGCTAGGTTTTATAGCCTTCGTGTAGAGCCAGTCTCCTCCTGTGTTCTCACCTCAAACGGGTAGAAGCACTGAGAGGCACTGGCTCAGGTCGGCTTGCTATCTTCTCCAGAGTGTCCATGAAGACCCTGTCGAGTCCTCCTTCCTCGGCTCCAGACGTAGCGGAGCGTCTAGGCGCCAGGCCTCTCTCGATGAATCTTTAGAACCGATAGAAGGCTTAGGATACATGAGAGACTTAAGTGAATCCCATATGTCTTCCACGGTACCCACAGAGACCGTGTTTCCCCGGTAACCTTCTACCATCTTCACGAGGGTTCAATCACCTCCATTCTTCCATATGTCCTAATTGAGCCATATGCGTATTGCTCCGAACCTCCTGCGGGATGGGTGGGAGCTCCGCACGTTCCCAGTGCTCCAGCTTCACTAAGTAGGTAGTGCTATGTTATACAGTGACTGGTCTTTTCTGATCCGCCCTTGGCCTTAGCAAAAATTGGAGGCCAGGTGGCTTGCTCAGGACACTGGAGGGGGGCAGCAGCTGCGGCGCTTTGCTAGGGATCCCAATTCGTCGGTCTCCGACGTGACGTCGTAGAGACCGACTGAGAGGGAACGTCTTGGTTACGTATGTAACCCTCGTTCCCTGAAGGAGGGAACGGAGACGTCACGTCCCGTCGCCTCAGCTGCTGTACCACCGCTGTGCGGCCGGACCCAAGCTCGGCTCCTCAGCGAAATCCTGTCTATGCATTGCACCTGCTGTGTATTTATGCTCACGCTGTGATCAGCGACAGCTGGATGCAATCATGCATGCCAATGTGCATTGGCTCGTTTAGTTTACACACGAAGAGGATTGGTATCTCTAAAGCGATATCCCAATTCGTCGGTCTCCGACGTGACGTCTCCGTTCCCTCCTTCAGGGAACGAGGGTTACATACGTAACCAAGACGTTCTGTGAGTTTATAATTATGAGTCATAATTTTAAGGAAATGCATGCTCTTTATTATTTTATTTGCTCATGTGTTTGCTTTTTAACAAATACATCAACTATATATGTTTATAGCAGTTGTAAACAGGGATTAATTCAACTATTTCAACTATCTGAAGGGTGGGTTTCCTATAAACCATCACTGTTCATTTGACTGGAGAGAATACAAGCTTACACCTCTTTTGTCAATGACTGTGTCACACCCCCACCAAACACAACACAATACACCACACCACGCCAGAAACTTAATAGTTACTTGAGTAAGAGTAAAAAAGCATCCAATGGAAAAAGTACACAAGTTGCTAGTTACTAGTTACTTCTGATCTGAATGATATGAAGTGAAAACCCTGAATTTCAAACTGTTTGAAAAACCTCCACACAGAGGCATAAGCCCAAAGCGTAAGCAAACTAAGCGGCTGCTTGGGGCCCCCAAGAGTACATGAAATTACATCGTTTTTTATTTTAATTTTTTATTTATATTTATATTTCAATGGATATTATACTGGTAATGAAAACCATTATTCAATTAAAAAAAAACAAAGCAATATTATTCTAACACGCTGCTGCAGGATGCATGCAGGGTTGGAGTGTGACAGCCATACGATGCCTGACTAAGGTAACTTAAAGGTGCAGTGTGTAGATTTTTTGCGGCATCTGGCGGTGAGGTTGAATTGCAACCAACGACTCCGTCCACCGCTCAATCCTCCCTTTACTGAAGCTACAGTGGCCGACACAGGTTTAAGATGTTGTCGTTTTAGACAGCAAAGAATAATGAAGTTTATTTTAAAATGTAAATTAGGGAATTAGATTTACTTGATAATTCAATAAAACGTTGTTATTGTGTATATTACTTTACTTGTTTATCATTGTGTCAGTGTTTTTTTTCTAGAACAACAGTGCTGAAACGCGATCTGTAGAGCAGTTTGTCCGTTTAGGGCTACTGTAGAAACAATACGGCGACTTCCATGTGAGGAGACCCACGGTGTATGTAGATATAAACTGATAATTCTAAGTTAATAAAAACATAATGGCTCATCATGTAAGGTCTTTATTCACCCCGAAAACATAGTTATGTATATTATATTGCATATAACCCACACAATTACAGCCTATATGAATACACACAAATGTAAACAAATAATATGTATTTATTGAAATTCATAATATTAAAGTAAGGCAAAGATAATAAATATGATATTTCATAATGTTCAAATGAGTTCAAATGTATTACATGTGACTTCACAGAAACACGAACATCTATATACGGTATAGTCCTGATGCGGCCCCCTTTAAGAAATCCGAATGTAGCGCGCCTGCAACTGTAGCGAGCATCATTTGAAAATAACGGTCGAAGCGGAAAAGTAGCGAGTGATTAACGGTGTTTAACTTGTTCAAATTTGATTTCAAAGACACCAAAAATGATGAAATAATAACATTTATCTGGTCTGTCTCCTAAACCAACAATTGGGTGATATTGGTGAGTTGTTGAACTCGCGTTTGATTGTATCTGCTGATTAGCACAGCAGCTAATGTAGACTATCCATGTTCCGTGCACAAACGATGTTCCGTACAGATTACCTTTTACTGCCGATCGCTGAATAAATACTTCCGGGTCATACATAAACTATATATCTGTGTCATCTTCATTTCTCCCTCTTTCACCCCCGATCACGACAGAGACACTCCCACCATTTGTTCCAGAGAGATTTCGGTAAGTTTGTTAGGTCCACCCACTGCGCTTGAAAATGGATGCCGGTCTAGCTAAACGTGAAACTGGCACTTTGGAGGGGAGACAACTAGAGCAGCAAAAATGTGCATTTCCGTTAAATTTATGGACCTCACCGTATTACAGTCTTTATAAAATGAATTTTAAGTTATCACAACCTTTTGTTAAATAAATGCTTTGAAATGGGAATATTTAAACGTCAAATGTGGGCGATGACCACTTGGTGCCACTCTCCGTCTGAGACAGTCAGCAGACGCGGTTTGCCAGTTAGCATTCATGTTAATTTAAAAAGAAAAAAGTTGGCATTAATTTAATGTTACATGAATTTAATGTTTTAACATTTTAAATTGTCATTCTTTAACAAATTAAACATGAAATAAAACTGAATTGTAACGTAACATTATTTTATTGGCAACTTTTCAGTTATTTAATTTATCATAAAGTCAGAAGCAATGATAGGTTATTCAGAAAAGTTATTTAATAAGAGTTCATATAAGACATACAATTTCATAATTCATAATATAACAATTTGAAAAACAATTTCACACAATTGACACAAATAATGTTAATTTAAAGGAAAGTCAGTAAAGCAAAAGGAAAAGAAAGATATCAGGAAAGAAAAAACAATATTCAAAGGAGAAATCAAATGAGGCAGTTGAGGAAGTGAAGGCAGGGGCAAGTTTAAGGGCAACTGCAAAAAAATACAGCATTCCCCACACTACTCTCCAGGACTATAAAAAAATAAATATGTCCACAACCCTCATCCTATGTCCACAACCCTCATCCTAACCAACCCTCAGCGCCCCCTATGGTGTCAAGGATAAGGGTTACATGGACTCGGAGCTCTTTTTAAAATGGCTCAGCCATTTCATTAAATATGCTCCTGAGGAGAGACCACTAATTTTAATCATGGACCAACACGAGACACACATTTCAAAAGACCTAATCATGTTCTGCAGGGAAAACCAAATTGAAATTCACTGCCTACCTTCCCACACAACACATATTCTGCAGCCCCTCGACATTGCAGTCTTCAACCCACTGAAGACTGCTTTCTCCACTATGGCTTCCAGGATGGGTCACCACTCCTCAAACATGTCTACCCCACTGCAGTCACAGCCCAAAACATTAAGGCTGGGTTTCGCAAGGCTGGCATCTTTCCTCTCTCCAGGGCTGCTGTGGACACAACCCAGGTATTTTGACAATTCATCCTCTAAGTTACTTACATTTCTTTCCAAGTGTGTTAATGAGTTTTACATACATTTTATTTTATTAGGTGGAAAGAGTGCTTCCATCTGCAGATGGAAATTATGCCACACCATCCAGCGCTCCCGCCACTCCGTCAGACACACCAACCAGCTCTGCCACCACAACATCCATCACTCATTCACCCACACCATCCAGTGCTCACGCCACTCTCACCTTCACGTCCAGCACTCAACCTGATGACAGATTAAGCACAACTCAAACACCTTGTCCCACCTGTAACCGGGTGGCTCCCAAAAATTACCTGGTGGCAGCAGGCGTAATAGCCGAGAGTCTGCCTAATGTCCTCATGAGTCCAGCCCTGGAGTGGAAAGAAAAGGTGAGGCGTCGCATTGCCAGCCCGTGTCATCACCAGCGACGAGTATTTCAACCTACTGGTAGAAAAAGAAACTGAAGGAAAAGAGAAGGAAGAAAACAAAAGAAAGTGCAAGGAAGAGATGGCAAAAAAGAAGGAGGAAAAGAGGCAAGCCCAGGAGGCCAAACGTCAAAAGAGGCAGGCACCTCCTTCTCAGACGGGAGATGGAGAACACTGTGCTGTCTGCCGTAGAGTGGTCCCACCTGGCTCAGAAGATGAGGCCATTGATGAATGGCTCCAGTGTGATCTGTGCCAATTGTGGTTCCACTTGGTGTGTGCAGAAGTGGAGGAAGTGCCAGACACCGACTGGCTGTGCCATAAATGTTGTCTGTCAACATAAAACACTCACCTGAGAAATGTCTCCACAAGGTCAAAATCTACTGGTATTCCTATCCTTGTGGACACACACACACACACACACACACACACACACACACACACACACACACACACACAAATGTACATAGTGCACACTGAAAATCAATGTTATTTGCAGTTATACTATTGTCAGTTTGGTGTTTAATGTAAATAGTTGTAAACAAACACACACACACACACACACATACTGGTTTACATGTTTGGTGGGGACCAACTTTATAATCATCAATTGTGGGGACCACCAGTTCTAAAGGGCTTAGAGGCCTGAAAAAAATTAGGGACACTAACCATAGCTCTCTTAGCCTATACACGCCTTCAGATACCTGCAATGATGAAGTAATGACTTGACCATGCTTAATGGGGACTTCTGAAATAACGGATGAACATGACTTACAGGGACCTCATTTGCATATTTTATGCAAATATATTTGCATAATATACACACATTCCCATGATTTGTGGGGACCTTGCACACACACTAATACACACTTTCCCATGATTTAAGGGGACTTTGCACACACACTAATACACACTTTCCCATGATTTAAGGGGACTTTGCACACACACACTAATACACACTTTCCCATGATTTAAGGGGACTTTGCACACACACTAATACACACTTTCCCATGATTTAAGGGGACTTTGCACACACACTAATACACACTTTCCCATGATTTAAGGGGACTTTGCACACACACTCATAAACACTTTCCCATGATTTAAGGGGACTTTGCACACACACTCATAAACACTTTCCCATGATTTAAGGGGACTTTGCAATGACACCAAGTATTACTAATGACATTCCATTTTATGTTTATAATTAAATCTTCAGACTGCATTTGTTAATTTGCTCTTAACATTGGTTAAATCTACAGCCAAGTAAAATTAAAATGTTCATTATTAGTACAAAAGTTTAAACATTAAGTTTAACTAAGATCAATTTATGTGAAGATATGTGAGGTCTTCAAACGGTGCTAGTAATGCAAAGCTTCCCTCTCGCATAAAACACCTAGGCCCAGTTTCACAGACAGAGATTATCTTAAGCCAGGACTAGGAATAAATGAGGGTATTCAGCTTCTAAAGCAGGGTAACAGCTTCTATTAAAATTCCTTAAATAAAAACAAACAAGAACATTACTGGGGCCTATTCCATAAAAAAAGTTAACTGAATAAGCCAGGCTTGTTTTAATTAGTCTTATTTTGAACCAAATCAACTGACAATAAGTCAGACTAACTGAAATAAACCCGTTTTATTTGGTAAACTTGTTTTATGAAACAGACCCATGATGTGCATCTTGAGACAAAACAATGGCACTGACAAATTTTAAGATCCCTCAGTGCAAGTTATGTTCAGCTAGGACAACTCAAACATGCATTTTAGTCTGGAACCAGTCTTAAGCATGTAATGCATCTGCTCAGCATGTAGAAATATGGTTGGATTGACTGATTGATGTTTCCTACATTTGATTGGAATTATTAGTGTGACTGAAGTTGACTAATGTTAATTAAAAACTTGTTCACTGCAACATTAAAGGATTATTTGAGTCATGAATAATTGCAAACATTTACTCCCAGTTTCACAGACAAGGTTTTTTAAGGTCCCAGATTAAAATGCATGTTTGAGCTGTATCTTGCTCTGAGAAATCTTAAAATATATCAGTCTCATTGTTCTGTGTCAAGCTGAACACCTGTAATGTTTTCTTTCAAAGCATTTTTGTAAAAGTTGCTTAAATACCTTAATTTAACTAAAACCTAGTCCTGGCTTAAGCTAAGCCACGTTTGCGAAACCATGCCTTAAACTTTTCCACTTCAAACTATTCTTTCGATAATTGTGTTTTGTTTAAACAGTTTTCAGGCCGAACCAACCACCCAGCATCACCTACTAATTCACCGGATACTTATCAATACAATAAACCTACAACTAACTAAACTTCAAGACATTAATTCAGAATAAAACGACTTCAGTGAATTTAACTTTTATTGAGTTAAACTTCACGCAAGATCTCAAATGTAGTAAAGCCTGAAAAGTTCTGTTATACTAAAAGTAAAAGTAAAAATAAAAATAACTCAACTTTCACACAGGCTTTCAGAGACATGAATTAAAACTTAAAACAACAAAAATTAAAACTATGCATTTATGCACTGTTTTAACAATAACAGTTAACGGTTCTTCTGTTTTCTTTAAGTTCTGCTGTGGCTTTAACTTATTTGAACAAAACCTGCCATCCAAGATTGTCGCATCTTCACAGCATTACCTGCACTGCAATTTCTTTTTGTAAGCTGTAATACGATTATAAACGTAAAATTTTACGGTCTTCCAGTCGCGGTTCCTCAGAGCTTCTGGTTCAGCTTTCAAGCATTTCTCACAGTCACTCTTTGATGGTACAGTGCCAGATATGATGTACTGTTTCAGGTGCCTCTCCACCGCCTGCACCTCTGCCTGCTGCCAGGGAGTTCTCTTCTGGGTAGTTTTACCTTAAAGTGATTAGAAAATAAATTAATGATTAAGAGAGTACGCTGGAATTCCAAACCGAAATTCTGAATCCTATATTCAAGTCAGCATCTATAGTGCAAGTACAATTATTTGCCTATAAACAGAATTACACTGTCAATCAAACAGCATTTTTTTTATATTCTGTCACCTGCCCTGAAATGATCATTGGTGAAAAGAAAAAGTTACCACAGAAGGGTTTCTAAGCATTATGATCTTGAAAAACATGTGCAGAGAAGAACCATTTCTTTTATGGTTCCATTTTACTATGGTAACGCAGGTTACAAACTCGTGGCCACAAGTTGCGATGATGAGGGAACGAAATCCATTTCTCGTGGCCACGACATAAGGATGCCGTTTCCTTGACAAAATGATCTTGTGGCCATGACATATCACGTTCCCACGACTTTCTCTATCACATTCACATTCCCACTTTTTTCCCCCCTATAATTAACTGGAAATTATTATTGCAGTTGCAATAATAATTTTCAGTTAATTATAGGGGGAAAAAAAACGGAACAAACCCTCTCCTACCCAGTCTAAAGAAATTGATTTTTCTCCAATGCAATGTTTCGTGCCAGAGACCGTGTATTTATGCATTTCAGAAGGACCTACAACCTCTTTAAAAACAATATACAACGCAAGCAGCAGAGCACATTAAATTTGTGTGCCTAACATTGTCATTTTTTTTTTTTTTTTTTGCTGTCACAGGAGAGTAACTGGAGGATAACTTTGTAATGAAAGAGGCATGATTTATTTTTTAGAGATTAAGCTTAATGATTAAAAAGGATTTTTCAAGCATGTGGTTGTTACTGCAACATTTAGCCATTTGTAGTTTAATTCTACAGAAATCAACAGACATGCAAAAGAAAAATGTGTAAGGAATTCACCTTTGCAAGGCGGCCTCATAGCACTGGCTCCTGAAGACATCTGCTTCTGAGATGATGATTTGCTTCTCTTGGGTGGTGGCGGCATATTCCTCTCGGCAGGAGGAAGCACCACCTCGGCTGGAGATTCTATGGGATATAATCAATGTTCAGAAAGATCAATGATTTAAAAAACATAAAACAAAATGCTGACAATGCATAAGTGATGTGTTTTTGTCACACTAATGGTTTTAAATAATTAGTACATATACAGTCAGTGCAATTAACCCTGAAGTGTGCAGCTGTTCAAGTATATTTAAACTTCATCTACACCATGTCTCTGCAATAAACATGTAGAGAAACTCTAAACGGAGTAGTTATTTCAGTCATAATGGTATCAATTTGTTTTGTTCCATAACCCCTCCAACATAAGAGAATGGATCAGCTAGCATTACACAACTAATTTAAGTTTCTTATGAAACCATTTTAAGTTCCTCAAAAAAAAAATACTGTAAGACAGCTTGGAGGCATTTGATTCGTTACAGAAAAAGTTTTGAAAAAAAATATGCTTGTTTAATGCTAAAACTTCTTCAATGTTGGAATTATGTTTTGGCCTGACGGATCTGCCCACATATCAATTGGCTAACAAATATTAATAACTGCAAAATCATGTATTTTTACAGTAACACAAACCATCTACAGTTGATGAACAGTGACCCTCTTGTATGTTCCTGTCTTCCTCATCAGAGTCAAGAACTTGTTCCTCCTCATCACAGTCAAGAACTTTTTCTGTAACAGTTAAAAGTACAGCTTTACAGTGGTATATAACGGTTTGTAAACACATGGTACATGAATAGATAGTTTAAAGGAACACTCAACTTTTTTTGGAAATGGGCTCATTCTCCAACTCGAGTTATTAAGTTGAGTTTTACTGTTTTGAAATCCATTCAGCTGTTCTCCTGTTCTGGCGATATCACTTTGATCTATGCTAAGCTATGCTAATTGAATCCTATTAGACCAATAGCATCACGTTCAGAAATGACCAACAAGTTTCTATATTTTTCTTATTTAAAACTTGACTCTTCTGCAGTTATATCGTGTTCTAAGACCAGCAAAAAAAAAAAAAAAAAAAAAGTGTACGGCACAAATCGGCACAAATTACGGCAGCAAACTTCCTTGACTATTACGCAGGAATGGAAGTGTAGTTTCTAATCTTATCGGCCTAGAAAATTGCATCTTTGCATTTTTTTTTTTTGCTGGTCTTAGTGCACGTAATAACTGCAGAAGAGTCAATTTTTAAATAGGACAAATATGGAAACTCGTTGGTCATTTTTGAACGCGATGCTATTGGTCTAATAGGATTCAATGATCTATGCTAAGCTATGCTAAAAGTGATATCGCCAGAACAGGAGAACGGCTGAATGGATTTCAAAACGGTAAAACTCAACTTATAAACTCGAGGGGAGTTGGAGAATGAGCCTATTTCCCAAAAAAAGTGGAGTGTTCTTTTAAAAAAAATTAAATAAATAGCAAACCATCAGGGTCTATCCCAATTTCATCCAAGTTTTTGCCATGGAACTCAGCCAATCTTCCTTGCTCAAGAGCCATTAAAACTTTGCTTATCTTGGCAAGTTGAAGGGTCTTCTCAGGCAGGCGATAGAACTCTCGATGGATTCTTATGTCATGGCCAAGAAAGTTTGCCAGCTGGTCCATCTCAGTGTCTGTCATGTTCAACACGGTTGACAGGGTTGCAGCATGCTTCCGCAGCCTGGTGGACGTCAGTGCTTTGGGACACTTTGCACCGCAAGCCTTTGCGAAGCCACGAAGGCAGTCTGAGCCTCGGAAATGAGTCATGGCTTCTGGTCTAGCAAACATATAGGCATTGTCTTTTAAAACCCCACAAGCCTCTCTCTGCTTCACGAGGAGTTCTAAGGAACAGAGCATTTTGGGAGTCAGAAGAATTGGAACTGGCCGACCACGCTTTCCCCTGGTGATAACCCTTGTGAAGTGTCTGCAGAGTTTTTTCTCCACTTCAGAGAGAGCCCAGTCCACATCCTCATGTGGATCAGAAGTGTCTCTTGATAAAAACACAGACAGAGGCATGCTCGCCACCTCTCCTTCTCTCCGCCGGTTGAAGAGAATCATCTGGGCTAGACACACCTTGGCCAGCTCCATCCAGGCTTTAGTAGAGGGACTTTCAGAGAGCAGGTTGAACCACTCGTCTTGCACTTGACTGAGAAAAGTATGCATTTTTTGCACATCTTCAGTGAAGGGCATGAGAGTGGGCACATTCCACTTTGCTTCCCTGATATTCCTCAATGCTGTTGCAGAGATCATCTCGTTCCACTTATTTGCATGGACTTCCTGAAACTCACTGGAATTCTTCACAAGCTGTTTGTCGTTGTTGATTAAGCCCCGTGCTTTTAAGAGTTGCTTACTTTAACCAGGGAATTCCCAAGCTTATTTGCAAGTGATGGAATCATGAATTTGTCAGTTTCACTGTCATACCCACATGTGTACTTGACAGCTTTGACAGTCTCCATGTACTTCTTTGGGTTTACACAGTCTTCCAGTGTTTTTAAAGAGGTGACTCCTGGCATTGTGAATTAACCTTCCTAATTCTCGCATCTTCTCCCGCACACATTGTTTATTCTTATCTGAAAGCCCACCTTTATTCAACAGGTGCTGCCCAATTTCAGTAATCACTCCATCATTTTTGATTATATCTGTGATTGGGTCAGGGTTCATGCCACTGATTACTCCCCACAGTTGTTTGGTCATGTCTGAAGGCACAGGCCCGGTGTAGGTACACATGGACTGAACACGGTTTCTTCCTGGTTTAGGAGCGACAGACTGCGGTTGAAGTCTACAAGTACGCATGTGTCTCCACAGGACCTTCCTTGTAAAAAGTCCTTGACAGTACGCACAATGCATGAAATTTTCTCCCTGCACTTTTTTACGTGGTCGTTTAAACGGCACTAGTTCCCCCTTTCCTGACTCCATAACAGCAGCATTGTGGGCATAGTTTCCTCGGTTGCGAATATAATCAAGCTGTCTTTTTCTCTCCTTTGAACCCTTTGGAAAGCTTAGAGCTCTAGCCACATCAGACTTATCTTCATGTGAACTTTCTAGGTGCCTTGCCATCTTAGCATAAGATTTAGTGCAATACAAACAGTAATGTCTCTTATTGTACACTCTAGCACCATCTCTTTTTTGGTATGCACTAACAACTACGCCTTCTGTTGCATCCTGACTTGAACTGGGTTCTTCTCCTGTTCCAGATGCTTCGGATGCAAGGCTGTGCATTTTGTCTGATGTTGTTGTGTCACAGTCAGGGGAACTCACTGGGCCAAATTCATCAACATCCAGTTCATCAAGAAGCTGATGTTTTGTCCGGTTTGGTGTAAGGCTAACATCGCCATCACTTTCGGAAGTGGTGTCCGGAACATAATCGTCTGAACTCTCTGGTGTAGAATCAAAGAGCTCATCAGAATCTTCCAGATGTGTGTCTTTCACCTTTATTATATATATATAAAAAAAAAAGAATTAGGTGAAACTCCTGCAATTAAAGATGAAAATGTTATGGACAGTTGATCTGACCAAAAAAAAAAAAAAAAAAGATCCAATTACACAATTTTGGTCTTAAAGTAAAAGAAAATAATTATTCTGATATTTTGCAGTCAGTATCACATAAGAATATATTAAAAGCATAGTTCACCCAAAAATGAAAATGTGATGTTTATCTGCTTACCCCCAGGGCATCCAAGATGTAGGTGACTTTGTTTCTTCAGCAGAACACAAACCAAGACTTTTAACTCAAACCGGTGCAGTCTGTCAGCCAAATAATGGACGTGGATAGGCACTAGACCTTTAAAAGTAAACAAAAACATGCACAGACAAAACCAAATTTCACCCTGCAGCTCATGACGATTAACTGATGTCCTAAGACACGAAACCATCGGTTTTTGTGAGAAACTGAACAATATTTATATCATTTTTTACCTTTGATACACAGCCACGTCCATCTGTCCTCAGCAGGAGTTTATCATCCTGCTCGTCACATGTGAACGCGCTCTGGTGTAGAATACGCAAACACCGGAAGCGATCTGTGGCGTGTATACGCTAATCAAAATCAGGGTATATGCAGGAATTCTGAAGGTAATTTCAAAACCTTTTTAAGACTTTTTAAAGACCTTCTCAGAATATTTTAAGACCTCATTGCCACTTCAAGTTCTAATCAGTATCAAACCTTTAACTTAATAAACAGTTGTTAACAAACATTCAAGTAAATCAATGGAGCACAACCATGCAACAGAACTCAGATAAGCTCGGAAGCTTCGCAGCTGTTTTCAGCGACAGGCTTCAGCCACTGTTTAAACTCGTCTTTCTCCAAACAGGAGTACGCAAAAGTACATTTTTTCCATTTTGCTCTCTATCTAGTTCTATGGTTTCACTACATGTGGAGAGCGTCACATCACCTTCCCGCTTTTGCAGCAAATTACGTGACATCACCCGGACACGCCCTGGCCCGAACCAATTACGTGGATCGAGCACGACGTTATTAATATTAGGAGGAAAATAAATATTTATGCTTGTTTGGAGTCAAACACTTTGGACAATGTTTGAACAAAATTTAAGACCTTGTAAAAACGTGATTAAGACTTTTTAATACCTTTTAAGGGCCTTAATTTTCTCATAATTGATTTATCAACTTTTAATACTTTTTAAGACCCCGCGGACACCCTGAAAATGGTAATTATTTGCGTTTATCCTGATTGTTCAAACTCATTTAAAGCTAAAATATTACGTTTGCTTGAGCAAACTCATCCGGGACTATTCACTGATTCCCCCTTCCGGTGTTTGCGTATTCTACACCAGAGCGCGTTCACATGTGACCAGCCGGATGATAAACTCCTGCTCAGGACAGATGGACGTGGCTGTGTATAAAGGTAAAAAATTAAATAAATACTGTTCAGTTTCTCACAAAAAAAAATTTGTTTCGTGTCTTAGGACATCAACGTATCGTCACGAGCCGCAGGGTGTCATTTGGATTTGTCTGTGCATGTTTGTGTTTACTTTAAGGTCTGGTGCCCATCCACTCACATTATATGACTGACAGACTGCACCAGTTTGAGTTAGAAATCTTCGTTTGTGTTCTGCTGAGGAAACAAAGTCACCTACATCTTGGATGCCCTGGCAGATAAACATCAAAATTTCATTTTTGGCTAAACTATCCCTTTAACATTACAAATGATTTTACACCTTTCCATCGAGTTATTGATGATGAGAACGATCTGATCAATAAAAAAAGAAAAAGGACATCAAGTCTCTCGTTGTGACTTGAAAACTTACTATGACACTTTTAGTCCGTCTCAGCTTTGGCACAAAAATCTCATTTTCATTTTGTCTCTGTCTCACAATCTGTAAACAAAAAGGATTAACAATATTTGACATTACTATAGTATTTGAAATTTGAAAATGAAAAAGTTGACCAGAGGTCAAAGAAAAAAAAAAAAAAATTCTGTGGACATACTCTGCGTTCACACACATCTTCAGTAAAACAGGCTTTATGAGGACCTTTCACACTCAACGTTATTGTTCCTCATGGGGACCAGAATCATCTAATTTCACACACAATCTGAACTCTAACACTGAGTGACTGAAAGTGTGTTGTGGGGACGTCGTGAGTGTGAACTTAAAAGCAACAATTAACCAAGAAAAAAAAAAAATTTACTTGGACAAAACTGGCTCTAAATATTCTACTAGCACTAAGCTACTGGACACATGGCATTTACCTGCTGGACGAACTCTTTTACAGCAGATATGCATCAAAATATGTCTGAAACATGACAAAAACAAGCAGTCGACCTAACTTCCCAGAGATAAAAGTGAACGTACCTGTTGAGGAGACTTGGTTTGATCAGAAACATCATCTATCGGAGTCTGTGACTGGAGAGCAGCATCAGAGTCCCCTTCTGCTCTGCTATTAGCAGCAATACTGCTCTTCTGTAAGAGACAACATCAATAATTATGTGTTTTTTTCCTTTTTGTAAAATATCTTCATGATTTCAGAGAGACAATCAACCTCATCTTAAACATTTATTCCTGTCCAACTGCCTCTGTCTGCGCTCACACACACATCTTCAGTAAAACAGGCTTTATGAGGACCTTTCACACTCAACGTTATTGTTCCTCATGGGGACCAGAATCATCTAATTTCACACACAATCTGAACTCCAACACTGAGCGACTGAAAGTGTGTTGTGGGGACGTCGTGAGTGTGAACTTAAAAGCAACAATTAACCAAGAAAAAAAAAAAATTTACTTGGACAAAACTGGCTCTAAATATTCTACTAGCACTAAGCTACTGGACACATGGCATTTACCTGCTGGACGAACTCTTTTACAGCAGATATGCATCAAAATATGTCTGAAACATGACAAAAACAAGCAGTCGACCTAACTTCCCAGAGATAAAAGTGAACGTACCTGTTGAGGAGACTTGGTTTGATCAGAAACATCATCTATCGGAGTCTGTGACTGGAGAGCAGCATCAGAGTCCCTTTCTGCTCTGCTATTAGCAGCAATACTGCTCTTCTGTAAGAGACAACATCAATGATGAAGATATTTCACAACATGGAAACACCTCATGATTTCAGAGAGACAATCAACCTCATCTTAAACATTTATTCATGTCCAACTGCCTCTGTCTGCGCTCACACACACATCTTCAGTAAAACAGGCTTTATGAGGACCTTTCACACTCAACGTTATTGTTCCTCATGGGGACCAGAATCATCTAATTTCACACACAATCTGAACTCCAACACTGAGTGACTGAAAGTGTGTTGTGGGGACGTCGTGAGTGTGAACTTAAAAGCAACAATTAACCAAGAAAAAAAAAAAATTTACTTGGACAAAACTGGCTCTAAATATTCTACTAGCACTAAGCTACTGGACACATGGCATTTACCTGCTGGACGAACTCTTTTACAGCAGATATGCATCAAAATATGTCTGAAACATGACAAAAACAAGCAGTCGACCTAACTTCCCAGAGATAAAAGTGAACGTACCTGTTGAGGAGACTTGGTTTGATCAGAAACATCATCTATCGGAGTCTGTGACTGGAGAGCAGCATCAGAGTCCCCTTCTGCTCTGCTATTAGCAGCAATACTGCTCTTCTGTAAGAGACAACATCAATGATGAAGATATTTCACAACATGGAAACACCTCATGATTTCAGAGAGACAATCAACCTCATCTTAAACATTTATTCATGTCCAACTGCCTCTGTCTGCGCTCACACACACATCTTCAGTAAAACAGGCTTTATGAGGACCTTTCACACTCAACGTTATTGTTCCTCATGGGGACCAGAATCATCTAATTTCACACACAATCTGAACTCCAACACTGAGCGACTGAAAGTGTGTTGTGGGGACGTCGTGAGTGTGAACTTAAAAGCAACAATTAACCAAGAAAAAAAAAAAAATTTACTTGGACAAAACTGGCTCTAAATATTCTACTAGCACTAAGCTACTGGACACATGGCATTTACCTGCTGGACGAACTCTTTTACAGCAGATATGCATCAAAATATGTCTGAAACATGACAAAAACAAGCAGTCGACCTAACTTCCCAGAGATAAAAGTGAACGTACCTGTTGAGGAGACTTGGTTTGATCAGAAACATCATCTATCGGAGTCTGTGACTGGAGAGCAGCATCAGAGTCCCCTTCTGCTCTGCTATTAGCAGCAATACTGCTCTTCTGTAAGAGACAACATCAATAATGTTGTGTTTTTTCCTTTTTGTAAAATATCTTCATGATTTCAGAGAGACAATCAACCTCATCTTAAACATTTATTCATGTCCAACTGCCTCTGTCTGCGCTCACACACACATCTTCAGTAAAACAGGCTTTATGAGGACCTTTCACACTCAACGTTATTGTTCCTCATGGGGACCAGAATCATCTAATTTCACACACAATCTGAACTCCAACACTGAGTGACTGAAAGTGTGTTGTGGGGACGTCGTGAGTGTGAACTTAAAAGCAACAATTAACCAAGAAAAAAAAAAATTTACTTGGACAAAACTGGCTCTAAATATTCTACTAGCACTAAGCTACTGGACACATGGCATTTACCTGCTGGACGAACTCTTTTACAGCAGATATGCATCAAAATATGTCTGAAACATGACAAAAACAAGCAGTAGACCTAACTTCCCAGAGATAAAAGTGAACGTACCTGTTGAGGAGACTTGGTTTGATCAGAAACATCATCTATCGGAGTCTGTGACTGGAGAGAAGCATCAGAGTCCCCTTCTGCTCTGCTATTAGCAGCAATACTGCTCTTCTGTAAGAGACAACATTAATGATGAAGATATTTCACAATACAGAAACAAAAAAACAAATCTGATGTAGATTTTCATATTTTTGGTAATAACATTTTACCCATTAGACCAGGAATACAGTCCCTAAATTGGTCTAAGACCGAAAGACCCCATTATTAAATGTATACAAAAAAGTCATAATTGTGAAAATTTTATTATTATTTTCTTTATTATAATTATATTTCTAATAGATTCAAATTCTAATTTATTCAACTACCAAAAATGAGCTATTCTGTATACAGTGTGCTGTGCAACTTACTTGGGTTCTCCATGGGCAGTCGTCTCCCCCATAATCGTATGAGATTTCTTCTCCTTCTTTAATGTCTTTTAGAGCAAACAAACACAAGTGTGGCTTTCCATTCACGTCAATCTTCTTTATCTTGGAATTTGGATGTTGGTGGTCATCGTTAACTAACCGCCCATATGATCCATCTTCCCTAGATGCATCAATGCTTAAATTTGAAAAAAAATAAATAATTATATATATATATATATATATATATATATATATATATATATATATAATATAGAAATGACTTCAGAAACTGTGACATGCTTAAATATCTACCACCTAGGGACAGTTCAATAAAAGGTTTAGACTAGTCTTAAAAGTTAGTCATCTATTTTTTTCTTTAAACACGTGTCAACATTTTTACAATTTGGTTACATGTCTTAGATTAGTCTAAGCTGAATCCAAAATGTAATATACCTTGGTAAACTGGTATTTAGTCAATCACACCGACTTCACAGAGTCTAAGGCCTGGTTTCACAGACAGGGCTTAGACTAAGCCAGGATTAAGTCAGTTTAATTAAGGCATTTAAGTCATGTTTATAAATGCGAGTCAGAATAAAACATTACTGGTGTGCATCTTGAGACAAAACAAAGGCACTGATATATTTTAAGATCAGTCAGTGCAAGTTTCTTTCATTTGAAACAGCTCAGATTTGCAGCTTAGTCTGGAACTAGGCTTAAGCTTTGTCTGTGAAAATGGGGTAAATTTATGCAAATGGCCACTGAGTATTAGTCCAACTGCAAGCTTTCAGTGGAGCTGTGTGCATCATCCCTGTCCTGAAGAATCTGTACTCTATCTTTATTTTAATGTATGGAAGTAACTATTGTATTAAAAGGTTGCTATATGAATTCTATGTCATACGTTGGATAATTGTCACTCTTAAAAGAAACGCAAGCACGTCAGCCAAAAAGAATCGATATAGTCACAAAATTGTAATTAGTCATCGAGAGCAGCAGTGTAAATGTGGCCTTGTTTACTATAGTATAGCATAAAGAGTGTAGTTTTGGTGCAATGTGAATTCTTACCACCATGGTTTCCCTCTCCACTTAAACTCGAACATAAAAACAGCACAGGATGAGTGGTAGAGTCTTCTCCTTCTCTCCAGCTCTGCATAATCTATCAATTCACCCCTGTACTCCACAATAAAATCACCTTTGCAAAAGGAGTCTTTTGCAAATAGGCCACGCCCTGCAAATACATTAAATAAATAAATGAATGAATAAAAAAAAAAGTCTAACAGATAAAGAATGATAATTACACAGAACACATCAATAGTAGCTTATTCGAAATATTCTGCAGGCAGGTTCCTGATTAATGGGATGGCCATACAGTATGTGCCGTTTATAAGGGACATGCCCGGGCCAGGATTTTTATATTGTCTAAAACATCCAAAGTATTTAGATCAATAGCCTGCAGGTATTGTACATAATCAACTAATTGTGGCACGTGAGAAGGTGAGAACCAATTCGAAGTTCAACTTGAAGCTGTGCACAGATCATTGAATAACACCAAAGTACCTCCAGAGCAATTTGAAAGCATAAGAAGCCATCTGCTCTGCTCCATATAGATCTCTTGAAATAATCAATCAATCAATATCAATCAATCAATCAATAATAATTTTATTCCGGTCCTCACAAACAAATTTTCACAAGATAAATACAAAATAAAAATAAAAAATACATAGTTGCCGAAAAAGGTGTAGGCAGAAGCGTTGCTTATTAAGCCTACCCTTTATACATCATTAACTGAATGGGCAAAGTTAATTAACACAAAATAAACAATATGACAAAAAAAAAAAAACATTTCCCAAAATATACAAACATTAATCACAATTTTTTCTTTTCTTTTATTCCTTCGTTTTTCCCCTTTATCTTTCATTTAACAATACAACCACAATTTATTTATACGAAATCATATAACTTTTTATCACCTTATTTTTATACATTTTCTTAAATTGGCAAGGTGAGTTACATACTTTTAATTCCTTATCACATTTATTCCATAGATTTACCCCTATAACAGATAAACACCTACTTTTTGCTTTAGTTCTTGCCCTCACTTTTTTAAACATATACAATCCTCTTAAATTATACTGACTTTCTCTTATTTTGAACAGCCTCTGAATACAATTTGGAAGTAAATTATGATATGCTTTGTACATTAACTGTAAAGTATATAAAGAAACTAAATCTACAAATTTTAATGCATGTAAATTGATAAACAGTTTATTAGTTGGTTCATAATAATCAACCCTTTTAACAATCCTAATAGCTTTCTTTTGTAACATATATAATGAATTCAAATTGGTCTTATATGCGTGACCCCACACCTCCACACAGTAAATAATGTAAGGAACTATGAGTACACAATACAGTATATATAAAGTACTTTCATTCAAAATATGTTTTAATCTGTTTAATATTGCAACTGATTTGGACATCTTTGTTCTTACATGTTTAATATGTGATTTCCAACATAATTTATGATCAATTATAACACCCAAAAACTTATTTTCGTACACTCTTTCTATTTCCTCGTTGTTAATCATTAGTTTCACTTTATTATTACTTTGTCGATTACTGAATATTATAAACTTTGTTTTACTTAAATTCAGTGAAAGTCTATTATTGTCAAACCATTTTTTGAAAACCCTCAATTCTATTTCCACTGTATTTAGAAGCTGTTCCAAACTTTTCCCAGAACAATATAAATTAGTATCATCAGCAAACAAAACCATTTTTAATACTTTAGACACTTTACAAATATCATTTATGTACAGTACAAACAACTTAGGGCCTAACACCGATCCTTGCGGAACACCACAAGTAACTTTCATTAAATCTGATTTAGCATTATTAATTTGTACAAATTGGTATCTTTCATTGAGGTAACTTTTTATCCAAGCAAAAGCATTCCCTCTTATACCATATCTCTCCAGTTTCATCATTAATAATCCATAATCAATGGTGTCAAAAGCTTTTTTTAAATCTAGGAACACCCCCACAGTATATTCATTATTGTCCATTGAAGAAGAAATCTCTTCTACCAGTTCCATCACAGCCATTGAAGTCGACCTGTTTGTTCTAAAACCATACTGCTGATCACTCAATAATTTGTGTTTATCAATAAAATTATCAAGCCTACGCACAAAGATTTTCTCTAAGATTTTCGAGAACTGGGAAAGAAGAGAAATTGGTCTGTAGTTGGAAAAACAATGGCGATCTCCATTTTTAAAAATAGGAATAACTCTAGCTATTTTCATATTACTTGGGAATATACCTGTTAAAAAAGACTGATTGCAAATGTATGTAAATGGTTTTACTATATATTCTATGATACTTTTTATTAACGACATGTCAATATCATTACAATCAGTGGAATATTTATTCTTACAATTGTTAACAATATCGAGTATTTCATTTTCGTCAACTCCCCTTATAAACATTGAATAATCATTACTGGAAATATTAATTTCATCTATCCTATCCTCAATTCTTTGCTCCTCAATCACTTTTGCTAAATTACTCCCAATATTTACAAAATACTCGTTAAATTCATTGACAATGTCATTCATTTTATTTATACTTGATTTCTCATCATTAACAAAATAATTTGGATAATCAACTTTCCCAGTATTTTTTTTAATTATACTATTAAGGACTTTCCATACTGTTTGTATATTATTCTTATGCTTATCCAATAACTTATTATAATAATCCTTTTTACTAAATCTTATAATACTTGTTAATTTATTTTTATATGTCTTATATTTATTTTCCGCTTGTATAGTTCTAATTGCTATAAATTTCCTGTATAATTCATTTTTCCTTTTACATGATTTCTCTATTCCCTTAGTAATCCATGGTTTATCCTCATTTTTTTGTTTCTTTACAATTTTCTTAAACAAACAATGTTTTTCATATTTTTCGATTAATATGGACAAAAAAACATCATAAGCACTATTAGGATCTTTACTTGCATAAACCTCGCTCCAATTTTGATTCTTTAAGTCCTCATTAAGAGCTGCAATGATTTCTGGTGTTCTATTTCGAATTAATTTAAATCCATTTATCCTACTATCTTTTGTTTCATCAAATAATTCTTGAAATATTGCAAAAACTGGAAAATGGTCAGTCATATCATTTATAAATAATCCTCCTACTATTTTTCCTTCAATTTGGTTTGTATATATATTATCTATTAATGTAGCAGTATTTTTGGTTATTCTACTAGGTTTTGTAATCACAGGAAATAAACCTTTACTATATAGTGAATCAGTAAAATCTGTTATTCTCTTATTTCCATATGGATTCAACAAATCAATATTTAAATCTCCACATATAATTTGTCCTTTGTTCTCATTCGCTATATCAAGCGTACCAAATAATGTATTCATAAAGGTATCCGTGCAAATTCCTGGTGGTCTGTACACACAACTGATAATTATATTTTTAGATCTTTCAATATCGATTTCTATAGTAACACATTCCAAAAGATTTTCTATAGTCACTGACATACTTTTAATCAAATTACATCTTAACGCAGTGTCAACATACAAAGCAACACCTCCTCCTTTCTTATTAGTTCTATTTACTGTAAACAAATTATACCCTTCCAATTCCACTTCATGTATTTTCTCGTTATCAAGCCAAGTCTCTGACACAGCAATCACATTAAATTTGTTAAACTGACGCAAATAATCCTTAATATTTATGAAATTTTTATAAAGACTTCTACTATTTAAATGCATTATAGATAATGTCCCCTCCATATTCACATTTCTATTAAATTGATCTTCTGTATAATACTCACAACAATTATTTACACCATTAAAAAAGTGATTATCCGGGTCAATATCATTTTCAATCTCATACATTTTATGATCCACGTGATTAAAGGATTCAAATTCTCGTACTTACAGTGACATTGTAAGTGGTCAGATACACCGTCTATTTGCATATTGACCAACTCCCCATCATCAACATCTCTAAATGGGAACAAAAATTCCTTATCAATGTCCATCATATCGATAATCCTTTTAAGTTCATATGAATCTTCCTTCACACAATCTTCGCTTGTCCATACTGATCCAATTCATAGTGGTCTACAGTGTATTCTTTGGCTTCTTCAGGTAATCCATTTTGCCATAACACGGTCGTCCCTTATCCATACTGATCAAGTTCTTTGAGTTCTCTTATTACGTATACTTTGGCTTCTTCAGGAGTTCCATTTAGCCGTATCATCACTTTGCAATTTCTTGTCCATGTAGCTTGTATCTTATTCTGTTTCCTCAAAATGCGTGCACGTCTAGCGATGTCAGCATTCTTTTTTGTAAGATGTTCATTCAGGTACACTCCCGTGCCCTTCAGCTTCTTTGCCTGCCTCAGTAACTCGGCTTTATGTTTCCGATTCACAAACCGAGCAACTATTGTAGGCTTCGCTCCGCCATTCCTTCGTGGAAGGATATGACAGGCCACAATATCATCACTCTGAATGATCATATTCTGATTTTCAAAGAACTTGATTACTTGCTTTTCCAACGTTTGTAGTTCCTCTGGTAGTGCGCCTTCACCGTCTCTGTCTCAGGCCACTGTACTGGCGTACGTCCGGTGTTTCGTTTCCAGACCGCTTATAATTAAATCCTCCATTCTTGAATATTGCTCCAGATCGTCAATCCTTCTCTCCAATCCTTTAATTGTCTTATCCTTCTCTTTCACAAGGTTCTTCAGTTGTTTCACTTCATCCATCAGATCAAGTAGCAAGGTTTGTTGTTTAGCAACTTTGCTCAACTCGTCCGACATGAAGTTAAGAGATTTTCTGATCTCCTCCAACTCATCCTCAACCACGCTGCTGATTTTCTTCGGTGGCATTTTGGTTTATTCGTTTCGTCTTCGTGCCTTTACAATTTTAGTTAAACTTAGTTTATAATTAACACTTATTCCTTTCCAGAAGGAGCTGCAAGCCACGGAGCGCCGCCATCTTGATCCTGATCTTGATCCATTTGATACCCTTGTTTATATTTCAAACGCCGATCCATCCATAATGTCATATAATGATCGATCTGCACAGTGCAAACAGCCAAAACCAGCATATTTTAGCCAATATAGAAATTATGGCAAAGGTGCATCCTGTAAAAATGGCCCGTATGGTGGTCACCCTACTAATTAACATAACCTTATGAGTATGTAATGCAAAACTTCTGGGTATGGTTACAATAATATAGTAATCATTAACTCATAAAACACCATACCAGACTCCAACTTACCTTTTACTGGATTGATGTACTTCACCTCTAACTTTATTTTGTCAGACTTGGACACAACATGATTCATGGCATCCTTAAGAGGGCTGATTCGTGGTGCCATTTTAATCTGGAAAAAAAGAAAAGAAAACTACAAAAATTACACTGAATATGGAGAGACATGGATAATTAAACTAAGGTTTTTAATAAGCAGATATGTATGTTGTAGTCATGAAACAGTGTATTGTATTTTTGTAATGCAACACTACATAAATGTTATAAATTTATCAATGTGACAAATCAAAACTTAATATTACCTAAATCTTGCACAATGCTAACGTTTAGGGCATCAACTCACTTATATTTGAGTTGTATTTAGGCTCTTATCTCTCACAAAATTAAAAACATGTTCCTATATAATCCCAGGCCTTGAGAACTACTGATTTGGACCTTAACCAGACTACTCTTTGGACAATCTCACCACATAAACTCTTGTTTATTTACTAAATTTAAGTTTAACTTGAATATTTTTTTCATTTAAAACTATTTAGTTTATTTATTTGTTTATTTATTTTACTTCATTTCTCTGTGAAGCACTTTTAAGCACCCAATTAATCAATATGACTTAAAAAAAAGGGTTTATAATAGTAAAACGTATTCACTAACAGCTATATAACTACACAAATACAATCTGAACTACGTTTTTTTTTTTTTGTGGCAAAACCATGATTAATAATCCCCTGCTCCTCAGAAAGCGATTTAAACCCGAGGCCAAACAAGAAATAAAACATTTCTTTAATATAAAAAAAGTATTTCCCCTTCCCCCTCCAGAACTAACGCAAACTAACGTTACACAGCAACAAACTTATTATGAACCAAATCACTCAATTAGCAATCAGTCAGGCTAACAGTTAAACGTTCGATAAAGATTTCAGTCAAAACTAACTTGTAGACATTAAATTGTATGATTATGTGATCGCCAATTGAAAAACAGAAATATACAGACCTCACGTAGGCCATAGGCCTCAAGAGTTAATTAGCTCCGATGTTAACTAGCTAGCCTACAACTTCAGATCTAATTAAGCTAATTGGTTTAAAATGTTCTTACCTTGTGTTTCACTTTTTCCACTGCACAAATTCAGCATCTCCTGCCTCTCCTCGAGTTGATATTCTCCCGCAAACAGCCTTCTGATCATCCGTCCGTGTAAAGTGTCGATTTAATATTCATTTTTCATATTGCTGCTGATATCGTTCTTAATGAGGACGAGGAAGTGGGCGGAGCTGACCATATTTGGAGAACGAGTGTGTGAAGAAGCGCGCGCAGTACCGGTCAGAAATGTTCGGGGGCGCAGCTGAGCACTCCCTTCACACTCACACATTCACGGATAAACGTGTGTTATGAGCCAACGCTGAAACTCCGCCCAGCACCTTCAAAACAGCTTCTCTATTCATTTATATGGCTTTCCCTTATGGGGACCTGACTTTTGGTCCCCACAACGCAAGAGGTCCCCATGACGTGACTGTGTAAACAGACTCATGTCCCCACAACGTGATGAATACCAGAACACACACACACACACACACACACACACACCCACACACACACACACACACACACACACACACACACACCTGTATCCTGTTCATTTATGTGTGTTAAAGTTTTCAAATTGGTTAATCCTTAAATATTTTAAATCAGTTCAAATTGTTTGTCCTTGTTTATCTTCAGAAACACATGGTATGTTAACTTAATGCTATTTACTAACGTTTCACATGGTTCTTAACCCATATGCCATAATATTGCGACACGATCAGGCCTAGCTCGCGTGGTCATCTAGCTTATTTAAGTAGCAAATAACTTGACTTTTAAACAAATAAAAGGGTACTCACCTTCCTTATTAATTTAAATGTTGTTTTCTTCAGTAAAAACAAATAAATGGCACACTGTTGATCCGTTAAATGTTCATTTTTGTCATTGAAATCAAGATGCGCACACTGTACGGAACACCATCGTAAGCCTGTACGGAACATCGTTAATGCTTATCATCTTCCGTACACGTGCGGATAGGGCTGGGTATCGTTCCAAAATGTTCGATACCGATACCCTGAATTCGATACCGGTTCCGAACAATACTTTTTTTCTATAATTTTATTTTAAGAAATGTATTTTAACAAGATTACTTTTCAGGATGTTTGTGACACTTTCACATCAGGCTTATCTCTAAGACCAATAAACAAAGGAACAAAAGCACAAAATGAACAAAGTGTAGTTAACACAATATATCAGTGAATGTTTTTATAATAAAGTTCAAACAGTTTTAACTCAATCAGATTTAAGTATTTGTGAGGCTCACTGCTGCTTAAAGGTTTAGTTCACCCAAAAATTTGAATTCTGTCATTATCTACAAATGAAGATATTTTGGATTTAATCCAAGAGCTTTCTGATCCTCCCATGGATAAATCTTTGAATATAAATCTTTGAATTTTGTTTACTTTGCACACAGAAGTATTCACATTGACTTATTTTGACTATGTTTTTGGTTCCTTTCTGGGCATTGAAAATGCATATCCAGTAAATATAGGAGGATCAGAAAGCTCTTTGATTAAATCCAAATGATCTTCATTTGTGTTCTGAAGATAAACAAAGGTCTCATGGGTTTGGAACAACATTAGGGTGAGTAATTAATGACAGAATTTTCATCTTTTGGTGAACTAACCTTTTAAGATCACCTGAAATCACTCAACAGTTCTTCTTCAGAAAAAATAGCATGTAGCACTGATATTGATTCTTCATGGTCGATTTTGATTGCTGATGTTTTACAAGTAAATGGGCTGATTCTGAAAGCCTTTTTAATATATTTAGTTTACACCTTAAGCAAGGGACAAGAATGAATGATAATATGAGTACATGAACAAGATGTTTATTATAAGTACAGACATTTAAATTAGAGGCAACCACTGCATTTAGATTAAAATCTAAATAAATGACAAAATATATTATAAATAATAAAAAATAAACGACACAGTTCTTTCTTAGTGGTGTATTAAACTAGAGTGGGGTATTAAAATTGCTTTAAATGCGTGTGCGCGTGTTACTTTTGGTTTCGTTTCAACGATCCAGCGAAACTCGGCGGTGATGAGCGTGCATTCTACAATACAAGAGATTACTTTAACAAAACCTTTTGAAAGTGGGAGGACACAAACGGGATTTTGAAAAGCGTGTCCCCAGTGAAAATGATGCCCCTGAGTGCAACTCTGAGTTATCGTTTGATGTGAATGTATGTTGCGTTGTACCTATACTGAGACTATATTGAGACTGAGGCGCCATAATTGTATCCGACAGAATGTTGTCTGGTGTTTTCTCATATTTGACGTTTTGCCAGTCTTGGACGCGATAACCTTTTTACAAATATTGCATCGCACGCTGTTGCCGTCAATATTGGCATATTGTAGAAATACTTTTGATCTCTTATACATCGTTTGTGTTAAATTTATGCTATGCTTTAAAGTATAATGTACATTACAGCCTCACATTTGACAAGCTCTGGGCGAGTGGGCTTGACCGCCATAAACTATTGATTTTCAAGGCAGCCTCGCCGCAGCTAATCACCAGCATTTGATCTGGGCAAGTAAAAGATACCGCACGTTTTCTAGCTCACTGACGTTGACAAGATTATATCCTTGGGTATCGAAATTTGGTACCGAACGAAAATGATTTTTTCGATACTCGATAGTATCGAGACAATTCAGTCGGTGCTTAAAAAGTATCGAACTCGATACCCAGCCCTACGTGCGGAGGAGGTGCCTTTCCCCACTTTTCTCAAAAACTATTGGTCCAAAAGACATCAATCAATGTGTGTACTGTGCAATAGGTATTCTCCCAGAGAATGATCACACAAACATGCTTGTCAGGCTTTCAACAACGGAGGAGTGGTCATTGGTGTGCGATAAAAGACGAAAAGTGTACATAGTTAGTCTACGTTACATATCTTAGTATCCTACCAGTGTGTGTTACTGTGTTTTGTTAGCTGCGGCTAGGCGGTAATGTTATATTTATATCTTGCCGAATATATGTAGTGAAAGAAATCTGCACCTCACTTGAATAGTCAAATACAGACAGTTTACCTAAGATGTAATTTACCTAAACACAGTCGCTAATGTTTTGAGTCCAGATTAACAAACCAAGTTAGGTGTCAGTTACTGGATTTTAAAGTTACATCAGTATAATTAAGCCTATCGTTACAAGCAGTCGGTCTTAATTATAATCAAGCAACAAAATACTAAAGAGAAAATCATTAAATGTACTTAACTTGCCTTTGTATTAGTCCTATTGTTTGTAACGTCAATTTGCTACTTTGATCGTATGTTGAATGAAATACAATATTATAAATAACTATACTGTGATATATTACTATTGTGAAATAATATGGTCATATCGTGCACCCATGCTAGTTTTAAGATCAAACTCACAAAATGTGACAGAACTTCAAAATGAGTAACCTAAGAACACTGTTATGTGAACTCATCAGACAGGACCTGAAAGCATGATCATTGGACTCCATGGAGAAGAATACTAGATGTAAACCAGGATTTTGGATCAGCTGTGCAGATTTGGTATGGAGCTGGTGAGTACATTTTCGTAAGCCCATGTCTGTCAGTAAGTAGATAATGTCTTATCAAACAAATTCATTTTAATTTAATTGAATGCTTGTGTGTGTGTGTTTCCTCCTTATGATCCTGAAGATTTGGGAATGAAAATCTTCTAATACATGATCTTCAGAGGAAGTAAGTATTCATTTCTAACGTTAAGACACACTAACATTAATTTTATTTTTAAAGGGAAGTTCATAGTATTTTTCACTTGTGTACAAATTCTGTAAAATGAGAATGTTGATAAAAATATAAATGTTTTCTTTATCAATTAACTTCTTTTAACTAAATTAAATCAACATTTGGTGTGACCATCATCCTGTGTTTAAAGCAGCTTTTGCACTAGGGGCACTTGCGGATAGTTTTTCAGGTTTGCAGGTGGGCCTCTTGAAGCATCTTGGAGACGTTGCCACAGTTCTTCTAGATTTAATCTGTCTCAGTTTGTTCTGTTTCTTAATGTCATTCTGTGCAGAATGGATGATGATAAGTGTTCTAATAATTTTGGACACCACTGTGTTTGGAGCCCATGGGAGTCAGTAGAATATTGTGGATTAAAATAAAATGATGTGGATGAGATAGAAATGCATTTTCAGTTAAATTTCACCTTGGAGCTCTGAATAACTAGTAGCGAAAATTCAATAATCTAAATTTGAATCTGAAATCTGAAACTAATAAAATTGTTAAGTCTTGATAATTTTGTATATGTGTTGGTTTTGTATTTATTCAGTTTTTAGATCAATTCTGACAAATATTTCCTGTTGATAATTCACTCACCCCTCTGTCATTCAAGATGCTTATATGTCTCTTTTTCTGTCAAAAAGGTTTTTGAGGAAAACCTTCCAGGATTTTTCTACATATTTCGATGGGAGCCAACAGGTTGAAGGTCCAAAATTAATTGTCAATGCAGCTTCAAAGGGCTCTTCATCATCAGATCCAAGGAATAAGGGTCACTGAGAACTTGTAAAGCCCTTTGAAAGCTGTATTGAAAATTGGCTGTATTGTGGCGTGCAACCAAAGGCATCGCTGGGATTCGAACGCAGGATCTCCTGTTTACTAGACTAGCCGGGCAGCACATTAGCCCTCCGGGAGGGCGACTCTGACAATCCAGGCTTCCAGAGAAGAGGCCAGGCGTTGGCTGATCGGGTGCTGGACAGCTTTAAGGCGTTTGCCGACAACTGTGTCGGGGCGTTTTGCAAAATTAACCACTCGCTATCGGAAAAGCTTGCGTTTGCTGGACTGGAAAACCGCCCAAGGCACCGCTGGGATTTGAACCCAGGATCTCCTGTTTACAAGACAGGCGCTTTGACCAGCTAAGCCACGGCGCCTCCTTGGTGGGACCCGTTAGCCTACGATGCTATCCTTCAAAAGCACGTGAGAGGGTAGTGTTGCAAGGCAAGCTGCCCGCTGTCCTCGAGCTTCTATGTGTCTCCATTTCGCCGTCTGTTTTTTGGTAAAGCACGACGTTGGCTGTATTGTGGTGCGCAACCAGAGGCATTGCTGGGATTCGAACCCAGGCTGACCTTCCAAGTCTGTGACCGTCCAACAGCAAAAGAGCGCGTTCTCTCTCTGCAGGAAGGACAGGCCCTTGGGTCTCTGCACAATTGCAGTGCCCAGTGTTGTTTGAAAGGCAGAGGCACTGTAAGAGCCTCAGGTCCAAGGGAGGGCAAAAAGATCCAAGCTGCCATTTGCAAGGCACCGCTGGGATTTGAAACCAGGATCTCCGGTTTACTAGACAGGCGCTTTAACCAACTAAGCCACGGCGCCAACCCACATGTTAATCGTGGGGATGGCGGCTTAGACGATGCATGAATAAACACTTTGTACGTCCTGCTTCCTCCACTTGATGTAAGACAGTTATTGCCATACCTCACTGAATTGGTTCTTGGGCATGTTTTGCTACCTTTTTGCGCGCAACCAAAGGCATCGCTGGGATTCAAGCGCAGGATCTCCTGTTTACAAGACAGGCACTTTAACCAACTAAGCCATGGCGTCAAATCAAAAGCAAGGCTGTCGGGAGGGTGACTCAGAGGGTCAAAACATCCAGAGGCGGGAAAGGTGCTGGTACGCTTAAAAGAGAGGCGCTGCGTTCTAAGCCGCATACTTCCATACTATATAGTAGGTAAAAAGCAGTAGGCGAGGAAAAAAGTATGTTTGAATGTTCAGTATTCATAAAAGAGTAGGCGAGAATTAGTAGGCGAGTGCACTAATTCTCACTAGATTCGGACGAACGTATACTTAAAGTGCGTTCGAATATGCCTACTTACCTACTATATATTAGGGAAAAAAGTATGTGAAGAAAGAAGTACCTTCGAAACCTCAGTATTCATAAAAGAGTAGGCGAGAAATCCCTACTGCTTCAGCCCAGATTCTGAAGTGTTCATCTGATGCACACTTTTCAATCCCAGGAGGCCACAGGAGGCCAAAACGCGACCAGGGTGCAAACCGAAACACGGTTCACTGTCTTAAAATCATATTTGTTGAGCTACTGTATCGTAAACTGTTGATTTGCATAAGGTGCCAAGACGTTAGACAGTAATGCTAAAGTATATTTCTGATCTCGCTGTAAAACACGTTTTATTACGTATAGCTACCATAGACATCTTAAATATGATTACTAAATGTTTAACAACGGACAGGAATATGTTCTGAGAGAATTAAATGAGCCCATCACAACACGAAACAGACATCTAAATGAGTGATGGACATTATGTGAGTTAATGTAGAGTTCACTGTTGTCAACACTGCTTTAGATTAATGTTATGTAAATAAACACATGTACATATAGTAACTAAACATGAGTTATCGGTTTCATTTGTCTAATAGTACTGTTGATAAATTCAGGAGCATTTGAATTTGATGATAAACCAATTAACACAACAGCTACCTCATAAATGTAGTATTGAGCACACGAATCAGAGGGAACTGAATCTTGGCTGGATGTTACAGGCAGAGGCGATTCTAGGGTCTGTTGGGGCCCCAAGCAAAAACTCCCAGGGGGCCCTTCTCACAAGTATTCTTCATTATTATATCACAAATAATCCGACACCAATGATAAATGTATGAAATCACAACTTGTATTATATGGAATGTTCACATATAGCATACATCACACACACAACACACCTTACAATAATATAAAATAACATAAAAAAATTTAATTTTGGGAATATATATGAAAATAATAAAAAAATAAATAAACAGGGCAAACAAATACAATACTGTAAATAACTTAAGCAATATAAACATAGCACAAAATATAATCTGTATAAGTGAAAAAGTTGAGGTATCAAAGTCACAATAAAATACTAAACAAATGACTAATAACAAACACTATAACAAAATATAATCTGAAGAAGTAAAAAAAGTTGAGGTAGCAAAGTCACAATAAAATACTAAACAAATGACTAATAACAAACACTATAACAAAATATAATCTGAAGAAGTAAAAAAGTTGAGGTAGCAAAGTCACAATAAAATACTAAACAAATGACTAATAACAAACACTATAACAAAATATAATCTGAAGAAGTAAAAAAGTTGAGGTAGCAAAGTCACAATAAAATACTAAACAAATGACTAATAACAAACACTATAACAAAATATAATCTGAAGTAGTAAAAAAGTTGAGGTAGCAAAGTCACATGAAAAATTGGAATTTTGGGAATATAGGAAAACAATAAAAAACCAAAAATAACATCTAGAGAAATATATACTATAAATCTTCAGCACACCACTTTCACAACTGTCTTAAAATTGGCGATTGTCTTAAAATGATATATAACAATAGGGTATATCTTGAATACACTTTTCAGAACATTTCACATAATATCAATGGAATTGAAATATATTTAACTCACCATCATCAGTAGCTGCCACATATTGTGCCTCTGGTGTCTCTACCTCCTCTTGACGATCACCAGGTGCAGTGGCTCTCCCACTGGAAGTACATGTCGATGGAGCTGCGTTGACAAAAAACAAAATTATGTATATTGTCATAAAGAATGTTTACAGGGCATTTTATTATTAGTTATTAATCGAAGTGGAACACAGGACTTACCGTTTTCATCTTCGTCAGTATTTGGTGGCTGTGTTGTTTTCATGAATTTAAGTAATGATCCTGAAGAAATATGAGAGAAATATTTAAAATTATTCTTCATGGCCATAACTTTATTCAATCAATAATAATTGCTATCATAGCATTCATAGTCTAATGCAAGCTATTAACTCTTAAATAACATTTTTTAACATTACCTTCAACAAACATGATGTCCACAAAGCATAATAGCTACTGCATTAGAAGAAGCTATACATTTTAAAGAAAAAAATACAGTATATAAATAACTGATAAGGGGCTTCAATACTGATATATTACCAATTAATCTATATCAATACTGATAATAACAAAAACTGACTAATAACATAGTTAGCTATGTTAATAATGTTAATAGTTAGCTCACTTATTTCTATTAACGTTACCCTGGTAGCCAGCAAGTATATGGAGTGCTACTGCTTACTGCAGCTACTTTTTTTTTTGGTAACTTGCTGACCATAACCGTGTCCACTGCCCCACTACCTGGGCACGAGTCTACATTTACTAAATAGCAAAACTGTTAAGTAACAAACATGCTAATTATACAGTTATTACGTTTCAAACTTAACGTTAGACTAACCTATCGGCTAACATCCCCGTTGCCATGAGCTAATGTATTAGGCTAACGTCGTTAGCGTCAGCTACCGTCAGTAAGGCTAACGTCAGGCAGCGGCCTAACTTACATCAGGCGTTAACTTCATGTCAGTTTAAAAATAACATTTGCTCAATAACGGCAGTAACTAACTGTTAATACAATGCGTACAACATTATCTGCTGCTCCACTTACCACTTTCTTTCTTTCTTTTTTCTTCGTCTTCTTTCTTTTTCTTCCTTTTCTCGCTGCCGGAAAGATAGCTCCTCTTCATTTTTCTTCAGTTTACGAAAACACTACTTTGCGGCGCATCAAACTGGTTAACGTAAGGTGGGATCATGGCATTGATTGACATGGGGCCCCCTTAGGGAGGTCGCCTTGGCATTGACATTGCTGTCATTGCAAATCGCCCGCTGTGGAATAGGGGGGAGGAGGGGCATGCGGTCACTGCGGTTTTGACTGTGAGGTGCGTTTCTCGGGGGCCCCCTGCCGGCTCGGGGCCCCAAGCAGTTGCCTGCCTTGCCTGTTGACAAACGGCGGCCCTGCCTTCGGGATGTTAAAGACACGCTGGCGTGCCATTTTCTTGAGAGCCTTGGAGATCAGGCCACTGTTTGCCCCAAAGGTGATTGCTGCCTGCTGCATCCTCCACAACATTTGCATGATAGGAGGTGATCTCCTGGATGAGGAAAGCCATGGACAAGACGGCAGCGAGGATGACGTGGAGAACGAACCAGTGGATGACAGGGACCTATCAGGAAATCATCTCCGAGGACGTCTTGCAGCTCAGCTATCTTCTCCTGAGGGACTGCCTGCTTGTCTGAATGAACATGACAACATATAGACAGTAGCCCTTTCCAGATGTTGCCATGTTTCCTAAAAGATGAACAAACAGTTTAACATAGTGTACACATTAGGTCAAATATAAAACATTTTTATAAAGATAGGTATGAATATATATATAATATATATATATATATATATATATATATATATATATATATATATATATATATATATATATATATATATATATATATAAAAATTATGTTGGTATGTTCTTCTTGAGGTTTAAACTGCATGACTGTAATAGTAAACAACTGCAATAAAAAATGCTATATCATTTGTGTTTTGTTGTAAATATAAATAATACAGTTGCTACATGAATAAATTGCCTAGATAGAATACAAAACATTTATTCATTTTTTATTTAAAGCAGATTCATTTATTTAAGACATTTAACTAAAACATATTTTTTTTAGAATTTGTTGACAAGTTTTTCAAAAAGAGACAGGTGTCTCTCTGCTCTGGCTGTTGCTGCCCTTGAGGTGGTTTTCCCCTCGCTGCTTTGAAAGATCACATAAGTCTTGGGGTTTTAAAGCCAGAAGATAAGACTTTATTAACAAAGTAACAAAGAATGAGAAACCCTGCAGGCGAATCTATCGGGTCTCTATTGGTGTCCTCTTTTATATATTTTTCTTGAAGGCGTGTTCTGTACATTTCATACATATGGTTAATGTTCTCATTTTTGGCCGTGCCTCCAGTTTACTTGTCTGGTTAATGTTCCCATTTTTGGCTGTGCCTCCAGTTTACTTGTCATTAGCCATTTACGTTAAGGTCAAACCAGGAATGTGCAGCTTAGTTAAGGTGGAGGCCCCCCTCCTATAGCTTGTGTCTAAGGTCGAACCAGAGATGTGCAGCTTAAGCATATGAGGTGTATCTGCACATTCACACAGGCAATGCATGATTATAATAGTGAAATAGCTTGATGTATAAATGGCTATCGTCACATTGATTATACTTGCTTTTGATCAAGAAAAATCTTCCTCACCCTCTCCTTCTCTTGCCACTGCCTGTCTTTCCCTTTCCTCTTCCCTACACAGCAAAATCCCGGTGTTAATTTAACACTCCCAGTGTTAATTTGTGGACTCATATATACACTGCTTCAGTGTTAACTTTAACACTGAAGCCAGTGTTAAAGTTAATGAGATAATTAGGTGATTAACAAAGTGATGATTGATCATTATTGAAGACACCTGATGTTAATAAGCAGAATCCCCAAAGGAGAAAACCAACATTTTTAAGCAACCATTATAGTGGTCAGTGTTTGCATTAGTTGGGCTCTTGACCCTTAGATCTTTAATACTAGATTTTGTTTGTTGCTGTGTTTGATTTAAAACAGCCAGACATAAGCTCATGTCATCAGGTGATGATTATGTTTTAACATATTCATTATTTGGCTTGAATCACCGTGTCTAATCTGTTAGCTTTTTTTTCACTTATTGTAATAGCCTTGACAATCCACAGAAGATCC
>NC_133361.1:78174670-78244799 GCF_049309525.1 Garra rufa | reverse complement strand
GGTTAGCTGTAAAGCCAATATCCTTTCATTGTCTGAATGCAAAAACAGAACATATAAGAAAAGGAAGTTTATAGAAGAAAGACATATTTTAAATGCAGACATAGACGCTGGATTTAAAAAAAAAGTCCTGCGTGTGGTTTTCAAAACAGTCGTGGCAGAACGCAGACCTATCTAAAGCAGCGTCGCTGTTTAGATTTTACCCAGGAATGTAAAGGATTTGTCCGCATAACACACACACAGCGTCTGGCCTCCCTTCCGCTGCCTTTTTTTGTTGTTGTAAAATGGTGCATTGGTGCTCGGGGCAAAAGAGACAGCCGAGCAGACAGCAGACGCAACAGAAGCAGATCAGACGTGATGTTATCAGACTGTGTGTCTCACACCCATCCCCTCTCATCAGGCATGCATGCACTGGGTCCTGCTCTCAGACAGCAGCCCTCCTACCCCCTGCTCTCAGGGTTGAAAGGTCACAAGGTCTCTGCCGTAACCCTTAGCTTCTCATTCATCCTGCTCGTCCTCGAGGAGTGCAGGCTGCCTGATTTAAATATAAAAACAATCTTTTTTGCATAGGCAATTACTAGAAAAGAACCTGCTAAAACATAAAGGATTATTTTAGCAATCATTTGAATATTTTAGGTTTATATACACAGCACGCGTTGATGTTTGGATTTCTCGAATTTTCTGTGGGTTTTTTTTTTTTTTTGCTTTTTGCTTTTTGTGTTTGATTTGCTATGTTTCACAGCAATTGTTGAAGACATTTTTTTACTAAATGAACTAAAGGAAGAATTATTATTAATATGTCCCAATAAAACAATGCACAGGATTTACTAATGAATATGTTTAAAAATATCATTTTTGTAACAACAGGAACATTATTTTTGAGTGATGCACAAATCATTGAATGCTTGGATTAAAATTTAGAGAGGGATTGTAAAGCTTTATATGAATATAACATGCATTTCAGTAATTTTGTAATATTCTCCATTCTAATTATTTTGCATATACATAGAACCTTTGCATGCTGCATTGCAGTATTACTGTATATTATTTCCACATGGGATTTTAGTGTTTGTTATATTATACAAACATCTCATAGCAGCATTAAACCCTCATCACATTATAGCTTTGTTGTTGTGTTTCTGGTGGCTGAATTTGGGGGAGGGATGTGTCCTGACCCTTATTTGAAAGTCTGTCGGGGATCTGATTATGTCGGTCACCCCTTTCTGCACCTGACCCCAAACTGAGAGAATGGGGGAGCATTATTTTATTAAGACAGTCAGCAGTTGGCATGTCTGGGAAAAATTAGCACTTAAATTGCCCCTGTTTGTATTATCTCACCATATATGTTTTATTTATACAGTTTTTTTGAGGGGCAGGAATTAGATTTGTGCTTATTACATCACAAGTTCCTCAATCACATGAGACAGGTAGACATATATGATTGTTATACACTGCAAAAAATGCTTTTCTTACTTGTATTTTTTGTCTTGTTTCGAGCCAAATTATCTAAAAATTCTTAAATCAAGAAGGATTTTCTAAACGAGTAATAATTATTGTATTGTTTTCAGAAAAAACAAGTCAAAATTAAGTGCGTTTTTGCTTGAAACAAGCAAAATAATCCGCCAATGGGGTAAGAAAAAGAAATCTTGTTTTCTGTTTGAAATAAGATATTTTTCTTGTTTCTTGTTTCAAGCAAAAACTCACTTAATTTTGACTTTTTGACTTTTGAATTTTTATTTGTCTAGAAAATCCTTCTTGATTATAAATGTTTAGATATTTTGGCTGGCAACCAGACAAAAAATCTAAGTAAGAAAAGCATTTTTTGCAGTGTATTAGATGTTGTGTTGGATATAAACAAGCTCCACAATGTAACAGTTAATAACTAACAAATGCAGGATAAAATTTAACATTGTTTTTTTTCCTCCAGAACTTTGTGGTGACATGTATCCAGAATATTTCTCACAATAAGACACCAAAATGAAAATATGAGTAACAAATTCACTGTCTGTCTTCACACTGTTGTGACCACTGCAGTTTTACTGAGAAAGTGAGGCTCGTTTATGATGCAAGTGGTTTGTGTGGTTTGTTGAAAACGCACAGCTAAAATGTTTCAAAGACAAAAATGTACTTCTATTAAAAATAATGCAGAATACATGGTAGTTTCATGGTAGGACTGATTAAATGTTCTCTGTTAACCCACAATTGGCAGGTATCAAGAAGTAAATGTTGGATCCTTTGAATGACTGTTGGAGTTTTTTCCTGGAGCTCTGTTTACAAACTGTCCAGCAAATGGCTTGTAAAACCCAGTTATGGAATCGAATATTGATTTCTACACTGGGCCATATAAGTGAACGACCAGACAATTAATGTGTTGTTTTTACCTGTCAATATCATTTGTCCTTATGGAATGCTGTTTGTCACCATTGTTGAGATTCATATGCTGATTCCTGATGTCTGTGTGTGCCTAAAAGAGCTACTTTAAAAAAAAATTTGATCAGAGGAGCTTGTAAAAAGGCCAATAAAAAAAAAAACAAGCTTTATTATTTTTTGCTGCTGTGAAACCCCAATGCAGTTGTAATAAATAAAGAATATAGAACTGAAAGACTACACTCTAAACAATTCCAGTGGCTCAAATTAAGCTTATTTTAAACCAGAATTATCACCACTGCATGACTTTTGCTCTTTAGCTTGTTTGGCTGGTTTAAAGCTTAATGCTAAAAAGCTATAGGTCAAGAGCCCAACTAATGCTAACACTGACCACTATAATGGTGACATAAAAATTTTGGTGTCTTCAATCATTTTCAATCACCACTCAATGAATCACTTAATTACCTGATTAGCTTTGACACTGCTTCCAGTGTTGATTTTAACACTCTGAGTATGGACTCAAATAAACTCCTGGGAGAGTTCATTTAATACTGTGCTTTTTGCTGTGTAGACTTTACCTACTTTTTTTTGTTTTTCTTAGCTGATAAATTCAGGTATTCTTTACTCAGATATATAGGATAGAATCTACCCAAACAAACTGAGTGCAAATTGTTACATCAGTTTACCTCATTTTATTGAGTAGATTCTATAGGTTGTTTTTTACAGTGTACATATACGTTACCCAAAGCCCAGTAAGTTAGATGCACATTAAATACGGATTTAAGCTTATGTTTAACCACTACAGCAACACTATAGGCAGCATCATATTTTAGGAGCAACTGCTGAGGCAGGACTGCCCTCGACAGGTAAGTTACATGAGCGCTGACTGCCTGGTAATCGTTGGGTCTCTTAACTCTGAAATCCTCTGAGGAAAGTTTTTAAATAGGGGCTAACCTTATAATTTAACAGCAGTTTTAAGTTTAAACAACTATATTCTCACCTCAAAAGCTCTTAAAACTACATTTCGTGACACAACATTTTTTCGAAATGTATCACTTACAGTTATGAGTTCTCTCCTCCGCCATTACGAAACGTCCGTTGGCGCGAACTGAATTCTGGGTTATAGGCTTTATCAAGTCCACACAAGGAGCAAGAACACATCCGGGGATTTTAACTGTACTTGGCTAGATGTGAACTCTGAATTGGAACGCTACTTGGGCGACGACTGATGACGTTTCACAAGTCCACAAGAACACAAGTCCAGACAAGAATGCATTTTGAGAAACGGCCAGCGTTTGTAGTTTATTTGATGTTATTTTTGTGAGTAAAGCGCATCCTCATATTATTAACAGAAAAGTTGCGTCTCATTTTGCTCTCCATATGCGAATCAGTACATCGTTCAAATAATGTAAAGTGAGAGAAAAAGAGAATCGAACCATCTGAACCGAATCATTCGTAAAACGATTCAGTGATTCGAAGCGCTGACGACAAACGAAAACAACAAACATGTAATGACAACTTTTACAAACCAACTGCAAATTGTCACGTATCTGGTCTATCTCATCATGAACTCTTGCACCACACTTCATGGACTTCATTCCCCACAAGCCACTGCACCAATCACTGCACACATCTGTTCCTCATTTTCCACTGAACTGATTGCTGCACACACCTGTTTCACATTTACCCACATGCATTTAAGCCACTCACACACACAGCCACCTTGCGAAGTCTTATTGTTCCTATGGTCGTAATTCTAAGCGTTTATCTCTGTGTTGGATTCTCTGTGTATGACTCTGGACTGTGTACCCCGTTATTGATTCCTGCTGCCTGCCATTGCGACCATTGCTTGAGTATTGACCTGTTTCCCGGATTACCTACGTTGTTCCTGTTTTCTGGTGTTTACTCTTGCCATTTGACCATTCTCAATAAATGCTGCAAATGGATCCGCATGTCTCTGACCCTCTCTGTGACACAAATGTTTTCATGGAAGTGTAGTGTATTAAATATTATGTACAAATAATTTAATGCCAAATATAAATCATAAATACCTAATGTCAACTTAATTAATGATGTATAAGTTAATATTATTTGTATAATTTGTATGTATAATCAATTGTAATTAATCAAATCATTATCACTGTGACTGACTTCATTACCAGTGCACTGACTTCTGTACTAGGAAGCTAATTGAAACTCAAATCAGAGATTTAGTTTGCAGTAATTTAAAAAAATTACTGTCTGTTAATTATTCTCATCTTAAAAAGGACAAAGTGTCTGAACACAGAAAAAATCCTGGTGAAGCAGATGAGACCCACGGGACACACACTTATCAAGATGGCGTTTATTAAAGAGGAGAGTGAAGACATGAAGAATAAAGAAACATTCAGAGCCAAACATTAAGATACTGAGGAACAAACAGGTTGGTTTTCATTCTCAAAGCTGATCTAATTAATTTGATCCTTAAAATGTAGCTCTACAGAAATAAATGATTTTTATAAAGAATATCATAAAATGTAAAACTGAAACTTTCTTTGTACAAGCTGAGGTAGACACAAGCTTGTTAGTGGTATTATCCAGTTTAGTTTGCTCTGAATCAACAGGTGCTTGTTGACTTGTTAAGTGATTAAAGCAAGTTGGTTGTATTTCCTGAATATTTCAGTGTAGCCTGGCAACTTGTAACTTGTGCACTTTGCGCATAGAAAGACTGACACGGCTGAATTTGGCAAATGCTGCAGCCAGTAACTGTTTATTCTCTACACCGTGTTCCAAATTATTATGCAAATGATATATTTCTCTGGTTTTCATAATTAGTCAAAGCAAATGACAGTCAGTATAATTTTTAAGTCATCAACCATTAGGATATGATTTTAATTTTAATGAACAAACCTCCTAATGATAACAGTATTTATTTCAAAAATAAAACAACTGAAAATGCACTGTTCCAAATTATTTATGCACAACAGAGTTAAAACATTTTATAGGTTGTAAAGAACTGAAAATTGGCATTTTCTGAATTTGCAGCATTAGGTGGTCATATTTACTGAAATCAAAAGCTATTTCAATCAAAAACATCCTAACTGGGCAAGTTACATCTTAACATAGGACCCCTTCTTTGATATCACTATCACAATTCTTGCATCCGTTGAACTTGTGAGTGTTTGGAGAGTTTCTGATTGAGTTTGTTTGCAGGATGCCAGAATAGCCTCCCAGAGCTGCTGTTTTGATGTGAACTGCCTCCCATCCTCATAGATCTTTTGCTTGAGGATGCTCCAAAGCAGTGATTCTCAACTCCAGTCCTCGAGGCCCACTGCTCTGCACATTTAGTATGTTTCTGAATCTTGCACAGTCAGTTTAGTTAAAGAGTATAGAATACCAAGAGGCGAAACTCTGTTGCTGTTTTGGTAACAGCCACTAGGTGTCGCTTCGGTAGCGCGGCCGCCATTCTGGAGTGAAAATTCCAACTGGACAACAGCACAGAAGCAGACAGAATGACATCGAAATAGAAGTCAATGTGGAAATAAAAGAACGCAATGACTGCAGGGAGGTAGTGTGTGACCTTAAAAAGTGCAAAAAGTCACTCTACACTGTTAGATTTATTTTACGGATCAGAATTCATCATATCTTACGCACCCAAAATTTTCACAGCCAATTCAGAAGTGCAACAGACAATTTCTCAAATTAAGTCATCAGTAAATGTTATGACTACTACAGTAAAAGTTGTATTGTATTATTATAAGTTTTATGTTATCAATTGTGGAATCCAACCATTACATTTGAGACAGCCTGCTGTATTTTTATTTTATGCAACTTAATGCATTTACTATTACTATTGTTATTTACTATTATAGGTCTGAAATATATATTGTATACATTATATTATACGTGTTAAACCCATGGATCACACTACAAATATTGATGATCTTACAGAACATGATGTATTGCTGTGTCTTGCATAACTAAATAATTAAATAATTTTGGAGTTTTTAGTCATGCTTTAACGGACATTAATAAAAGATAATACTGCAAAAACAGTTTACTGTTAAGCTGTTATATTCCTGTCGTATATTTATTGTCTAACATTCCCAATTTTCTGATGCATGTCCTTAATTTAATTATATATGTTGTATTAGTTCAGCGTTTATAATGCTAGAGCAAACATTTTGCGAAAAATAAATGCAAGACAAAGTCTGTTTTTGATAATATACGTTATTTTGTGTTGTCATATTTTTTAATTGCATTAATAACAAAGGTTAGGGTACGTACAAAACATACAAAAATCCTTTTAATAACAAACGAGTTATGGTTTAATATTTAACAGAAGTAGCCTAATATAATACAAAAATTCTTAAGAAATAAACGGAAAGGAGTAAAAAAATATATATATTTAAAAATGTTGTCATGATTCAGGTTGTGTATTTTAGCTTTAAAGTACTTTTTAAAAAAAACAAAAAAAAAACAAAGCAGCTGATATTTGACATAGCGACAGCATGGAGGTAGTGGACTGCCGAGTGGCTTTCACTCCAAAATGGCGGAAGCGTAGGGCTGCTACCGGGCGGCGCTGTTGCAATGGAACCTTCTATTGACTTTCACTTCAGTATAAGTTCTTTGGTTTAGTTCATGGATCTTTCTCCTAATGAACTGATGATCTGAATCAGGTGTGTTAAACGAGGGAGACATACAAAATGTGCAGAGCAGTGGGCCCCCGAGGACTGGAGTTGAGAACCACTGACCTAGCACAATGGTGTCCCAGAGTCTAAAAGTTGTAGCCTATATCAGTCTGGATAAGTACCACTAGTGGTAGTCCGGCTATTGGAATGCAGCGGAATCACTAAATTGAAAATAAAATAATGTTGAAACACTATGGCCTGGTTTCACAGATAGGGCTTAGGCTAAAACTGGATTAGTTCATAGTTCGATTGGAACATTGATGTATTATTTTTTCTTTTCTTTTTTTATAAACATGATTAGAAAAATTTTTTTTTTACTGGTTTGCATCTTGTGAAAAAAAGGCACTGATATATTTTTCTTTCGCTGAAACAGCTCATATTTATATAGGCTTGAGCCTTGATCTTTACTTGAGTAAAACTTGTTAACATTACAGTATTTCACTTTTAAGCACAACACATTTTAATCATTATTTCAGTTACTTACCTTTATATGCAGTGTTAAAGTTCAAACAGTGTATTTACACTGTAAAAGTGGCCGACAATAAATATTCTTACTAGGAATAAAACTTAAATTTTGAAGACTGCAGAGCTATAACTGAATAGTTAGGCATACTACCCTACTGTATTGATGTTGATAATTATTGGGTACTTGGTATGAAAAGTTGAATGACCACTGGCCTATAGCATTATTGTACACAGAACTTGTTCTGTTTGTGTTAAGGTAGGCATGTAGGAATGTAGGCTAATTAATTCATTTCAATATTGTTAACTTATATATATATATATATATATATATATATATATATGGCACCTCTTAGAGATGTTATTTAATAAGAATATAATATATCCAAACATTATTACTTTTTATTTAGATATATGAAATAATAATTAGGCAAAACAAACGTACAAAGCATGAGAGACATGCTAATAAAGCACGTCTTTTCTGCATCCTCCGCTGCATTCTGGCTCTTCTTTGAAGTATTCTTCTTATTCTTCTCCTCAGTTCGGCAGCCTCCTCTTCAGCATCTTGGTAAAGTATACCAACTGCAATGGCAATCCCAAGATGTTCCATTTGATTGATTAATTCGTTAATTAATTAATTTACTTATTTCACTTTTCTTTATTTTTCCTCACAACATCCAACAACTTACCAACGTTTTTTTCCCGCTTTTTAAAATTTAAATAAAAAAAACGAAAAGAGACAGTTGTTTCACATTTTATTTTATTTTAAAACGATGTAAATATATTAGGTACAAGGTAACATGTTTAATTCAAAAAAACATACAATGAAGTTAATTTAAGTAAGCATGGCATGTTGCTATGACGCTATCAAGTATGCTGCTGTTCCAATTGCAGGATTACCGGACTTGTGTCCTCCTGTTCTCGGGAGTTCAGACTCCCGAGTCGAACTTGCCAAGTTCGAACTTACAAGAATGCAAGTCCAGACTTTGGACCATCTTCTAGATCATCAAAATACAAATTCAATGAGACCAAACATCTTATATGTGTGGTTACACTCCATAGTGATCTATCATAATACACGCATAAAAACATTTCACAGTACAAAAGACAAAATAAATGAACAGTAATAATATACAATGATCCGAGGATGTGGGTTCGTTCATAGAAAGGTTTTTCTAAGAATTAATGAAAGTCGTCCGTTCCTATGGCAGTATGTGGCCTTTTTTTAGAGTATTAGTTGGGGAAAATTTTCTCCACATACTTTTGAGTCATAAAGTATATATGGTCTGGCAGAGGAGTCCTGGATGCCATAGTAAGACCATTTGTAGACATCATGGTAGCCAGTGTTGTGGATTGGGTGAAGGGGGGACTGTGATCATTTGTTAATCTAATGAAAAATTGATTATTTGGTAAATCTAATGAACTGTGTGTCTGATTGGTCCGGATCCTACATTGTTTTTTCCGAGCAACAAATAGGTAACAAAGAATGTCGGTTTGAAGAGTAATTTACGACAGAATCAGATGTGGCTCAACCAATCAGAATCAAGGACCAAAACTGTCCGTTTTATACATTTTGGTTGAAACTCTTTCCACACTGAGGGGATCTGTCAGACTTCTCTCTATTGTGAATTTATGTGCCTGTTAAGATTTCCTTTATGAGTGAAACTCTTTCCACACTGTTGGCATGTGTAAGGCTTCTCTCCAGTGTGAACTCTCATGTGAATGTTAAGGTATCTTTTACTAGTGAAACTCTTTGTTGGCTGGTAAAAAGGTTCTCCAAAGTGTTAATTCGCCTGTGGGCATAAAGGGTTTGTTTTCGATTGAAACTTTTCCCACAGATGGCAGGTGAAGGGTTTCTTTACAATGTGAACTTTCATGTAGTTTGTAAGTTGTAATTTTATGCGGAAACACTTTCCACACTGTTTGCAGGCGTAATGCTGCGTTCACACCAAACACGAATATGCGTCTAAATTCGTGCCTGCCGCATCTAGTTATACGCATGACCACTTTGTGTTCATTCGCGCATCAAGAGCGAAATCGACGCGCATAAAAACAAAAGTTTGAAGCGAAATTTACGCGCGTCAGAGGCGAAAGTTTCAAACCCCGTTGGCGGCCATCTTTTTACAAGATGTCTGTTGTTGATCGGTCATTTATCGAGAGAGTCACCGCTCTGTATTTGCTCTGGAGAGCAGAACAGCGGCGTAGGGATCATCGTCGCCGTATTTGGGTCCACCACACCCTTCGGAGGCGAACCCAGTTCGGCGAGTTTCATCACTTGCTCCAGGAGCTGCGCCTGGATGACGGCCGCTTTCAGCGGTACTTCCGCCTGTCCCGCGCCCAGTTCGATGACCTGCTGTCCCGCATCGGAGCGAGGGGATTTCAGGAGCGGTGGAACTTCCCTCTGTGCGTTGGAGCAGTATATGATGCCAGAATTTTCATTTTAAAAGTGAACTACTCCTTTATGTCATTCCTCCTTTGATGTATAATAATTCTATAGGTCTGTGCCATTTCTTTGTTCAGGTTATTACTGTAAAATCTGTTATTTATTTTTGTTTTGATGATAAATGGAGCCAGCCTCCAAAAGTATTTAACCTGTCCTGTGATTTCTTTATTTTCCTCACACAACACTGTCCAGACACACTAAAGTATACACACTATTATAGTTATTATTGTTCTGTTATTATAGTGTAGACACACTACACTATAATAATGTTTCATACAATTAAGATTTAGATATGGAATAAATAGCATTCAATACAAAATGAATATGTGTCATATATGTGATAAAACACTTGCTTTGTTGTGCATTAGAACCGCACTAGGCATTTAGTATTCATGTTTCATACTTGAATGAGTGACTCCGGGCGGGCCTGCTGCCACAGCATCAAGCAGACTCCTGATTGGTTAACGCGGCGCGAATTGACGCAGAAGTTCAGATTTTTCAACTCGGGCGGCAGATGCGAATTCACGTCAAACGCGTGATGCACAAAAAGCACAATTCGCGCGTAACGCGCCAGACGCTCAATTCGCGCGAACTAGACACTTCGCGCCGCAAGAACTCCAGACGCACGTAAACGCGTCTTACCATTGACTTCACTCGCGCCAGACGCATATTCCCGTTTGGTGTGAACGCAGCATAAGGCCTCTCCCCAGGGTGAACTCTCAGGTGGACTCTAAGGTTTCCAGGATTACTGAAACTTCTTCCACACCGTTTGCAGATGAAACACTTCTCTTCTTTGTGAATTCTCATGTGCCTTTTAAGGTTTCTATTTTCACTGAAACTCTTTCCACACTATTGGCAGATGAAAGGCTTCTCTCCTGTGTGAATTCTCATGTGGTCTTTAAGGGTTCCTTTTTGAGTGAAACTCTTTCCACACTGATGACACGTGAAAGACTTATCTCCTGTGTGACTTTTCATGTGGAGTTCAAGGTTTCCTTTTTGAATGAATCCCTTTCCACACTGTTGGCAGGTGAAACGCCTCTCTCCGGTGTGAATTTTCATGTGGACTTTAAAGTTTCCTTTGTGACTGAAACTCTTTCCACACTGTTGGCAGATGAAAGGCTTCTCTCCTGTGTGAATTCTCATGTGGTCTTTAAGGGTTCCTTTTTGAGTGAAACTCTTTCCACACTGATGGCACCTGAAAGACTTATCTCCTGTGTGAATTCTCATGTGACTTTCAAGGTTTCCTTTGGTACTGAAACTCTTTCCACACTGTTGACAGATGAAACGCATCTCTCCGGTGTGAATTTTCTTGTGGACTTTAAATTCTCCTTGTTCATTGAAACTCGCTCCACACTGTAAGCAAGTAAAAAAACTCCTAGTTCTTGTCTTTTGAGGTCTTTTTTGTGTAGATGTATTTTCTGACTGTAAGGAACAAAATTTTTCTCCAGTTATGAAATCATGAAGATTCTCAAACTGATCTTTCTCTTCTGTTTCATTCAGTACTTCTCTCTCCTCTTTCAGTGCTGTTGGGCCTAAGGTGGGAAAACAAAGAAATAAAAGTTAATGCCACAAAGCAGGTAACACCAAAACATGTAGATACTGTATGTAATGCATGTATGCTAGATCTTATATCATGGTGTCCAAACCTGATCATAGTAGGCTGGTGTCCTATAGAGTTTAAGCTGGCTGCTATACAATTTATTCAATCTAATAATAGTTTAGGAAACCTAGATATACACTGATCTCAATTATGATGTACCATTTTTTGTCTTCTATGGGATCAAATGCAACAAATATAAGAAAGGCAAGGAAAATGGACAAACTCCCCACTCAACCATCAGATTAACAATTTATCACACAATAATTCTTTCTGAGGTTTTATTGTGGGGCAATGATGTTAGCCAATCATAAAAATCCAAAACACGTTCCTGGAGCCCCCAAACACTGCATGTTTTTCATGTTTCTCTAATTAAGTGATTAATTACCTGGTTCAGTTGTGTTTGATCTGGGTCAGAGCTAAACTTTGAAGGATGGTAAATCTTTAGGAACAGGGTTGGGCACCCCTGCACTAAGACCTAAAATGGGTGACAAATGGTCAGACAAAGGAGAGATGCAAAATGTGCAGTGTTGGGGGCCTCCGGGAACGTGGTTGGGAACCACTCTAGAACTGACCAAATGGAATGCATTGATATTACTTACCACTGAGTCTCTCCCACACAATTATTTAATTTAATTATCACTTTAAACATAAAAGTAAATAGGAAACTCAAATAATACAAAAAATAATAAAAATCATAGACTACAGACAACTGTATTTAATGTTTTGTGCCCAAGATTTAATGATGTTGTTTTAAGATATATATTAAAACACTACAAATCTAAAATGAGTCTTTAAGGCACTAAATTAAAACTGAAGCAATAGAAAACAGCCTAAATTTTAAAGGACTTTAACGTTATATAATACTAGAAAAGCTACAGGCAGGTGAGTTTTAATTAGCATTGGAACTGAATTCTGCAGGACGCTGACTCTCCAGGACCGTAGTACGTCCCCCTGCTCTAGAGTGAAGCTCAAAGACAGGAGCAGCCGAACAGGGAGGGGAAAAAAAGCCTAAGAACCTGATATGACTGCGCATAGAGAAGAGACCTTAGCTCACAGATCAAGAGAACAATGCTCCATCCGAGACTGGTAGCTTTATCAGGCATTACATGAACACTAAATGAAAATGACATTGAAAATTTGAAAGCTCTTGGAGACTCACACTAGTTCTGTTATGGATTTTGTTGAATCTATTATTTCTTTGTTGTAAAATCTGACAATGTTGTGTTTAAAATTTAGGATACATTTAAAATGTAAAATGTTCACTTAATATTACCTCTTTGTTTAACTTAGAAAATCAACATTTTAAATAATTTGGATATTCAGAGAAAATAGGATTCTTGCTCATATTTTATAACTCAAAGCATGTTTCTGTATCAAAGAGTTTCTTAAATCGATCTCTATGTACAGTCTGTCAACATTTGATCTTCATGCTATTATTAAGTGCTACAAATCTATTTTAAAGACACAATGAACAGCAGCATGATTTGCTAAAGCAGCACTCTGTGGGCATTCAATCATACGTACGCTGCTGGTGTGAATGCAGTCAGGTTTCACTGCTAAATTATGGTAGCCTAATGTCATTTGTGGTCATCTATTTATTTATTTGTTCATTTATTTACTTAGTTATATTGCTATTATTTGAATTATGTTTGTAATTTCTTCTCTTTATCTATTTATTTTATATATTTTGTTCCTTCTTCTTTCCCTTTTTCCCTCCTTTTTTATATTTTTATATATACAAGAAACAGAAGTGTACAACTAATAGATTACAATCTTACACCTCACATAATTACAACTAAACTTGTTTGTGCTTTTGTTTTGGCTTTTTTTTATTGTCAGACTTTCTGTATATTTACATCACTGTTTGTAGACAGCATGCAGTCGCCAAATACGATTACTCACATTTCAAGGTTTGCTTTGTGCAAAATTAATTATTTTCTTAGAGACTTTTGCATATTTACCAAAGTGCTAGAAATCAATCGTTTTAAAATTAGAAGCAAATATCGGATTTAATTTTACAGAAAAAAAAATGTAAAAAGCCAACCATCCAAAACCATTTAAAACCAACCTGTTTGTTCATCAGTATCTTCATGTTTGACTCTAAATGTTTCTTCACTCTCCTCTTTAATAAACACCATCTTTGTTTGTTCTTCAGTTTCTTCATGTTTGACTCTGAATGTTTCTTCAATCTTCATGTCTTCATTCTCCTCTTTAATAAACACCATCTCTATAATAGTGTGTCACGTGGATCTCAGTTGATTCTCCAAGAGTTTTTCTGTGTTTGAACACTTTGTCCTGTTTAAGATGAGAATAAATCATAGAAAGAAAAATCAAAGCAAACTAAATCTCTGAGTGCGTCTCAATCAGCTCCTAGTTCAGTAGTCAGTGCACTAGTAAGACAGTCAGAGACTCAATAGACTATTATATAAAATATATACAAATTACACAAGGTTCAAATTTAGGTAGGCTATTTTTTTATTTACGTTTGGTATTCAATTATTTGTTCATATCTATTATATTACACTTTCATGAAATCATTCTCGGTTGTGATTCACTCGTTTGTGTTTGTTGTTGTCGTTTGTCCTCGTGCAGCTGAATCGAATCACTGAATCATTTCACAAATGATTTGATTCAAATGATTCGGATTCTCAGTTTCTCTCATCACTTCTTATCATCACACGATTGATTCATGATATAGAGAGAGAAACGAGACGCACTTCTCTGTTACTAAAGGCTAACGTCTTCAGTAACACTAAATAAAGCATTACAACGTTATATTTAATAAGGATGATTTATTTTACATAGCTTGTAAAAACGCTTTAATTGATGCAACAATATCCATTGGTTTAAAAACTTTAAAAGCACAAACCTTTCTTCAGATGAACCACAACAGATGAGGAGCGCGGTGCATCTTTATGACGTCACATCACCAGAGCAAAATAAAAGTCCCATTGGTGCACTGCTCTCTAGAATCACAAATATATCATAGAAATGTTGTATATAGAATAGAATTTCGTACCCATTTAATGAAACTTTTCAAAAGTTACTAACATTGTAAATCTATTAATATTCTCCTTTTTACTGTACATTTATAACACTTTGTTTTATGTTGACATATCTTGCCAAAAATATGACAACATATTCAGTTCACTCAATATCTTCTTTTATTAAAAGTGAACAGTTTGGCTAATAAATACAAGACACAATAAACAGTTTATTAGAAACTTTAACTAGAAGTACATCTATCAGGAAAAAAATGTCATATTGTATTAGTGTTATGATTTTAGTGAAGTTAAATGTTTTGAAAGCAAAATACCTTTAATACTCCTGCAGGAAAATGAAGATCAGGAGACTTGTTTGAGCTGGTCCTGTGTGTCGCTGCGGTCATCCAGACTGACTAAAACACTCAATCACTGTAGTTTTATATAGATTTCAGGAGGCCGTTCTTACAGATGAAGACAAAGCTCTCAGATCACAAGCTTAAACACAGTATTCAAAGGATGTGATCAGTTCTATACTATACTCTAACTATAGCACTCATGATCACAGAGATCAGGGAAAGACACATTCACACACAACTCAAGTGTTCATTAGCATTAACAATCACAACAATTAAAGAAATGAGGCGGAAGCATCAAGAGCATCACAGATAAAAGATAATAGTCTCACTTTACATTTGTATTCACACACACCTAAAGCAAAAGAGATTCGTTTAGAATTTATCATTTATCTTTCTGCTGAATTTCATAGCTATAATTTCATTTCAACCAATATAAAACTTTATTTGTCCCCAAGGGGCAATTCAAAGGCATGTTGAGCAGCACATTAGAAACAACCTTACTACCAAAGAATGTACAAAGTACAAATAATTAATAGTAAACAAAAATATTAAAAATGAAAATAGTAAATAATACACAAATAATTTAGTTCAAAACATCTAAAGTGCATAATAAAAAATTGGTACATTTTAAGTAAGTTACATTTTGGAATTCAGAAGCAAAATAGCTTTAGAAACAAAGGTTGCTCTCCTTCTCTGAGTCCTACACGCAGGACAACGAAGCCGTCGTCCAGAGGGGAGCCATTCAAATGCCGAATAAAGAATATGTGAATGATCCTTAATAATCTTACTTGCTTACCTGAGTGTCTGTTGGTCATACATACATGAAAGAGATCTAACAGGCAAACCAATAATCCTAGAGCACACTGTAACAGCACTCTGTAGTCGATTTCTGTTCTGTATACTAATAGAATGGAACCAACAAGAAATGGAAAATGTAACAATACTCTCTATAAAAGAATAATAAAAAGACAACAGAATGTCTTTACATACTCCAAAAGAGCTTAGTTTCCTAAGGAGATACTGCCGCTGCTGGCACCTCCTAAGAATCTCCTCAATATTAGAGTTAAATTTCAGCTGGAAATCGAAGATAGAACCCAGATAATTATATTCCTCAACTAACTCCACAGGCTTCCCATGTATGTAGGTAGTAACTGCTGTAGCCAAATCCCTCTGCTTATTGGAAAAAAGTCACCACCATCTCTTTGGTTTTACTTACAATCATTTCAAGGTGTGAACTATCACACCAATCTACAAACTCCTGTAAAACTGGTCCATGATTTTGAGAAGAATCTGACAACAGAGACACAAGAACTGTCTCGTCAGCATTTTGACCAGATAACAGTTAGGCAAAGTGGATCGACAATCATCGGTGTACAAGTTAAAAAAAATGGGTGAAAGTACACAACCCTGGGGGGAGCCAGTAGAGGTGTAACATAAATCAGAGAAAAAATATTAACCAAAACTCTCTGTGACCTGTTGGTTAAAAAGTCCAATATCCACTTGATTAGCTGGTTGTCCAGATGAAAACGAGAGGAGAGTTTAGTGGCCAAAATGTGAGGCTGCAGAGTATTAAATGCTGAAGAAAAGTCAGCAAAAAGAAGTCTGACTGATGTGCCGGAATGCTCCAGATGTTTGTGAATTCCATCTATAATAAAATTTTTTGCATCATCAACAACTCTGCCTGCACGATATGCGAACTGAAGTGGCTCTATCAGGGAGTCAGTTGCTTTGATAATGTGATGTTTTAAGATCCTCTCCATAGATTTCATCACTAAGGATGTCAAAGCCACAGGCCGTAAATCATTCAGTTCTTTTGTCTTACTTTTCTTAGGGATAGGAATAACTGTTGAATTTTTCCACAGTTTGGGGACTGTGCTGCTGTCCATTGAACTCTGGAACAAAATTCGAAACACTTCCCCTAACTGCTGAGCACAATGCCTCAAGATGCGGCCACTGATATTATCTGGGCCAGGTGAACTCCTCTCTCCGGTTCTCCTGAAGGCTCCCACAACGTCCTGTAAGCTAAAAAATAAATGTGGAGTTATCAGGTTTTAGTCCGGATCTTATTACCTCAAGCTGAGTAGAATTATCAGACTCGAATCTGGAAGCATATTCATGGTCTGGGTGCAGAGGGGGTGTCTCTTCACTGGAAGTATAAGAGAAACATATTGATAGACACATTAGGTGTTTTACAATGATACTCATGCTCAATTCATGTAAACAATTACATCTTTTACATACCTCAACACATTCACACCATGTCGATCATCGAGATCCGTGGAAACATTACTGGAAAACAGAGAAGTACTGTCACTACACAGTTAATAAATGCAACCAAACTAGTGACTTAATTCATCTAAATACTACCTTGCAGTTCTAACAACACTCCTCCTCTCTGGTTTGACAGAACTCCATGCAAACACAGTTGGCACAGCTCCCGGTCTCAACTTGGTGATGCCAGTCTTGCTTTTCACAAGGCAGTCTGGGAGGAAATGCTCCGAGCACACTTTTGTGTATGTGTTTATCTACATCAGCAAATAAAAATGTAATCATATAAACATTTTTACATGTATTATTTTATTGATCAGCTAGGAAAACTGATGTGATCCCCAGGGTAGATTGTAACTAGAAGCTAATACAAACAAGGTCACTCAGAATATGATTATATTAGTGAATCTGTGGTGGTAGATTTTAATAACATACTACTAATTTTGGACTAGGCTGTATATTTCAACAACCTGGCTCTCTGCCTTAATCTATCTACTAAAACTTGCTAGTTCTAGTCTAGCCTAGCTAGCTTATAGATATACAAGCTAATTAGCTAGCAAACGGCTCAGCCTCACAGCACTAACTTACCTTAAAATTAGGACCAGGATCCCTTATGATGTTTACTATCCATTGTCGTCGTAGTCCCTTTTCTTTGGGGAAACGGTGAAACGTTTGTCCTCTGTTTGATTTTTTTCTGGTGTGATGAAGTGCATTGGGGAACACAGCAGTGAGGAAATCCAGAAATTGTGTTGTGAGAACTCCTGGAAGTTTTAAGTGTACCCCTCAGGCTCGATGGAACGTTCGAGGTGAACAAGGCGAATAGACAATCTTTAACTTAATTGCTGACAGGAAGATACCACAATCGGTCAGACAAACGCAGTGATCATCGTAAATATCTGAAAGAAATGTATAACACTATCAAAAACAATAATACAAATCTGTTTGTTACAGAATGAAATAGGCTACTATGCCAAATAACGTTAACGTATGCAGTCAAAGAAACAACAAACGTAATTCTGTTTTTTCTGACGCTAGACTATTATTTTGAAAGACGTGCCTGAAAACGTTTTTTTCCTCATTCAGTATCTACGGTCGAATGAGATGTTGTCAAGTTTTATGTCAGTGTCATTATTCTAAAATAATTTTTATAACTTCTTATAAAATAAACATTCCCTCACCTAAAAAAAAAACCAAACAAACAAAAAAAAACTTTCCAGTCCTGTCAGTCATACTGTGCTCGTTGCGCGCACTATTCAATTACACGCGCAAATTTACCATGGTAACAGACCTTATCAGTGCTTTTGTGGGTGTTATTATAGCACAATATTATTCTTAACACCTTACTTCGGACCTCACTAATTTTCAAACCCTGGTTACGGCCTTGCATACACTCACATATATTGCATTGAATATACAATCAGTCTCACTCAAACACTTTGACTGACTATTGTACAAAAAAGAACTCAACAGAAATCTACATTTCTTGAATTTCAAGCTTGTTTCTAGTTACCCTTCAAGAACTTCGAGCTGCGTCGGAATGTTATGGGAATGCCTTCAGCATAACGCTCTGAAAAACATGTGTAAACAGTCTAATGGAGAACGAGACATCACGGGCGGGGTGATATAGGCTCGTAGGAACCAGGAAGTATAAAGCATGTGCGGTGAAGTCGCACAGGAAACTACGCTCTCCCTCCCTCTGGGGATTCCCCAAAACATTGGTGATTCATCGCCATATATTTCAATGATCATTTCTGTTGTTGTTGTTTTTTAATTTTGCACTTGTCCCTCTTCCTGTTGCTGTTTTTTTTTTTTCGTTTGAAATTTTCCTTCTTTGCTTCCGGCACCATGTTTTTAAACCGTTTCTGTTTGACGGTCCACGGGACAGAAGGATTTATACTATTAACTTTATTATATGCAACAGTCTTTCCCCACTGACTTTAGTTGGTCAGGCTATTAATAATTATTTTATATTTTCCTATTATATTTTTATTTTGAGCGAATTTGAATTGTGAGATCTCAACGGAGAACAAAAACCGGAACACAGAGGAAATACGTGATTTGCAAGTCTCTGAAAACATACAGCACTGACTTAATCAGGTAAGACAATAAGTATTTATTATTACCTTTCAAAAATAGTACAAGAGTTTACAAATTGGTAAAGGACATGTAAACTGCAGAAGTTAAATACTGTGTGTTTGTAATACTTGAGTGTGTGTTCGTGTTTGCTGCTTTATTACAGACGGCAAAATTTAAGTTAGATGCTAATCGCATTTAGCGCTAGCAATATTAGCTCATCTGGTCGTGGTGTTGTTGTGTGTTGTCAGAATTTGTTAATGTCTGTCTTTTAGAGATTCACATTTTTCGATATAAATGCCATGCATTACTGCAGGTGTGTTTACATTTTAATCCTATAATAACAGTCCTAAAGATGACATACTTTATCTTTCTTTTCTGTATATCATATAACGGTGTCTTTAATTTAAATGTATTAAGAATGTTTAAAGGAATATAATAAAACGAAAGACAGCTTTTTAAGAAAAAAAACAGTAAACCATTTATTCTTTCTCCTTGTAGATTCATTAAGGATCCATCTTGGCAGTTTGGTAAGGAATTCTTCCTCTACTACTTTGCACTGTCAGTTCTGGTGGAGATTTATTGATCTTTTGTTATAAGTTTATATAATGTAATACAAATGTACTCAATATGATTTTACTATATACACTGTTTAGTAAGAACTGTGATTAAAACCATGTTTAATCTGAACATGTAAAAATGTGTTTAATGAAGTGTTGTGCACTTAGTTTCCAACTCCACTGTTATTGGACTGTAAAGTAAAAATATTGTACGAGGTTTGTTTTGTATTGAGTGGTTTCAGTTAAAGATATTCAACGGTTGCTTTCAGTTAAAGATATTCAGCGGTATCAAGGTTGGTATTTTATGAAATTTTATATTTGGTGTTTTTGTTTCTGCAGGACAGTACAGAAAGCACACAAGTGGGAGAGAGAGAGGAGGGGACAGCATCAGAAAGGACCTAGAGCGAGGAGCGTCTCGCTGCAGCCTGCAGTGGACATCCAACCCCGCCCACATCCAAGTGTGACGCCAGACGCCACGTCCATGTTCAAACACGTCACACATCCAACATATTAAATAGTATTAACACATATTAAAATAGTGATAATATGATTAGCAATGTTCACATTTGTCGGCATATCTTTAGAGAATAAGATGAAAAAGAAAATATGCTAAGTGTTACTTTTACAATAACAAAACTAGGGGTGGGAATCTTCAGGCACTTCACGATCCGATCCGATTCCGATTCTGGGAGTCACGATCCGATTCCAAAACGATTCTTGATCTACATTTTTTCCCCAATTAATTCTTCTGCTGTGCAAATACAACTTTACAATTTTAAAAACATGTAAAATTGCAGTTTCTATGCTTTTTGTTTATAGTTGGAATCTCTGTAAAAGTAGGTGTGTCAATCTTCACTGGTTTCAAGATTCAATTTAATTTAATTACTGTTTTCATTAACAACTAAATATCACGATGGTCACATTCTCAATTTTCAATAGTACTGCACATGGCTACATTTTCATATTTGTTTTATATCTAATTTAATTTGGGCCAACTTTACTTTATTTTTTAAATTATGTAAGCAAGGTACTTTTTAAAACAATTACTTATTTAAAATAAGTTTTCTTCAGGTATCCGAAAGTTTACAGACAATAGTTTTTCTTTTTTCCTCAGCATTACTGCCATTTTATTATTGCTGATGAGATCATAGAAAGGGGACTTTAAGAGGCTGCATTCAAACTAATGCACAGCAGTGGCGAGAGGTGACACTTTTATTTACCAGGTATGCTGAGTGCTAAAACCACCAGTAATACCAAAAATAATAATATCTTTACATTATTTAGACACCAATAAAATCAGAGACGAAATCATATTTTAATATTTCCTCTTTTTCCTGTTTATTATTATTTTTAAAAAACATATATCCATTTTATATAGGCTATTTTTTTCTGTGGACTTTAAACTTTTGAATTGTTGAGAAATTATGAAAATATACATATTATATATAATATACAAAAATACAATACATTTTTGGCAATTAGGATCTGGCAGCAACAGCGCGTTTTTCCGCTTGGGCGAGCGCTTCTCGGACAGCTTACCCCACGAATGAAATCACGCGCACGCCAGCAAAACAGAATGCGCATTCATTCTGAGGAGTCAATGAAGATGCGGAGAATCTGCTTGCCCAGAAGATTCAAATAAGAAATTCATTTATAAGCATGTTTATATTATTTAACACGTGAACGCATTCTCTCTGACAGCCTGGATATTCAGAGCATTAGCAGCTTACTGTATATGGACGGAACGCCACTGATGCACAGATCTATTTCAATATATCAGATGTTTTGTCCTGCTCTGAAAACATAACTGACTGTATGTACAGTTTCGTTTGAAACTATTCCAAAATGCAAGGGCATTTAACCGCGTCCGCAATCGAGCTTTAGGACGAACAAACACAAAGCGCACGTGAGTCTGTCAGTGCAACAGTTTCTTGCGTTCCAGACGGCAGAAATGAACGCATATCTGAAGTAAAACACGGCGGATGGAAGCACACTGTCAAGCAATGCGCACGTGTCTCACAGTGCAGATTCTGTGCGCTGTAGCCAGCCGCGTCTCTAGCGCGTACACGTGCCATATGCAGAAAAAAAAAAAAAAGCTCAGAATCGATTCTGAAATATTAGGAATCGATTCAGAATCGTTGAAGAGAGAATCGCGATGCATCGATGCATCGATTTTTTTCTCCCACCCCTAAACAAAACTTACTTGTCCGTCTAAATCTGATCTTGTCTAAGCTATGTCAAAATCGATTATAATAAACGTGAATTTATGTCATTACACGAACAAATAGGGTAAGGTTTAAATGTTTTATTACCAATTACCATTTTCCTAACTTTAATCAACCAAAGCAAGCGTTTTACCGGCTGTTTGAATGTAATTAGTTCCATATGAAAGATGACCTAGGTTTAATTTGTATTATTTAATACAAACCAGAGAATAATTGGACATTACAAAAATATTGAAATAGAAATCCAGATACACAAAATACAAGCTTAATCTGTATACAGTAATACAATATGTAATAAGAGGGGGGGAAAAAACAACAACAAAAAACAGATAAACTAATACCATAGAGAGAAAAAATAAATAAATAAACGTATAAATAAAAAGTAAATAAATAAACAAAAACTAAATTAAAACCTAGAAACAACTAAATAATAGTTCAAATTTTCTTCCTTTTCCCTTATATACAAAAATTATATTGTGGGAGCATAACCAGAAAAAAAGTTCTCCATGAAATGTAACAACAAATGTATTCATTTGTTTTAAAGACTTAAAAACTTCTATTTCTGATAAAAATAAATTACATTTTGGTATGTATTTAGCAAATTTCTGTTTATGAATATAATATTTGCCTTGCAAAATGTAAAAGTTAACAACGTACTCAATCATTTTACTTTTATGAGAATAAGTACAGATAACATCTTTTAAAGAAAGCATATAATTAACATTTCTTTGCAGAAATAGAAAGGTGCTAACATCAGACCAAAAACTAAGAGACAATTCACAATTATAAAACAAATGACACAAGTCTTCCTCATGTGTGTTACAAAAACTGCAGGTATTATCAATGTCCATGAATTTAGAAAGAGCTACTTTACATGGATAAATTTGGTGAAGTATTTTGAAATGCACCGCTTTAAGGCTACCGATGGGGAGGGGAGTCACAAGATGACGCATTGACGTGGGCGTGGTGTCTGACGTCACACTTGGATGTGGGCGGGGTTGGATGTCCACCGCAGGCTGCAGCGAGCCCTACTTGCCTAGAGCTGGGACTCTTTCAGCAATCACCTGAAGCACAACCATGCTATATGCACAAGGCTGTTGTTTTTATCAGAATTTGAAGAAACATTTTGGCTTAAAATAATAAATACATTTCATTTAAGGTATTTCCTGCGTAAAGAATTGTAAGGCGATTGCTTTTATACCCCTTCACCACCGACATGGTTTCTGTTGCAGGTTCCATTCTTAAAGTCTTTTACCCATTTCCACTGCACAAATGTACACATCTCTTATAATGAGACACATCTGTAAACCTGTTTTCACAGAACTATAGTTAACCACCAAAATAAGAGATCAAGTGGTTTTATTAAAAAAAGGTTTCTCTTGTGCAGCGCAAAATATTTATGTTACTGTACAAAAACTTTGAGTCTTTATCCTTCTGGGGTCTAGGGATTTGGAGAAGTTTAAACCCTGACATCTGTGTGTGTGTGTTTTTTGTTTTTGTTTTTTTTCAGTATCTGGAAAAAAATACACTACGAGTCAAAAGTTTTTGAACAGTACGTTTTTTTTTTTTTTTTAATAATTTCCTTCTGCATTATAAAATTTGTATTATTTAAAATAATATTTAATATTATTTAAATTATTTTAAAATGTAATTTATTTCTGTTACTCCAGTCATCAGTGTCACATGATCTTTTAGAAATCATTCTAATATGCTGTTCAAGAAACATTTATTATTATGAATATTTATGCAGTAATTTTTTTTTTTCAGGATTCTTTGATGAATGGTAAGATCCAAAGATTAGCATTTACTTGAAATAAAGCATTTGTAAAATTAAATACCATACTATTCAAAACTTTTATTTAGCAAGGATGCTTTACATTGATCAAAAGTGATGATAAAGACATTTATAATATTACAATAGATTTCTATATCAGATAAATTGTTTTATTTTCAGTTCATCAAAGCAAACTGAAAGAATTCTACTGAACTGTTTCCAACATATTTTGTTTTAGCAGCAAATCAGAATATTAGAATGATTTCTGAAGGTTAATGTGACTTGATCATGAGTAATGATACTTTGGATTGGTGAGCAGAAGAGACTTTAAAAAACATTTTATTTTATTTTTTACTGTGAGAAACTTCTGAGTGGAAATGTATAATGTCTAAAGTCTGATTACTTTGTATTTATCACAAACTGGGCTACAATAACATGTGAGCAGAATTAATGTGTTTGTATTGTTTTTGGAAAATGTTTTTGACAGGTTTTTATTTTGATTTATACAGTGTATGTTTCCAAAATAAAACTTGTTTTATAATATTGATCATGTGTTTATTGAAGTTGACAGTAAACCCATTGCTACTAGTCATTTGTTTTTTAACTAATATGTCTGTACAGTGTTGATCTAAATGCAAACTGTTTGTAATTGAATGTACAGTTGTGTAAGGTACGTAAGTCGCGATTTCAACGGTGAATCAACGTCATAATATCAACGTTGAAATTTTTTGCAAATCCGAAAGGTTATTCACCGTTGATTCAACGTCGACAGATGACCATAACCTGAAAGGTAAGAGGATGAAACAACGTCGCGATTTCAACGGTGAATCAACATTGTTACTTCCACGTTGAAAAGACGTCACAATATCAACGTTGAAAATTTTTGCAAATCCGAAAGGTTTTTCACCGTTGATCCAACCATGGTACCTGACGTTGTTTCAACGGTGAATCAACGTTGAAATGCCGGCTGGGTAAGGACTTGCCTAAATTAAAATCTATATATAAAACAGTTCAAGCATATCACACGTTAGTTTAAACGTTTAACCTTGATAAATGCGCGCTGTTGGATGAATATCAAATCGTTTGTGTGGAGACTTGAAGGCAGCTGAAGCAGCTTTGCAGGAAATGGAGGCACCAGTGCAATCACTTTTTTTGTGTGAAAAAAAAGAAATAATTTCTTCATTTTTGCTCATAAAGGTATAGGAGTAATACATCATTCTGACCTGTAACGGGTCCATTTTTATTTTAGTGCACTCACAATAGCCTATAAACAACTCATGCGTTTATAAAATAAAGGAAAACAGAAGATGCACTTTCTGCCGTCTGTTCTTGAACATCGCTTCACAATGAACATAGAAAGCTTTAAATTACCACTTTAAAACGAAATAATTCAAATCGAAAATAGAAACGTTCATTATGTAATCTGTAGGCCTAAAGATTTAAAGATATTTCTATATAAAGGCACGTCCAATTTAGAAATGGCGAGAAATTTTTCTCTTTATCTCCATTATTGATGAATGTCTAAAATATAAAAGTAAGGAAAAGCCTAAAACAGGCCTGATTATATTTATTTTATAATTCTATTAAAATTATAATGTTATAGAATATACTATAAAATTATAATTATAATTTCAAATTATACTGGCATAGAGTATATGTAAAACTTTAATAATTGTAGCTGCTTATATTTTCAGATTTTATGTTTCTCTGTTCTATATATCTTAAAATTTAGAGGATTTGCTGCAATGCAATTTTGTCCGATATGCAAATTATTTATTAGCCTATTAGTATTTTAATCCATAAAGCAATTGCTTTAAAAACACCTTTAAAAAAATACTATTTTTGCATCCAGATGCTTTTAAAGAACTTTTCAATATACATGTTATCTTATATCTTAAATTAACTTGTATCTTAAATGTAAACCATGATTTCGTTGTATTCCCTGTGTAATGAATCTCTTACTTAGCTACATTTTAGGTGAGTCTGAGCCTTGTTGTTTATGATTTTTTTAAAAATCAAGAGTTGCGCGCACTCAACAAAACTGACAAGACTCATTTGAACGCTTCTGATAGACATTGCATTCCTAACCCAACAGAATCGTGTGTGGTTCGTTATAACACTGTAAAAACGCCTAAAAAGAATTACGGTGCAGATTATCTGATCTTAATGTAATGCTGCAATTTACATTTTCTATTCATTTTCATTTTATTATCAACAGACGTAATATATTGATTTTGTTTGTGCAGGGGAATATGTCCAATTTAGTGGCATTTTTTGGCCCAGGTCCCCTTGGCCAGCCTTACACACGCTCCACCTATGATACTAACTATATATATACACCCTTAGAATATATAGCCTATATATACCCACTTACAATAATTTTCTTCCCGACCCGACACGCTAAATTTAATTCTCATTTCCAGAATCTCACATTTAACCATTTGGAAACAATGTCGAGTATAAAACTTTTTTCGCAGTACATCCATTATATTTCCATGTTCCACTTTTAAGACGTATTATAGCCCTGCATTTTAGTCCGTCAAAGATCAAATGCGGGCTAAAATTATATTTTAGACATTCAGTGGTGATTTAAAAAAAAATTTGCAGCGCTGGCTACCATGACTTTCAAGAGCGGCTCGGACGCTCCTGTCAGCAGCATTGAGCGCACGTTCAGCACAGCTTGGAAGGGTTCCATGTTTAAAGCTTACCACAAAACACTGGCAAAAGTAAATACCATGACTGTCTAATAGTAAGGAGATATTTTAATTATTTATTTAGAAACTACTGTTTTCTGAGTCAGTGATGATGCAGTTAAGTCCTTCTCATATCCTCGTTGGACGCGCGCCTTTAGAGAGAAATGCATCTCTACGGACTAGCTACATACAGTAATAAAAACAGTTTTTGTTTTCTATTTGTTTTTTTTTCGTTAAGTAGTAATTTAAGTCTTTCTACATATTTATTTATCATGTCTGACAAATAAATAACGGTTAAATATTTTCCACTGAAAAAAAAAATGTAACTGATCGAGCTTGAGCCTTCATGTCCTAAAATGTGTTTTGCTCTCTCAGCACAAACGATTGGATATGCACCTAATAGCGCATATTTATATCTATTATTATTTATATCTTTTATTTTACATCTATGGATTTTATTTTAGCCAATTTGTGATTTGAGAAGGCAAATTGAAACAGAGTAGGTCTGCTCACTGTCTGCCGCTTGGTCTTTAAGAAACAAAAAGCTTACGTTTAACGAACAAAAATGCTCCAAATTTTTTTTTCTAAATTAACTTAATAAAAAGGAAACGAAATTATAAATACTTTGCCGTTACATACAGAATGAATTACCGATTATGGTGCCAGATATTGAAACAACAGACATAAATACAGTCCAAATAGCCCTCTTTGTGCAGGGCTTGGCCACAGAATGTTGTTCCTTGCGCCACCTGGTGGATATTATATGAAGCGCAACAACGTTTTAAAAAAACCTAAAAAAGCCCCTGCAGGCCACCGCGTGGCCACGTGTGCTGAATTGCAGGCTGCCGCGTGAAAATAGACACATTTTTAATGGCCAGATCTGTACCTCAGCGCTGTTTATAACAGAATTCTGAGCAGAATTTGAATGATTCTCACTAGATCTCGCAGCAACCTTAATTCATTCTGTGCAAATTCAAACACTTCTCACTGGATCTCGCAGCACTGTGCAGTTACAGTGTCACAAAAATAACTTTGGTTCCCGAGTAAAGGCTGTTCTGTGCTCGGACATTTGTGTTTGCGTTGCGCTCCGAGCTGATAAACGTTTGGTTTCTCTTTCGTTTCATTTGCCGTTTTAAGTTTCTTATATGAAACAGAAATAGCAGCGCTTATGAGTTGAATAACGCAGTGGTCACGCCAGTGCGACCGCTCAGAAAATGTAGTCGCACCATCAGAAAAAATGCGACCATTTGGTCGCATTCTGGAGCCTTAAAGCACTTGTCAAATCTGCCGTCTATTGATATTGCAGTCTCATGGCTGGACTGGCCATCGGGCATACCGGGCATTTGCCCGGTGGGCCAATGGTGATTTTGTGGGCCGATGTTTTTTTTTGTTTGTTTTTTTTTTAAACGGTATACCTATACTATTTAAAGGTGGTGGATTGGCCAATTGGTCATGATCGACTCTGCGCTGGGCCAATTGCAGCCGAGGAGGTCGGGTGACCCCTCCCCCTTGCTTGGGCAACGGCTCTCATTGCAGATCACAGACAAAGTTTATTTTCGTTCTGCTTGCTAACTTTTTACAGTCAGTTACAATAACTCGTACTGCGTACTAGCTAGCATGATGGATTTTCCATGCTACTGGGCGGGTGATATGATGTTACTGATAGTGAATTTTATTTAGTCCATAAGGTTAGTTTGTAGGGTTACGAACCGTTCCGTATTCAGAAAAAAAATATTTTGTGTTCCGTATTGAGGTGAGAAGGAAGGTACGCGTTTGTTCCCGTACTTGGAAGTGGTTTTGCGTCACAGGAAGTGGTTTTGCGTCACTTCCTGTTTTGCTGCGCTGCGGTCTGGTTTGTGTTTTTAGCTCTCTGTATTTGTAGCTTTCAGGAGCTTGTTTTTCTTTAGAAATCTCTATCTAATTATTACTCTCTGCTGTTTAAAGTATTTAAAAACAGTTTTACTCCCAACAGACTTGTGAAATTATCCGTCACACTAATCTGACCGCTTACTTTACCCGTTAAACGTGAGTGCAGTGAGCTAGCTAGCTTGCCACTTGTGGCTTACATTTTATACACGTAACGTTACTCCATTCGCGCATACTACCGCTCTCCTTTCTCTCTCGCTGATTGTTCGCTTTTATTTCAAAACCACGATCTGAAACGCGTTAGCATTCCGCTAATCGATTAGCTTGCAAATCGCGATTCCTTTTACATCCTATTTACTCCGTTGTTCCTCCTCCCATCCCGCTCTTCAAGTGCTCATCAAGTAATAGTGGTAAGTTGGGTCCTTTCTACATAAACGGTGAGTAATGGCTTCTTCTCTTGCTGTTGTTGTGTGCACCACATGCCACATGTATAGTTTATCTATCTCTGTCGGCAGTGAGTCTTATACATGTGATAAATGCAAGGAAATAGCTAGGCTGACAGAGAAGATCACAGAACTAGAGACACACATCCAAACTTTAATGGAGGATAGTAAGAATGTGAGGGACTTAGATACGGCTTTGGATGTGACTAGCTCAGGGAGTCATGCAAATTGTTCGGTTCCGGTAACAACGCCCGTGCAGCAGGGCAACTGGGTGACTGTGAGACGGCATAGTCGCGGGTCAAAACACCGCTCTTCCGTTCCGATCAGAACATCAAACAGGTTCTCCCCACTCAGTGAAGCACCCACTGAGAAACCTGATGAAAGTGCTCTAGTAATTGGCGATTCTATTGTACGGAACGTGAAAATAGAGACACCAGCCAACATAGTCCAATGTTTACCGGGAGCCAGAGCGCCTGACATCTTGGCAAATTTAAAAGTGCTGGCTAATGCTAAACGTAAATTCAGTAAGATTGTTATTCACGTCGGCGCTAATGATGTTCGACTTCGCCAGTCGGAGATCACTAAAAATAATGTTAAAGAGGTGTGTGAACTTGCAAGTACGATGTCAGACACTGTAATATGCTCTGGTCCCCTCCCGGCTTACCGTGGTGACGAGATTCACAGTAGACTGTGGTCACTCCATGGCTGGATGTCAAAGTGGTGCCCGCGAAATAACATAGGTTTCATAGACAATTGGACAAGCTTTTGGGGCAGACCTGACCTGTTTAAAAGAGATGGTCTTCATCCCTCCGGATGTGGAGCATCTCTTCTGTCTAGAAATATGGCACATAGTCTTAGTGTTTGCACTTGACTCACTGGGGCCCAGGTCAGGAAGCAGACAGACTGGCTAAACCGACCGTCTGCTAGCCGCCTCACGTCACAGAAATCAGTTAATTCTCAGCACATAGAGACCCTTTCACCTATATATCACACTATAGAGACTGTGTCTGTTCCCCGAGCTCGAAAATACAATAAACTTCCAAAGCAATTTAAGAGTCGCAATTTAATTGATGTTCAACAAATAAAAAATGTACATAATACTGAGAAACAAATGATAAAGCTTGGCTTATTAAACATCAGGTCACTTTCTACGAAAGCACTTTTTGTAAATGATATGATCACTGATCATAAGCTAGATGTGCTCTGTTTGACAGAAACCTGGCTAAAACCAGATGATTACATTATTTTAAATGAGTCTACCCCCCAAAATTACTGTTATAAACATGTGCCACGTGTAAAAGGTAAGGGGGGAGGTGTCTGCACAATTTATAACAATATGTTCAGTGTTTCCCAGAGAACGGGCCTTAAGTATAACTTGTTTGAAGTAATGGTGCTCCATATAACATTATCCAAAGAAACAAGTATTAATGCTAAATCTCCTGTGAAGCTTGTACTAGCTACTGTATATAGGCCACCAGGGCACCATACAGACTTTATTAAAGAATTTGTTGATTTTCTATCCGAATTAGTGTTGGCCGCAGATAAAGTCTTAATAGTGGGTGATTTTAACATCCATGTTGATAATGAAAAAGATGCATTGGGATCAGCATTTATAGACATTCTGAACTCAACTGGGGTTAGACAACACGTGTCAGGACCTACTCATTGCCGAAATCATACTTTAGATTTAATATTGTCACACGGAATTGATGTAAATGGCGTTGAAATTCTGCATCAAAGTGATGATATCTCAGATCATTATCTAGTCTCGTGTATACTCCAGATATCTAAATCTGTAAAATTAACTCCTCGGTATAAATACGGTAGAACCATTACTTCTACCACAAGAGACTGCTTTGTAAGTAATCTTCCTGATTTATCTGAATTCCTCAGCATATCCAATAGCTCAGAAAAACTTGATGATGCAACAGAAACTATTGCCTCTCTTTTTTCTAGCACTTTAGATATAGTTGCTCCTCTGCGTTTAAGAAAGATTAAGGAAAACAGTCCGACGCCGTGGTATACTGAACACACTCGCGCACTGAAGAGAGCACGACGAAAAATGGAACGCAGCTGGAAGAAAACAAAACTAGAGGTTTTCCGTACAGCCTGGCGTGAATGTAACATATCCTATAGAAAAGCACTAAAATCTGCTAGATCAGACTATTTTTCATCTTTCTTAGAAGAAAACAAACATAACCCTAGGTATTTATTCAATACAGTGAATAAATTAACGAAGAATAAAGCACAAACAGACGTTGAGTTTTCCCAACAGCACAGCAGTAACGACTTTATGAACTACTTTACTACCAAGATAGATAGTATTAGAGATAAAATTGTAACTATGCAGCCATCCGCTACAGTATCAAATCAGATATGCTATAGATCTCCTGAGGAAAAATTCCATGCATTTTCAACTATAGGAGAGGAAGAGCTGTGTAAACTTATTAAATCATCTAAACCGACAACATGTATGTTAGACCCTATTCCATCTAAGTTACTAAAAGAGGTGCTTCCAGAAGTCATGGATCCTCTTCTGAATATTATTAATTCGTCATTATCATTAGGATATGTCCCCAAAACCTTCAAACTGGCTGTTATTAAGCCTTTAATTAAAAAACCTCAACTTGATCCAAATGAATTAAACAATTACAGACCAATTTCCAATCTCCCTTTTCTGTCAAAGATACTAGAAAAGGTAGTGTCCTCACAATTGTGTTCTTTCTTAGAGAAAAATGGTATCTGTGAGGATTTCCAGTCAGGTTTTAGACCGTATCATAGCACTGAGACTGCTCTTATTAGAGTTACTAATGACCTTCTCCTGTCTTCTGATTGTGGATGCATCTCTCTATTAGTGCTACTAGATCTAAGTGCTGCATTTGATACTATTGACCACAATATTCTTTTAAATAGACTTGAAAATTATGTTGGCGTTAGTGGTAGTGCACTGGCTTGGTTCAAATCGTACTTATCTGGCCGGCATCAATTCGTAGCAGTAAATGACGAGGTATCATATCAGTCACAAGTGCAGTATGGAGTACCTCAAGGCTCAGTATTAGGGCCATTACTTTTTACGCTTTATATGTTACCCTTGGGAGATATCATCAGGAAACATGGTGTTAGCTTTCATTGTTACGCTGATGATACGCAGCTCTATATTTCTTCGCGGCCCGGTGAAACATACCAATTTGGAAAACTAACAGAATGCATAGTTGAAATAAAAAATTGGATGGCAAGAAATTTCTTACTGCTAAATTCTGAAAAAACAGAGGTGTTAATTATTGGACCTAAAACCTCTACAAGTAATAACCTAAAACACAGTCTAATACTAGATGGCTGCTCTGTAAATTCGTCATCATCAGTTAGGAACCTAGGCGTCCTATTCGATAGCAATCTCTCCTTCGAAAGCCACATTTCTAGCATTTGCAAAACCGCATTTTTTCATCTAAAAAATATATCTAAATTACGACCTATGCTCTCGATGTCAAATGCAGAAACGTTAATCCATGCGTTCATGACCTCAAGATTAGATTATTGTAATGCTTTATTGGGTGGTTGTTCTGCACGCTTAATAAACAAACTCCAGCTGGTCCAAAATGCAGCAGCTAGAGTTCTTACTAGAACCAGAAAGTATGACCATATTAGCCCGGTTCTGTCAACACTGCACTGGCTCCCTATTAAACATCGTATAGACTTTAAAATCTTGCTAATTACTTATAAAGCCCTGAATGGTTTAGCTCCTAAGTACTTGAGCGAGCTCTTATCATATTATAGTCCTTCACGTCCGCTGCATTCTCAAAACTCCGGCAATTTGATAGTACCTAGAATATCAAAATCAACTGCGGGCGGCAGGTCCTTTTCACATTTAGCGCCCAAACTCTGGAACAATTTACCTAACACTGTTCGGGAGGCAGACACAATCTGTCAGTTTAAATCTAGATTAAAGACCCATCTCTTTAACCTGGCCTACACTTAATACATTTTCCAATCCAAATCCGTTAAAGGATTGTTAGGCTGCATTATTTAGGTCAACCGGAACCAGGGACACTTCCCAAAACACCTGATGTACTCGTTGCATCAGAAGAAGAATGCCATCTACGCTAATACTAGTATCTTTCCTTCTTATTCCGAGGTCACCGTAGCCACCGATCATGTATCCAGATCAGACGTTCACTGCAGTCCCCCGGATCCAGTCTGTACCCATCAGCACCCAGAGATATCCTTTACAGCCCTGAATGTCAGCAGAGACCACATCAACTAGATGAGCCCCAGAGACAGATCATCAGTGAAGACCCCATCACCTAGACGGCCACCGACGCAAGACTGCGAAAACCAGATGAGTCCTCTCCAATCTGATTTTGTGGCAACTTGGAACTCTTGCATCTACATTAATATTAGTCTGTTTGTTTCTTATTCCCAGGTCACCATAGCCACCAGATCCAGTCCGTACCCAGATCAGATGATCACTGCAGTCCCCCGGATCCAGTCCGTACCAAGAGGTGGATAAACACCTACAGCCGAATGTCAGCGGATACCGTGTCAACTAGATGAGCCCCAGGGACAGATCATCAGAAAGAACTCCTACCCTAAACAGCCACCGGCACAAGGCCATGGGAACCAGATGAGTCCTCTCCAATTTGACTTTGCTGCAATATGGAACTTTTGCACTTTTATTGACATTTTATCTTATTATTTTAATACTGTAAGGTTGCTTTGACACAACTTGTATTGTAAAAAGCGCTGTATAAATAATAAACTTGACTTCAGCTAGAATAAAAAAAAAAGACACAAAGCTGGAATTATTCTGTCTTTACGCTGCGCAGCTGCTTCTTCTCTCACTCTCTGCCTCTCCCCTCTGATGCCCCTTCAATCATGAAACTGATCAATGATCAGCTATAATCGGCTTTTCTGTCACCAGTCCCATCTCTCTCGTGTTTTTTTATCACCCACTTTCCGCTAGAAAGGGGAAACCAGCGGGTGTCGCGCTAAACAGCAGCAGCACGTTTAATAACTTGTTGATAGAATTGTTTTAATATTACTTTTTAATATGAGCTGATGTTTGCTGGAGCCACATCTGTAAAAGCTGCTGGTCATAATATTTAAAATGTCTCATTTAAAATGTCTGGCTTTTAAAAAAATAATTATCTGTATCTTACAACCATTTGGATTTAGTGGTCATAAAATCCATAAATCATTATTGTATATAGTAAATATTAAGTCTAATATATACCCTAGTAAGCTATAGTACTTTTTCCTTTGGGAAGATACCATCTGTGCAGTCTGCAATTCTGTTGAAGAAAGATGTTGAATCTCTTTAATTATTGTAGAAAAATAATTGTTTTCTGTGCATTTGTTTTACACGTGCATTAAATTAAAGTCGATTAAGCATCATTAAGGGGTGGGGGGTGGTTCCTAATTTTTTTTTCATGGAGTAGGAAACTCTATTAGTTAGGTATATGTAAATATTGTTTAGGTTGTTTAATATTTGAGTGTTCATTATTGATAGTGCAATACGCTGAAACTGACTGATGAAACCAAATGACAGGCTAGAATTCATCGTAAACCCTCTACACTTGTAGATATAATTTAGATAGATTCAAATTAGGATTCACCAGGAGATGTGATGCTGCACATTAACATAAGAGTTGCTTGGATTTATAAGTAGACTAACTACTTTAATGTTTTTGTCTTTTATACATAAATATAGCCTATATTTTATTGATAAGTTGTGTTTTTATTTTATTCTTTTTAATGCTAAAATGTATCAGAAAATTAAATGAATTCTTGTGAATGATAATTGCCTGTATCAAAACATTCCTAATTATGTATCAGTTATCGGTTTAATTGTTTAACATTGTTTGCCATTTTGTACAGCTAAAATAGGAATGAAAAGTCCAGACAGCCATTTTAAGGCTTTAAGGTACAGTTTTTCCCAGTAAACTGTTACTCACCCAGTGTTGCGTCATTGCAATACAGCCATATAATTAAGGTAACAGTTCAAAAAAACGTTTTTAATAGGACTGACCCATATCAGTAGTGAATTGGAACAGATCGAATCAGATCGGATCGTGTAAATTGATTCTAACTTTTGAGAATCGGAATCAAATTAAGTCTTGAAATTTGAATTGATACCCAGCTCTATTCAGGAGGCTAACTCAAGGGCCGGTCTCCAGTCAAAATGCCCGGGCCGATTTTTTGTCCCAGTCCAGCCCTGTGCAGTCTCCAGTTGTTATGGTTGTACGTGCTGGACGAAACGAGACGAAACAAGAACAATTAACACTATTTACTTTTAATAAAGTTTTCAGAGATATTAGCAGGAACAGGCAGGAACACAGATAATCTCCACACACGAATAACATTTAACATAAGCAAAGACCGACAGCGAACTCAAGAAACAAACAGATTTTAAAAGGGTGACTAATTACAGAGACAGGTGCCGGGAATCACACAAACGATGGGCTAAACGAAATGACACAGATAAACAGAATCAGAATCAGAATCAGAATGAGCTTTATTGCCAGATATGTTTGCACATACTAGGAATTTGTTTTTGTGACAGAGCTCCACAGTGCTACAGAATGACAGTGACAAGACGATACATATTATAAAAAGAACAATATACAAGTATACAAGACAGACAATGTGCAAAAATAGCAAAGACATTTGAATGGAAGTAAGTATGTGCTTTAAATAAATAACGGAAAAATGAATAAAGAGTGTATAGTGTTGTATGTTCCACGATCAAGTGTTCATGAGATGGATTGCCTGAGGAAAGAAACTGTTTCGGTGTCTGGTAGTTCTAGTGCTCAGTGCTCTGTAGCGCCGACCGGATGGTAACAGTTCAAAAAGTGAGTGTGCTGGATGTGAGGGGTCCAGAGTGATTTTGGCAGCCCTTTTTCGTACTCTGGATAAGAAGAGATCTTGAAGGGTAGGGAGGGTTGTACCAATGATTCGTTCAGCAGTCCGGACTATCCGACGTAGTCTTCTGAGATCAGAATTGGTAGCTGAGCTGAACCAGATGGTAATTGAAGTGCAGAGGACGGATTCAATGATGGCAGAGTAAAACTGTTTCAGCAGTTCCTGTGGCAGGTTGAGCTTCCTCAGCTGGCGGAGGAAGTACAGCCTCTGCTGGGCCTTTTTCACAATGGAGTCTATGTGAATGTCCCACTTCAGGTCCTGAGAGATGGTATTTCCAAGGAACCTGAATGACTCCACTGTGTTTACAGTGCTGTTCATGATGGTGAGTGGGGGGAGAGCAGGGGTTTTTTTCCTGAAGTCTATGATCATCTCCACAGTTTTGAGCGTGTTGAGCTCCAGGTTGTTATGACTGCACCAGACAGCCAGCTCTTTTACCTCCTGTCTGTAAGCAGACTCGTCACCGTCCTGAATGAGGCCGATAAGTGTGGTGTCGTCTGCAAACTTCAGGAGCTTGACAGAGGGGTCTTTGGAGGTACAGTCATTCGTATACAGGGAGAAGAGCAGTGGGGAGAGGACACAACCCTGAGGGGCGCCAGTGCTGATAGTACGGGTACTGGATGAGAATTTTCCCAGCCTCACTAGCTGCTGCCTGTCTGTCAGGAAGCTGTTGATCCACTGACAGAGAGCGGTGGGCACGGAGAGCTGAGATAGTTTGGGAAGGAGGAGGTTTGGGATGATAGTGTTGAAGGCTGAACTGAAGTCCACAAACAGGATCCTTGCGTAAGTCCCTGATTTGTCCAGATGCTGCAGTATGAAATGTAGACTCATGTTCACTGCATCATCTACTGTTTTGCGGTGCTCAATTTCCTACACCTTCTACCTTATTTTGTTTATTCTCAGGTTAGGTAAAGATAGTCGAATCTGCCCTATCATATAAGTAATTTTCATACTCACACAACAGGCTTCAGAAGACTCCTCCGTGGTCTGTTCAAGTCTATCAATCAGAGTCTTTTGGCAGGCAGGCTTCTTGGTTATAATAAAGTATAAGTTTATTGTCTAAAGGTTATATAGGTTACATACAAATACTAATATATAAAATAAAGAAATACAGAAAAAATAAATTGCTAGTAGTTCGAAGGCTGGCAGGTCGTCTGGCACCGGAGAAGCTGTTGCAGATCCAGCATCTGATGTCCTCTTCGTACTTCAGTCTTTTATAGACAGCAGGTGCATTCCGAAGTCGGGAGACAACCTAAGCTCTGGAAATTCCCTAAGCATTTGTCTATATAAACTCTTCTCTTTTCGCATTCTTCTTCTCCGGACTTTCCTACGCTGCTGTCTTCTCCTCTTCGTCTACAACAAAACATCTGACGGTAACATCCAAACTCTTCTCTCTATCCAAACTTTTACCTAATACAAAGTTGATTTCCTAACTGTGTTCTTACTAATACATGTGATATATACTTTCAATAAATGCATGCAATACAACTAATATGGCGTTGTTTTAATGACCCACTTTCAATAAAAGAATACAATAAATGTGTGGTGTCTTTTCTATAAACTACTTTCAATAAAACGTATACAATAAATGCGTGGTGTCTTTTCTTTATAAACCACTTTCAATAAAACGTATACAATAAATGCGTGGTGTCTTTTCTTTATAAACCACTTTCAATAAAACGTATACAATAAATGCGTGGTGTCTTTTCTTTATAAACCACTTTCAATAAAACGTATACAATAAATGCGTGGTGTCTTTTCTTTATAAACCACTTTCAATAAAACGTATACAATAAATGCGTGGTGTCTTTTCTTTATAAACCACTTTCAATAAAACGTATACAATAAATGCGTGGTGTCTTTTCTTTATAAACCACTTTCAACAACATGGGGAAGACATACTTGCAATATAACATTTGAACACATTTCACAACACTACAGACCTGTTTGCTCGATAAGCAAACTGCAGGGGGTCCAGTGAGGGTCTGGTGATGTCCTTCAGATAAGCCAGAACCAGTTTTTCAAACGACCATTCCAAAGAAACCCAAAATAACAGGACTTAACGACCACAGACCTGTGGCGCTAACATCTGTCGTCATGAACTAGTTTATTCGTTTTATTTATATTTATATTTATATATATATATATATATATATATATATATATATATATATATAGGGGTGTTTTTGAGAACTGAGAGCCACCAAATGATGAATATGAAAAAACGAATACGACAGTTTCGGACCTTAAACTTTTGAGGCTTGCGCAGCTTCTCAAGGAGAAATCAAACAAATGAGCGCCGTTTTCTAAAGTCTATGAGCGCAGCACACACAAATAAACTAAATTGACATACTGCAGTTAAATTTCAAAATGTGGTGTTTTTATATTTATAACATTTGAATACAGTTCAGCAACATACATCACACGACCTGACGACCAAGAGAGCTGACAATTGACCATCACTTAATTTACTATCACCTCACGATTGAAAATGTGACACTGATTTCATATGACAGTTCAACAAACAAGTTAATAATATTAAGTCACTTACATTTTTGATGAAATAATGACTGTTTTGGTCTATTTTAGCAGCGAAAATAGATCTGATGAATCCAAACAAAGATCACAAATTTGCAACAAAAAAGCCCAGTGTTTTCAACCTTTTTTGAGCCAAGGTAAATTTTTATTTGAAAAAAATGACAAGCCACATCAACAATCGAAACTCTGTAGCCTATATTAACAATATACAGCCATTCTTATCAAAGTGTCTTGAACAGGAATCAAATAAACACAAAGAAAAAAGTATTTTATGATCTTTCACATTTCTTCTTTCAAATAAAAAGTGAAATTAACAATATACAGTCATTCTTATCAAAGTGTCTTGAATAGGAATCAAATAAACACAATAAAAACTGTCTTTTTTGATCTTTCATATTTCTAACTACTCAGTGTGAAACCTGGGCCTAACCTGACATGATTACTCTGCCGCAGACACTCGACAATGGCATATTATTCGCAGCAGAGTATGTGAGCGGAGTGGAGCGGCAACAATTTCCCCTCTGTGCATTTAATAATCGCTCCGCTCCAGCTCCACTCCTCGCTCACTGATATCAGAAATACCACTCCGCGTGAAAAAAAAAAATTCTGAAATAATGTTTGAAATATAACAGTCCTGTTCATAACACAAATTAAAATAGAAAAATACTAAAATAAAATAACAGGAGAGTTTGGGATACTAATGTGCAAACTTTGTTCCTACCACATACCAAGCTAATAACACTGTCAGCATTAAAAGAGTATAATTGCTGCTTTATGCAGTGCAAAGTTTGTAATGAAAATAATACGTTTTCGCAGTTATTTTACCTACGGATCACTGCATTTCTTACAGATTTATGCTCATTCGAAATCGGATACCATTACATTTGTTTTAATCCATTATTAACAGAGCGATTGCGTGTGAAAAGGGGTGTTGTACTTGTTTAAAGGATGCTTTCACCTGAAAATATTTATTATCTAGAAGGAACAAACTAATTCCTTGTGAACTATAATTTACCACTCATGTCTATTGCCGCCGTCATCATAGCCTTTATATTCTTTCTGATTTGAGTGATCCATCTCTATCAGGCTAGCTAAATATGTTTAACATGTGAATTCTTGCTTAATATGCAGTTATATTACGGACCGTTGGCATGAATTGTACTTTTGATGGAGCGGTGGTGGAGCACTCTTGGAGCGAGTGAAAACCACGACGCTCTAACTTTTCAAAAACCCGCTCCTCCCTCCATTCAAAATCACACCCCTCCGCTCACATACGCTGATTCGCAGACAATAACTTATTACTTTTCAAAAAATTTTTAGACCAATAAGGTGAAATTGAATAATTTCCCATGGAACACCTGACGATCTCTCACGGCACACTAGTGTACCGCGGCACAGTGGTTGAAAAACACTGCTGTAGCATACTCCTTGTAAGGTCCACGCAATTGGCCCAACGGAGGTATCCAATGGTGGATGAAGGTTTCTTCCGTGTCCAGTCTTTTCAGCGTGCAAAGTTATAAAATACAAGTTACGTTTAAATCTGACTCCATTTTATTATCTAATCTGACTCCATTTTAATTGTTACCTCGCATTTGGGTTAGAATGCCAATTGTTATTGATCATTCATAGGATAATTTGTTCAGACATCTGATTATTCTATTTATTCTTTAGTATTATTGTACTCGTTTATTTGGGAGTTTACTAGAGTCAATAATTACAGAGTAAAACAGAATGAAATCAAATGTTACAATTTATTATCAGTCAGGTATTGTGCCAATTACATATCCAATTCAGAGATATCAAATCATATCAATACAAACATCAAATTCTCAAAGATAAATCTTAGAGTAAAAAGATGCATACCTGACCTTAGAAAAATACATAATGTGAAGTGTAGAGATACACCTCACACTACGGGCTTCTCGCTACAGAGTCGCCCTGATCCTTTTGCTCCATTTCCTTAAGTACTCAGACCAAGACAAATAACCACCAAATGGAGACAGGAACCTAACAATTGGAATTTGCATTGATCAAGTCTCAGACATGACCGTTTACACCTTTTGGGGACAGATGGTAATTTGCATAGACACTAGGAGATGGCACACCCTCTATAGTGAGCAAAATATCTATAGACTTTTAGGATCTGTTTACCCTTTAGTTTATTTCTTGTAAGAATGAGACCATTGTACCAGACGCACAGAGACAATTCAAATGATACCAAACATGACTGTGAATAACACTTGCATTCATGTAGAACACTATATTTTGAAATTGACCATTCTGAGTCGTAGAGGATGGGTGAGGGGAAATGGTAGGGAAGGACAGGTGAGAAAGGACTTTAAGCACATCTTCTCTAAGTGGAATGTGGAACTATATGTCTGGATCTCAATTCACCATGTGTGTATTGTCCGTCTCAGAAGATCAACGTGTCTGAGGTTCTGTAAACCTTACAGTTTACCCCCCTTTGACCCCGTGGGTCAAATCCAGATGAATCCCTAAGGGGTCACTTGTCAGACACTTGTTGTGGTCCTTGTGATGGAGTAGTAGTTGCAGGGGCCTTAAAAAAGGCCTTTGTGTACACCAGTCTCTGCAGGTGTATGTAGCTTGATCCGTAGATGGATCTTCAGGTTCGCGGTTTCACCTGTCTGGTTGAGAACAACCCATATGCATAGTTCATTGAATCAATCCAGGCCTCTTTAGCTTGATGTGTCATTCCGTCATGGAGAAACATCAGTTTCTTCTAACACCTTCCTTGGGACTTTCATGCCTCTTGATGAATCTTGTCACCTCCAATTGTGCAGATTTCTGGGCAGACTCCAACAGGTGAAGGGTTCTCAGTAGATACACACTGCTTTGTGTGAGATACTTAAACAGCGTCCTAATGGCTCAATGATTGAACAACGATGCATTTAAATTGTGGAAAAAGCTGTGAGATATGATACAAGAACATACAACAAAATTAAAATGCAAAAGAGGTTTGTGTTAACAAGTGCGAATGGTACATTGGGTCTCAGCTGTCTTCTGAGGTTGCATGTCATAAAGTGGTCCCTTTTAAAACAGCCAATGCCTCACTACCACTATGATGGAGTTTAATGGTAGTGCAATTTAAATATGCTTGGTCTGAGTGGCTCAATAAAATGAAGCAAAAAGTCAGTGTAACTCACATATTTATAAAAAGTGGTATGCATCATTAAACTATATAACACAATAATAAGAATAATAATAACAATAATAAATATTCAATTCCAACATTACAAAGGTATAGATCTACAAATAATTCTCCAGTGCAAGCCACCTAAGATTTTAAGGTAGTGATCTAAAGCATACTTAGATTTCATCCAAGAATGGAGATTTTGGATCCTTTGTAAGTTTGTGTGTGTGTGTGTGTGTGTGTGTGTGTGTGTGTGTGTGTGTGTGTGTGTGTGTGTGTGTGTGTGTGTGTGTCATGCAAGCTAGGTCACATTCGATGGTACAGTCGAATTGTAAATTTTGTAGTTGATCAACAGAAGTGCCCGCACTTCATATTTAATCATTTTAATGATGTTTCTGTTATAAGTGATACGCTGGGAAGCCAGTGGGCCCTCTGGTTTGCCAACCGTCACAATAAAAATTAGAAAGTTTGAATGTTTTGAATTTTTATGGCAGATTTGCCTCTGAATTTCACATCATCGATTTATGACCATAGCCATGTATATATGTATGTGAGGCTATGTGGTTCTGTTAGTGAAGCTAGACAATAGATCTTTGGTGGAGTACCACATTTGGAATCTAAGCCATCGTTGTCTTCTGTGATGTGTAGTTTTAAAGACTGTGTTTTGTGCTCATGTCTGGGAGATGGATGAAGTCTAGTCTATAACAATCTGTGTTGCAAATTTAGTTCCGGTGCTAATCCGGTAGGCCGTGTAGATGGTTGTGTAGTGATGTACTACTGTGAGGTGTGAATGGCCCCTTCAAGTCTTGCACCCATCTCCCATGTTTCAGGTTATATTCTAACAATTCCGCTGTCCTGGCTTAATGCAGATGGGATCAGAAGTCTTCCTGGTATCTGACCTCCAAGGAATTGCAGTGGTCAACCTGAGACAGAAATAAATACATAGAGAAACAGAGTTAATTTTGAACTTCTCATCAGTTTTATGTTTAGACACGTGGAGTTATTCTAGACTGTAATTTAATTTCAAGATATCACATGGAACTAGTCTCATTGGTCATATCTGAATCACTGCTGCTGGTTTAGTGCAGTCTAAATGTGTAGCATCTGAAGCTGCTCTTGCTGTTGAGCCTTCACAGTCTGCTGTATCATGAGGATTCGAGTCCCCAGTTCTGCTGGGGAAATTTCTAGATTTATCAATGTTTTTTTTTTATCAATGTGTCCACACATTTAGATCTTTGTGGTACGCGAAGGCTTGTAGTATTTGTCTGAAGTTTGGTGTTTTACACCCCCCTTTCATTATTTCTCTAGTAAGTTTGGAAAAGCAAATAATGTTATGGGGCTTCATTGAGCTTTGGCTATGTGTCAGTTTAATCATGCTCCAAACAAGGGAAATTAAGGTTTCCAATTGTGATGCAAATTTGGTCCTGTTGTAACAGGGAGCCACGAGAATGCGAGTATGAGGTGTGATCTGGCTCAAAATACTTCAACACCAATGTTTTAATGATAAAGCGCAAAGTTTAGAGTTATTGAATCCAGTTATGAGGAAAAACATTTTCAATGTTTAAACAATTGTGAATCACACTGTGGCCACATGGTTTTATCTGCTCCTGTAGATGGATCACTGTAGCTATATGGAAAATAGCAGAGTGTTCCACTTAGGAGACAAACAAATTCATTATAGACACACATTCAACTTGAAATTGCTATACAATTCCAGTATTTTATTTTAATTTTACACAAGCCACATGGTCTAGTATGCGTGTAACATCTACAACCTTAAACTTAAGTGTTTTACACACTTACAGTAAAGCAGTCATGTGCTTTTTAGAATAATCTCTAATAGTCTATGTGTACATGTAGTAGCACAACAACTATAATGTATGGTTATGGGGTTCGCCCACTGGTCCAATGACAGTAGCCAGTGACACGTCAGAAGGATTCTCATGTGTTGCTGTCTTTCCTTTACAACATCAAAATAAATAAATTTCCCTATATGCATTACCTCTAATTCATCTGACTCCAAAAATGAAAAGGTTTTAGTGGTATTTTAAGAATTTAGTAAGTTTATAAATGTTTGAAGATTCTTGATTTAACTCTCCAGTTACTTCACTCGTTCATTCGGATTCTCATGTCGCTCAGGAATATCACATCGGCCGTTTGTGTATTCCACGATCACATATTCATCAGTCTTGGTTATTAGACAGAGGTAATTGACCAATACTTTAGATGGCCGCTCCTATGCTTGCTCATTCTAAAAATATCTTTGATTGGTCCCCATAGATCTGTACACACTTGAATAAAGCAATACTATCTCTAGCCAGAGGTCACGACCACTACTATAGATATAAGCCGACCAACATTACTTCTCTGATAGTAGCTTTGGTTTGGTCATGCCATGATTTCCCATGTACACTTAACTAGAATAATACCACAGTAAACAGAGGTTAGGCTTACCCTATTTAGGTTGGTCGAACAACTATCAGTTGACCTAAACGGAAATTCCCTTTTAGCCCTTACAGTCTAAGTACACTTGAACTAATAACAAGTTTTAGCCAGATCTCTAAATATTCAGTTGATGTGCCCTATGCTCCATCACAACTGGATTTTAGTCCGTTACTAACCTGATGCAGAAATGCGGTAACAAGGATACAACGGAATCTACTAGAGTAAATAATTTCAGAGCAATCAAGATAAATTCAAACATAATTCATTAATCAGGTAATCGGAATATCAATTCAAAGTTCAATTCAAAACAATATAAAAATATTGATCTATCATACAAACATTCAATACAGAATCTGTATTGACTGGTCTCTGGTTTAATGTGGGTTTACCGACCCATTCTAAAGATGTATCTATATGTGAGATATAAAGGAAACTTTCACTCAACACTTCGAATATGTAAAAGGAATAAACTTACCACAGCAGTTGTAGACAGGGAAAAAGAAAATCAAACCTCATATCCTCTCATGGAAAATTTAAGCTGAATTTCATGCTGTAAAGACGTCACTCGCTTGTAGGGAGATCACGGAGGCTGGTCACCACTTTGTAAGGTCCACGCAATTGGCCCAACGGAGGTATCCAATGGTGGATGAAGGTTTCTTCCGTGTCCAGTCTTTTCAGCGTGCAAAGTTATAAAATACAAGTTACGTTTAAATCTGACTCCATTTTATTATCTAATCTGACTCCATTTTAATTGTTACCTCGCATTTGGGTTAGAATGCCAATTGTTATTGATCATTCATAGGATAATTTGTTCAGACATCTGATTATTCTATTTATTCTTTAGTATTATTGTACTCGTTTATTTGGGAGTTTACTAGAGTCAATAATTACAGAGTAAAACAGAATGAAATCAAATGTTACAATTTATTATCAGTCAGGTATTGTGCCAATTACATATCCAATTCAGAGATATCAAATCATATCAATACAAACATCAAATTCTCAAAGATAAATCTTAGAGTAAAAAGATGCATACCTGACCTTAGAAAAATACATAATGTGAAGTGTAGAGATACACCTCACACTACGGGCTTCTCGCTACAGAGTCGCCCTGATCCTTTTGCTCCATTTCCTTAAGTACTCAGACCAAGACAAATAACCACCAAATGGAGACAGGAACCTAACAATTGGAATTTGCATTGATCAAGTCTCAGACATGACCGTTTACACCTTTTGGGGACAGATGGTAATTTGCATAGACACTAGGAGATGGCACACCCTCTATAGTGAGCAAAATATCTATAGACTTTTAGGATCTGTTTACCCTTTAGTTTATTTCTTGTAAGAATGAGACCATTGTACCAGACGCACAGAGACAATTCAAATGATACCAAACATGACTGTGAATAACACTTGCATTCATGTAGAACACTATATTTTGAAATTGACCATTCTGAGTCGTAGAGGATGGGTGAGGGGAAATGGTAGGGAAGGACAGGTGAGAAAGGACTTTAAGCACATCTTCTCTAAGTGGAATGTGGAACTATATGTCTGGATCTCAATTCACCATGTGTGTATTGTCCGTCTCAGAAGATCAACGTGTCTGAGGTTCTGTAAACCTTACATCCTTCAGATGCTCCAGGACTTCAGTCAACAGAGTCACAAATGACTGCCCTGTAGTTAAGTCGCACTCTACAATTGCAACCAGTCTCTCATGGACAGCATCTGTGAAATATCGCAGAATTACAGAACACTGGTCTTTCCCTGTGATGTCCTGGGTTGTGTCAAGCTGCACAGAAAACATTCCTGCTTTCTTGATGTCTGCAGAGATGCTCTCTTCACCTGCTCACAGTGTCCTGTCAGCTGTCTTCCCTCAAGGAGGTGAGAAATGTTCACTCTTGAGCAGTTTAAAAAATATGCCTCAGCACATTGTCTGTGTGCCATGCCTCTCTCATGCTCCTCTATTCTTTGGTGCACATGCCTCCAGTCTGTCCTGCCTCTTATGAAAGCACTTGAATCATTAGGTTTGCTATAATTAAGACAAACAAAACAAAACAATGCATGGCGTTGATCACAATAAGTCAGCCATTTCCATGCCATGCTGTCTGTTCTAGAGAAGAGCTTCTGGACGACAGGGTTTGTGGCCTTCTGTTGTGGGTGAAACTTAAAGAATTCCTGCCTCTTTGTTGATTGAGGGCGACTAAAATAGTCTACAACTGCCTGATCTCCCTGTGACTCCTCTGCTCCTGTTTCAACAGTCGGACTTGTCTAAACACAAAGAAAGACAGAGAGGCAGGCACACTAATTATATTATGTATTTGTTACCTATTTACCTATTAATCATCCATTTTGGCAAAATAATGTTTCACTAATATTACAAAATAATTAAAACCGTAAGCGGTAACACCTCTAGGCATAAACTTCAACTGTATGGCAACCTAAAATAACACTATAGTTGAACACCAAACAGGCAAATGTAATTCTCTCTCTCTCTCTCTCTCTCTCTCTCTCACACACACACACACACACACCAAGCGTGCCGTAGGTGTCCTGAAAAGTGAAGCCAAAAGTTTTCGATCGCCCCCCGGTGGCTGGCTGCAGTATAGGTCATAAACCCCACCCTCTCCATGTAATCTAATGGGACGAGAGCCAAACTAAACAATCGAATTACACAGCAAATAATTTTTTTCCAAAGGTGATTTCCATCGTGTGAGGTAGTTCTTATAATGCTGATTCCTGCTCAGGTGTTCGTTTGTCTAATAAGTTTGCTTTTAAGTAGTTATTTGATGCTATAAAAACGGGGTGTGGTGTCATGATTGTGATCGTGCGATTGGGTCTGCGGGAGTTTGGGCGGGACTTTGACACCGCGGCTCCGCCTCACGACTCTACTGCGCATGCTCTGGCTCCAAATGACGTAACTTCCCCCAAGATGGTAGCGGCCATATTGAGCTGTTTTGGCTTCACTTTTCTATAGTGGAAAGAAGGGGAGAGGCGTTGTCCATATTTTTTACAGTCTATGACACACACACACACACACACACATACCTACTTAACTGCACAATGAGGACATATGACTGAACACCCTACCTTTGGGTACACTTATTTCTGAAGGGTCTAGAGACAAAAGAAAGATATGGCTGCGATACAAAAGAAGCTCTCTTTACACTTATCAGTTGATATTCTCAATAAAAGCCTTCCTTAAAGACCTGACATTTTACCATCACTTTAGGGACATGTATTTTTTATGTCACTTTTGGGGACAAACACAAATTCTGATCAAACCATAATTTAAGGACTATGGTGATACACAAACTCTGGTTAAGTTATAATTTGAGGACTTTGTGGTTATGATACAAATAAGTCATCCTAACAATAAACAGAAGTAGAATTACAACTCAAAGTGTTGATATTATCTAGAACAGTGGTTCTCAAACCAGGGTATGCGTACAAAATGCTGAGCTTTGCCAATCATTTAATTCTATCCCAAATTTTAAGTAACATTAAAACTGTATCCACACCAACAATGTGGTATGATAGGACGCCTGCAGAGTCTGCTGCTTTAGCAAATCACACTGCTGTTCATTGTGACTTTAAAGCAGATTTGGAGCACTTAATAGCAAAGACTGTACATAAAGATCAATTTAAGAAACTCTTCAATACAGTAATACAAAAAGGTAATATTAAGTGAGCATTTTACACTTTTAATGTTGCCTACATTTTAAACACAATATTATCAAAAGTATTGTTTATTACATTTTCAATCAAAATATTGTGAAAATAAAGTTCTTAGCAACGTATATGTATATTACTAATCAGAAATTACGTTTTTATATATTTACGGTAGGAAATTTACTAAATATCTTCATAGAACATGATCTTTACTTAATATTTTTGTTTGTTAATGTTTTTTTTTTTTTTGTCATTTCAACAAGGTGTGACTGCAGTCTAAGTTAGGGTATTCAGAAGATTGTTAAATGCCCCAGGGGGTAAGCCACTGTATAGCAATTATCAATGACTTGAATACAACAGAAACACATACTCTGGGATACACAAACTCTGCTTAAGTGATACTTTGGGGACTCTAAGAAACACAAACTCTGCTTAAGTGATACTTTGGGGACTCTAAGAAACACAAACTCTGCTTAAGTGATACTTTGGGGACTCTAAGAAACACAAACTCTGCTTAAGTGACAATTGGGGACAATGAGATACACAAACTCTGCTTAAGTGACATTTGGGGACACTGAGATACACAACCTCTGCTTAAGTGACATTTGGGGACACTGAGATACACAAAGTCTGCTTAAGTGACATTTGGGGACTCTGAGATACACAAACTCTGCTTAAGTGACATTTGGGGACTCACACAAACTCTGCTTAAGTGACATTTGGGGACTCTGAGATACACAAACTCTGCTTAAGTGACAATTGGGGACTCTGAGATACACAAAGTCTGCTTAAGTGACATTTGGGGACTCTGAGATACACAAACTCTGCTTAAGTGACATTTGGGGACTCACACAAACTCTGCTTAAGTGACATTTGGGGACTCTGAGATACACAAACTCTGCTTAAGTGACAATTGGGGACTCTGAGATACACAAACTCTGCTTAAGTGACAATTGGGGACTCTGAGATACACAAAGTCTGCTTAAGTGACATTTGGGGACTCTGAGATACACAAACTCTGCTTAAGTGACATTTGGGGACTCTGAGATACACAAACTCTGCTTAAGTGACAATTGGGGACTCTGAGATACACAAACTCTGCTTAAGTGACATTTGGGGACTCTGAGATACACAAACTCTGCTTAAGTGACATTTGGGGACTCTGAGATACACAAACTCTGCTTAAGTGACAATTGGGGACTCTGAGATACACAAACTCTGCTTAAGTGGCAATTGGGGACTCTGAGATACACAAACTCTGCTTAAGTGACAATTGGGGACTCTGAGATACACAAACTCTATATTTAGGAGATTGAATTGAGAACCATAAAAATCACTCCACTCAGTTTTGTACCAAGTTGCTATTTTTTTAAATTGATGAATGAAAATCTAACATAAACATAACAGAAAATATGAACATGCAACACACTATCAAATGTATGCATTATAATTACCTTATTTTGTCTGTACAATACCACTTGGTGAAGATATGAACAATATTAAAAACATTGTGGTCAAAGTGCATATTATACTCTAATAAAAGAAATTAAAAAAAATGTTTATCATGACATTCCATGTAACATAGGAACTTTCCATTTACATTCACTCTTCTCTCTTATTTCACAATTACATTCACTCTACTAATTGAGGAAATTAATATTATTCAAAACATTGTGGTGAACATGCAGATTACAGACAGTTTATGACTTACTAAAAAGATTAAAACGATACTCCAACTTTGTAAAAACTGAACAATGAAAATAATGAATTTAAACTAAAGTTCATAATGACACTTAATGTAACATTATAGGAATAATAACCCTCTACATTCACTTTTCCCTGTTCTCCCCCTTTACATTCGCTTTTTCTTTCTATCCTTCTTCCCCTTTACATTCACGTCTCCATCTTTCTTCCCATTTACATTCACGTCTCCATCTTTCTTCCCATTTACATTCACGTTTCCATCTTTCTTCCCATTTACATTCACGTCTCCATCTTTCTTCCCCTTTACATTCACGTTTCCATCTTTCTTCCCATTTACATTCACGTCTCCATCTTTCTTCCCATTTACATTCACGTCTCCATCTTTCTTCTCCTTTACATTCGCGTCTCCATCTTTCTTCCCCTTTACATTCACGTCTCCATGTTTCTTCTCCTTTACATTCACGTCTCCATCTTTCTTCCCCTTTACATTCACGTCTCCATCTTTCTTCCCATTTACATTCACGTCCATCTTTCTTCCCATTTACATTCACGTCTCCATGTTTCTTCTCCTTTACATTCACGTCTCCATCTTTCTTCCCCTTTACATTCACGTCTCCATCTTTCTTCCCATTTACATTCACGTCTCCATCTTTCTTCCCATTTACATTCACGTCTCCATCTTTCTTCCCCTTTACATTCACGTCTCCATCTTTCTTCTCCTTTACATTCACATCTCCATCTTTCTTCTCCTTTACATTCACGTCTCCATGTTTCTTCTCCTTTACATTCACGTCTCCATCTTTCTTCCCATTTACATTCACGTCTCCATCTTTCTTCCCCTTTACATTCACGTCTCCATCTTTCTTCCCATTTACATTCACGTCTCCATCTTTCTTCCCATTTACATTCACGTCTCCATCTTTCTTCCCCTTTACATTCACATCTCCATCTTTCTTCTCCTTTACATTCACATCTCCATCTTTCTTCTCCTTTACATTCACGTCTCCATCTTTCTTCTCCTTTACATTCACGTCTCCATGTTTCTTCTCCTTTACATTCATTTCTCATTCCTTCTTCCCATTTACATTCACTTCTCCATCTTTCTTCTCCTTTACATTCACTTCTCCATCTTTCTTCTCCTTTACATTCGCGTCTCCATCTTTCTTCCCATTTACATTCACGTCTCCATCTTTCTTCCCATTTACATTCACGTCTCCATCTTTCTTCTCCTTTACATTCGCGTCTCCATCTTTCTTCCCATTTACATTCACATCTCCATCTTTCTTCTCCTTTACATTCACATCTCCATCTTTCTTCTCCTTTACATTCACGTCTCCATGTTTCTTCTCCTTTACATTCACGTCTCCATCTTTCTTCTCCTTTACATTCGCGTCTCCATCTTTCTTCCCCTTTACATTCGCGTCTCCATCTTTCTTCCCCTTTAGATTCACTTCTCATTCATTCTTCCCATTTACATTCACTTCTCCATCTTTCTTCTCCTTTACATTCACGTCTCCATGTTTCTTCTCCTTTACATTCACGTCTCCATCTTTCTTCCCATTCACATTCACGTCTCCATCTTTCTTCCCCTTTACATTCGCGTCTCCATCTTTCTTCCCCTTTACATTCGCGTCTCCATCTTTCTTCCCATTTACATTCGCGTCTCCATCTTTCTTCCCATTTACATTCACGTCTCAATCTTTCTTCCCCTTTAGATTCACTTCTCATTCCTTCTTCCCATTTACATTCACTTCTCCATCTTTCTTCCCCTTTACATTCACGCCTCCATCTTTCTTCCCATTTACATTCACGTCTCCATCTTTCTTCCCATTTACATTCACTTCTCCATCTTTCTTCCCATTTACATTCACTTCTCCATCTTTCTTCCCATTTACATTCACGTCTCCATCTTTCTTCCCATTTACATTCACGTCTCCATCTTTCTTCCCATTTACATTCACGTCTCCATCTTTCTTCCCCTTTACATTCACATCTCCATCTTTCTTCTCCTTTACATTCACATCTCCATCTTTCTTCTCCTTTACATTCACGTCTCCATGTTTCTTCTCCTTTACATTCACGTCTCCATCTTTCTTCTCCTTTACATTCGCGTCTCCATCTTTCTTCCCCTTTACATTCGCGTCTCCATCTTTCTTCCCCTTTAGATTCACTTCTCATTCATTCTTCTCCTTTACATTCACATCTCCATCTTTCTTCTCCTTTACATTCACGTCTCCATGTTTCTTCTCCTTTACATTCACGTCTCCATCTTTCTTCTCCTTTACATTCGCTCCTCCATCTTTCTTCCCATTTACATTCGCGTCTCCATCTTTCTTCCCATTTACATTCACGTCTCCATCTTTCTTCTCCTTTACATTCACGTCTCCATCTTTCTTCCCATTTACATTCGCGTCTCCATCTTTCTTCCCATTTACATTCGCATCTCCATCTTTCTTCCCCTTTACATTCATGTCTCCATCTTTCTTCTCCTTTACATTCATGTCTCCATCTTTCTTCCCCTTTACATTCATGTCTCCATCTTTCTTCCCCTTTACATTCACTTTTCCTTCCTTTCCATTCCCTCCAACCTTTTTATTCCGCTTTACTTTCCCTCCTCCCTCCCTCCCCTTTACAAATACACCCCTAAAGACCACCCTTTTTTTTGAGAGAAGTTATCCTGTTTCGGACATAATTTTTTACACCGGTCCACGTTCGGTTCTTCAGTGCTGGTTCAGCTTTTATGCAACTCTCACAGTCTTTCTTACCGGGAACTTTGCATGTCTGGATAAAGGTTATCATATTTCGCTCTACAGCCTGCACCTCTGTGTTGTCCCATTTACGCTTCGAAAGACTTGAAGAATCTACAAAATAAATACATTAATTACTTAAGTCAGTTGCCTAATGTAGATATGTATATTATAATTCTGGAAACAGGTTTAAGAGTTTTAATGCAACTTTCACAGTAACAATAGCTAAATTGTGTTTATAAACTATATAAACTATTATAAAGGTTTATAAACTACTTACTTACATGAAGCATCTTAGTAATATACCAGCCACCAAGAAATCTTACCAGTCAATTTAATGAAGCAAGTATATATATTTTGTTATAGGCTGAATCTTGTGTCAAAAGTTTAATATATGTTAGAAATCATTGCAGAGTATGCAAAATATTAATAATTTTAACAATAACACAATAAGGATCAAGAAGTACGGACTTGAATTTCACATAACAGATGTTTATGCATTCTCCACAAGAAAAAAAAAATAACTGAATTAATAAAAATGACCACATTCACTTGAATCCTAATGTTGTGTCATTCCCTCAAAGATCATTGACTGTTTTTATGTTTTGTGATAGTTGTTCATGAATCCCTTGTTGGTACAAAGCAACCTGGTGTTCATTATTTGGTTTTCCAGCATCTTCTGCCTATTTGACCTTTTTCCAAAGGTGACTGTAGGACTTTTGGCTTGTTTCCACCAAGTGATATAGTTCAGTACAGTACAGAGTGTAATTATGTCCATTTCCATTGTCAGAAATTGTGAAAAAGCAAATTGTATTTTGATGTCTCTATAGTGATTAAACATGAGATACAATTAATTTTTAGTATATTAAACAGGCATTCGTAGTCTCTAAATCTATTATTTTGTTCTGGCCATATCATTTTGGCTGAGCACTTTCTATAGTTATTTTGAACTTCACCGTAGTACAGTGCTGACTTTGTAGCATACATTTGACAATTTTTTGCTTTTGTCTTTATTTCTCCTTTTATAATCCTCTTATACTTTGTACTGATACTTATGACAATATTTGTTCATTAAAACTGACATTTAACAAAAAGAGGCAGAGTTGTGATTTATCGTTGATTGCAACTTTCCGGCATAGGCTACACCAACGCCTATCAAGTAAACTTGGTCAGGGTGTTAGGTCCCGAATCATACCGTACTGTACTGTACTGACCTGTATCGCTTGGTGGAAACAAGAGCCAGGGGTGGAAACTTTTGGAATTGGAAAATCAGTATGTATTGAACTAGGGCTGGGCGATACAACGATAACGATATATATCGCGATGGACACGTGATCGATATCAATAAAAAATATGTTCGATAAAACGTTTGATTCTTTATTCTTCGTTGGGAAGAAAACAGAGGTTGCGAAGCAAGTTTGGTTGCATTAACAAAGGCACTGGCTCTCTGGTAACCTAGCAACATAGGTATTGACACGTTAACAGCCAATCATGTAACAGTATCACGTTTGGTTGCGCCATATCGTTGTCTAGTGCTGGTCTGCTGGATTCCTGCTGTTCATAAGCAGAAAATGAGTGCCGCAGCGAGCGAGGAAATTGTAAATAAAAGAGGATATCATAATTTTGGATATCATAACTCTGACCGTAGTCAGACCGTAGTCAGTGTTTCCCCTGTCATTATTTTAGGGCGGTGGCCCGCCCAGCCCCCCTTTAACGTCAAGTTAATTTTATTTTCTATATAGCGCCAGATCACAATAGAAGTTAAGGTTATCTTTCCTACAGAACAGGTCCTTGTTGTTTTAAACAAACTTAATAGCCTTATGTTATTTATCTTATTTACACAACGGCATGTAATTTTTGTCTCTACATGGTCACGCGTTTACAATTTCACCTCCTCGAAAGCACGGACTGGATCGCGAACTCCATTACAAAAACAGGAATTACTATAGCGCGGAATGCTGCGGAATTCGGAAGTCGATTTTTGGATTAAGAAATCAAAAGTTGGTCTGTCACTTAATTCAAATCGCGATATGGACTAGTGTCTGTGAAAACTGAAATGCAAAAAGACCTTTTCAATATGAATCCTGCGTGTTCCGTTTGCCTCTGTTTGTATGAATGGTGGAGACATGTTTTTTTTTCACTACACGCATACTGAAGCACACGTGACGCTCCCGCTAATTTTTGGCCTTAACATCTCACATGAACAGATAAACTCCAATAAATACATCTCCAAAGCTTCTGTGAGTGTCACTTTTTGTCAATTTTACCGTTTCATTAGTGAAACTAGCATCATTCATATCATACTGTATACACACTGAAACTTCACGGCAACCTGTCAAAATAAAAGTATGTTTAACATGTAACAGAAAAATATTAGTCTTGTTTTACTTTGTACAGTATAATGTAGGTGTTTATATATTCACATTTCAATAATTTACATAAAACAATATATATGATAAAAAATAAATATTACAACAAGAGTCACCACTTAATTGTAGAAAAAAAACTACAGTTATTATTAAAACTTTTATTTAACTGAATATAATTTTTCTTCTATGTATTTATTTTAACAGTAAAGCTCTGTTATTTTATTTATTTTTTTAAAGAAGAAAATTTACACATTAATATTTACACCCTCTTGCTCTTAATGCACTGTTGCTCCTTCTGGAGCATCAGTACATGTTTTCACCTTTTTTTAATACAAGTCAGTTGTCCTCAGTGTGAAAGGTGGATCTCAAAATCATACATTCACCTTTGGAAGGGGGTCAGATACACAGAAGGTGCTGGAAAACCAAATAATGAACAGCAGGTTGCTCTGGACCAACTCAGGACTCATGAACAACTATTATAACACACAAACAGTCATTAATCTAAGGCACGAAATTTGATGAAATACATTTAAAGGGGTCAATAGGTGCCAATTTTTATTTTTTTTCTCAATGGTAGTGTAAAAAACACTGCAGAAATCAGGCCATTCTGTAGCATGTTCCTTTAAATGCAAATAAGCTCCGCTGACCCCACCCCTCTCTTCTGTAAAATTATCAGCCATGCTCTGTGTACTTAAGCTGCCTTTAGCTGCATTTAGCAGCGTTTAGCCCTTTAACTAGCACATTATTAGCAAAACTGAATCAGGACAGTACTAAATTAAAAATAGCATGCAATTTTCTTGATCCCTCTTGGTTTTTATTTAAAATTATATCTTGCATATTCTGCTAGGGGATTGTGAACTTATGAACACAACTGTAGCTGTTTGTGTACAGTTGGAAAGCAACACACTTTATTTTTTTGCATAATGCTTAACAAATATTAATTAAAAATCCTAATTTTTCCAATATTGTTGCCTTAATTTCTCTGTTCAGGTCAAATTATTTGACATGTACCTTTGGCCTTATGACATGGCAAAGTTTTTGTTTCAGTGTATAAGACATTTGAAAGATGATTTAAAGTAATTTTAATGCTAATTAAGGCCTAAGGATTTTCTTACCTTGTTCCTTTGATGGACACTGCATCTGGCAAAAAGATGGATGGTCTTTCTCTGCTGGTGTTGTTTTAGGCAAGTCTCTGGGCTCCTCCTCATCTTCGCTTGACATTTCATCACCTTGTGTCTCAAGTTGCTCTGAAAATACATTGACAATAATTTTAACATATAGTAGTCGACATTTGAAGTTATGAAGAGCTTTACAGTTATTATTGAAAAGCCTCTTACAAACACTAGTGAAGTGGAAAAACATTGATAAACCTTAGTGAAATTCATTCATGTGCATTACTGAAAACCTCACACAAACACTAGTGAAAACCTTGATCAACCATAGGGACATTCATTTAAATGAATTTCATGAAGGTTTATCAATGTTTTCACTAGTGTATGTAGAAGGCTTTTCAATAATTACGACCTATACAGCCCCTCATATGAAGTGAGTCAAAACCTTTCATCAAAGTCCTAAAACCACACAAAACAACTAAAAACAACAACCATTTTTTGATCTACTTTCAATGTCAACTACAGCAGACATAGATTTGTAAGTACGTACAGCACAGACACACAAAAATGTTTTTAAGTATGCTCATACCATTTGGGTCGATTTCTATTTCGTCAAGTTTCTTTCCTTTGAATTCAGTCAATGTTCCCTTTTCCATTGCCATCAGGACCTTGCTCATTTTGGCGAGCTGCAGCGTGCCCTCTGGTAATCGGTAGTATTGTCTGTGAATTCTGATATCGTGACCCAAAAAGTCAGCAAGTTGGTCTGCTTCGTTTTCATTCAGGTTGAGAATCTTCGACATGGTTGCTATGTGTTTTCTCAGCTTAGTTGATGATAGTGATTGAGGATTCTTTATGCCACATTCACGAGCAGCTCTGCTGATGCATTCTCCTCCTCTGTAGGCTGACATTGCTCCAGGTCTGGCAAACATAAAGGGATTCTCAGTTGGAACGCCACAAGCCTCACGTGTTTCAGCGAGCAGCTCCATGGCAGAAACCATAGCAGGCTTGAGGAGCACAGGGACCTTTCTCCCTCGTTTACCACGGATCTCAACTCTGGTGAAGTGCATACACAGCTTTTTCTCAAATTCAGAGAGACAGATGGCAATATCTTCATGTAGCTCGGAAGAATCTCTGCTTTTAAAAGCTGACAGAAGCATCCGCGATACCTCACCTTCTCTTCGTCTGTTAAACAGGATCACTTGAGACAATGTGACCTTGGCAAGAGCAGCGTAGCTGTCTGCAGAACTTGGGCAATTTCTTAGCTTACTGAGCAACTTATCGTGTTTCTTCTCCAGATGATTATGCAGGACTTTGACATCTTGAGTGAAAGGAATGATCTGTGGTGCATTCCACTTGGCTTCTTTCAGTGTAGTAATTGCACCAGCAGAAATGTATTCATTCCATCTAGCCTGATGTATTTTTCTGAAGTCTCGTGCGCACTCGGCACGCTCATGATCACCGTACATCATGGCGTTGCTCTCGACAATGCTACTGATTTTGTTTACTGAATGGCCAAGTTTGAGAGCTAAAGAAGGAATGCCGTATGAGTTCTTCTCTTCATCGTATCCAGCTACAACTTTAACAGCTGATATGACATGCTTAAAGTTTGCTGGTATGATGAAGTCAGCCATTGATCTCAATGGGGTAATCTTTCTTGCTTCAAGAAGCAATCTGCCAACTTCTCTCATCTTTTGTCTTATGTAGTCATGTTTGGTTACATCAGACCCCATCCTGTTGAACATGTGTTCGCCCAGTTGCATGATGCATATATCAGAATGAACTACACGGGAAACCGCATCATAATTCATTACGGAGAGTATTTTCTTGAAACTTTTGCTCACCTCTAAGCCGACTGGTGTTTTCAGAGCGCACAGAGATCTAACTCTCTTTCTGCCCTGAGATTCATCATCTTTTGGTTTCAATGGACAATTTTTCATATGTTTCCAGAGGCTGCGTTTGTTGTAAAGGCCTTGGCAGTAGATGCAGTGAATAAATTCTTTGGCCCCTTTCTTCTTTTTTGGACGGTAGCAGGCAACCATCTCCCCATGTCCCTGTCTCACCACATCAGTGTTGTGGGCAAAGTTACCCCGTTTTCTAAGGAGGTTTAACTGCACTCGTCGTTCTTTGGAATTTTTTGGAAATGCTACAGCCTTTGCGACTTCTACTTCATTGCAATGGACAAACTCGAGGTGTCTTGCCATTTTTGAGTATGGCTTACTGCAGTAGAGGCAATACTGCTTCTTGTTGTATATCTTGCCTTTCTGCCTTGAAGATTGCACTGATTGAATAAAAGTCCTATCACCAGGCACGGTATCTGTCTCATCAGTTTGGCATCTCATTCTTTTTGGTGATGGTGCTGTTATACATTTACCCGACGAACAACCTTTCTCTTTAACTTCGGCTTTTGAAAAGAGCTTTCTAGAAGCACAAGCATGTGAATCATCTGAGCTGCTTTCAGCTATGTCATGTCCAGAAGAACTACCATCTGATCCATCGGAGCTGATTTTGGGTATGTAGTCAACATCGCTGTAGTCTGTCTCGCTGTTGCCACTTTCTGAATACTGAATGAGAGAATTAACATGTAGTACAAAATGTTACTATTATATTGAAGGGTTACTCCACCCCAAAATGAAAATGTTGTTGTTAATCACTTAGCCCCATGTCCAAACCCGTTCCAAAATCTTTGATCGTTTTCTGAACACAAATGAAGATATTTTTGATGCATTCTGACAGCTCTTTGACCCTCTCATAGACAGCAATGTAATTAACATGATCAACATCCAGAAACACAGCAAGGAGATGGATAAAATAATCCATGTGACATCAGCGGTTCAAGCTAAATTCTATAAAGCTACAAGAATAATATTGCATGCACAGAAAAAAAAGCTACTTTATTCAACAATCCATCTCCTCCGCATCACCCTAGTGCCATTTTGATGAATATCACCTGAATGCAAACAGCGAACATTGTTTTCTGTCAGACACAACACACAGATACATTTTATACGTTAATTTAAGCTTTGATTTGAGTGAAAACAATGTATTTGGCATGTTGTGGCTGACACAGTACAACATACATGGGTCAGAGAGCTGTCAGAAAGCATTCAAATATCTTAATTTCTATTCCATGGGGCTTAGTGATTAATGACAAAATGTTTATTTTGGGCTGGAGTAACCCTTTAAATGGTTAGAGTCCACCCTAAAATAAAAATTCTGTCATCATTTACTCACTTTCATTTTGTCCCAGACCCGTAAGACCTTCGTTCCTCTTCAGAACACAAATTAAGACATTTTGAGGAAGATGCAAGATATTTTTGATCCCAAAGTTATCTCACCCTCCATAGAAGGCAAGAGTCCTACCATGGCCAAGGCACAGAAACGCATGATGTCTATGTGACATTAATGGTTTAACCTTAATTCTGTGAAGCTACAAGAATACTTTTTGTGTGCAAAAAAAAAACAGTAACACTTTCTATGAAGCCTGTATTTATAATACATTATAACTGTATTCTTAAGGCATTTTAATTCATTTATAATGCATTATATATTAAAAAAAAACTTATATTCTATATCATCTCATGAGTATTCATAAGAACAGTTTTAATGTGAACAGACTGAGATGCTGCAGGAGAGTTACGTGATCCAAGCTGCCCAAAACATGATAATTCTTTATTTTAAACTTGAAGCTAATAGCGTAATGGCTTGCCCTGTGAGGTGTTTTGACAGATCCGTTTGCATCCTCAGCATGAAAACTTTCAGTTTACGCTCATATCCTTATCTGTAAATGTCACAAATTCACACAAACATTTCCATTTATGCATAAAATTCCATTCTGGCAGTCTGTGTTAAGTTTAAATCTTTACTGAATGAGCGTGTCAGACAGCCGGAACACAGAACACAGACAGGGAGACAATTAATACTCAGTCAGCGCAAAAACAAAATGTCAGTCGCTGAATGTTAAATTTAGATTTAAATACAACATGTAGTGCGCGTATTTATGAAGGGTAGGAACTGTATGGCTGTGACGGTGGCAGATTTTTACCAACTACCGCCGGTGGTGCGGTGTTTTATACATAAATAAATGAGGCTCAAACATTATTCACAAACGTGCCTGTTAAGCAATTCCGTCTGTGAACAAGCAGCCTACAAAACGCTAAAATAAATCAACGAAATAATGCATTAAAATAAGAAAGTAGCCTAAATAAGTGTTAAATAGGCTATTAAACAAACATTCGTTGTAAAAATTCCTAACAACCTCGACAGCTCATCAGAATTACTGGCCGAGATCTCTTGTTTCTTTAGTTTATAAAGTTAATTTAAAAATATATGTGACCTTGGACCACAAAACCAGTCTTAAGTCGCTGGGGTATATTTGTAGCAATAGCCAAAAAATACATTGCATGGTTCAAAATTTTTGATTTTTCTTTTATGCCAAAAATCATTAGGAAAAGTAAAGATCATGTTTCATAAAGATTTTTTGTAAAATTCCTACTGTAAATGTATCAAAATGTAATTTTTGATTAGTAAAATGCTTGTTAAGAACTTAATTTGGACAACTTTAAAGATGATTTTCTCAGTATTTTGATTTTTTTGCATCCTCAGATTCCAGATTTTCAAATAGATGTATCTCGGCCAAATATTGTCCTATCCTAACAAACCATACATCAAAAGAAAGCTTATTTATTGAGCTTTCATATGATGTATACATCTCAGTTTTGTAAAATGTAACCTTATGACTGGTTTTGTGGTCCAGGGTCACATATTTGGAACACGTTTTATTTGTGAAATTCAAGTTTTTGTTTTTTAAAATAACGACAAAGAGGCCAGCGGCAGACAGATCAATTTAGCCGTCGCGATTTAAATAAAAATCCTTAGATATAATTAAATATAATAATAAAAAAAAAAAAAACGTAAAGCATATCACAATATTAGTTTAATGGTTTAACCTAGATAAATTTGTACAAATAGGCGCATATCCAATCATTTGTGCAGAGAGTAAAAGCTTTGCAGGACATGGAGGTAGAGACCTGCAATCCCGCGGGACCCAACGCAACAGAGTGCGGCGCGGGACAAAACTTGATGGGCGAGTGCGGGTGCGGGCGGGTAGAGACTCGTGTGTGTGCGGGATGCAGGAAAATAAAATGATTCGCGGGACTCCCGCAAAATAGAAATATCTAAACATAAAATATCTAAAAACAAAAAATTGTTATTCATCTATTGCACAAAAGCAGCAAGAACAACATAAATATGATCAGTAAGCGCAAGAATAGGCAGTTTCGGTTTAAAACTTGTTTGAAGTGTGAGCAATGTAGCCATCTGCTGATTTCTGGAACGCATCGCCAATCAGTGGTGTTTAAGTTAAAATCCACTCACTGCTCAAAAGTATTGAACAGTGCTGAATATTGGGTGCTTACAAATTACAACACTCAAAGTGTAAACATGTATGAAAGATTAATTGTGCATAATATCCATTGTGTTATAAGAGCTTTATGAGATCGCGTATATACTGAGATGTCAGCTTTAAAGGAGCCTTGTTTGTTTGCATTCTGCTGTGGATGCACGCATAGCTCATGTTTGCTTTTTTGTTAAGAATAACAGTGGTTTGTGAATGTTGATGCTTAGTCTAAATAACACATATTTTATCCAGAGCGTTTATGCTGGGGTTTAGTGGAACTTACAAGATGTTACAGAACTGTTTCATGTAAATTCAATCGATGTACAGAAAAAATCAATATAGATTAATTTTATGCGGGCTTTTGCGGGCGGGAGCGGGACAAATCATGAATGTCGCGGGCGGGAGCGGGACGAGATAACGTATATTTCTGCGGGAGCTGGCGGGCGCGGGACACAATCTTGCGGGAGCGGGCGGGAGCGGGACTGAAAAATCCGTCCCGCGCAGGTCTCTACATGGAGGTGCCAGCGCACTGTGAAACTTTTTTACTCATAAATGTAAGAGTAATAAATTTATTTTAAATTATTACATCACTACTATAAAACGAAATAATTTAAATCGAAAACAAAACTCTTTCATTAGCTATAGGCCTAATTCATAAATATTTAGGCTTTAAAAGCGCGTCCAGTGAACAGATGGCGAGTCAGGATCGTCAACTTCATCTTTGTGACACTCAGAGACACTCAGACTCAGAAAGAAGATACTAGTTTATTAATAAATAATTTGAATATCTCCTTACTTTTTCCCCGCCATATTCATGGTAATTGCTTTAGCTGGGGCTTTGCGGCCATTTTAAGCTTACTGCGTGAATTTGAACGTGGAACTCAGCTGAAGGCACTTGCGCTCGCTGCTGCTGTTGCCGGGACACTAAACACCTCTACGGCAGAATAAATAGCAGAAACACAGTATTTTATGCTTGTTAGTGTGTTTTCCTTCAAATATTTGTCTTTTCTCTTTATTACGACAGGTGAATTGTTGTACATTAAGCACTGTGTTTTCATAGCTTTCAGAATGTGGAATAGTGTGATTTAATAAATAAATAAATAATTGGACATTTTTAAGCCAACTAATCGATTAATCGAAAAAAAAAAAAAAAAAAAAATCGGCCAGCTAATCGATTATCAAAATAATCGTTAGTTGCAGCCCTATTATAATGTCTTAGAAGTACCCTCATAATGTATTATAAATAGGGGCTTTATAGAAAGTGTTACCAAAAAAAAAAACTCCTTCGCATCACCCTAGCGCCATTATTCTACATCAGCAGCACCACACGCATGCGTTGTGATACTCTCCATAATGGCGCTAAGGTGACACGACGAAGAAGAATTATTGAATAAAGTAGTTATTTGTGTTTTCTTTATATACAAAACGTATTCTTGTAGCTTCCTAAAATTAAGGTTGAACCATTGATGTCACAAGGACTATTTTAATGATGTCCTTACTATGTTTCTGTGCCTTGGCCATGGTAGGACCGTTGCTGTCTACGCAGGGACAGAAAACTCTCAGACTTCATCAAAATATCTTAATTCGTGTTCTGAAGATGAACAAAGATCTTACGGGTTTGGGATGACATGAGGATGATTAACTAAGGACAGAATTTTCATTTTGGGTGAACTATCCCTGTAAGTTGCAATATGTTGTGACTACTTCACATATAATTAAGCAAAATCATTTGAGCATATGACATGTTGCATGACGAGTTACATACCTGCCTTTTTCTTGATGGTCTTAAAGAGTGCATCTGAAAGACGTGAAATACAAACAAATATAGATCATAAATAATTTTATTTAATCTGCTTAGTACAACCAGCCCAATACATCTAGACCATCCCAATAATTCAGCACATCATTTTTTAAGTTTAAACATACTAAAGAAGGCAATCAAATCCAGAATAAGCCTAAATTAAATCTATATTAGCATGCCTTTGTGCAAAGATTAACTTTAATAATTTACCCACCTCCCTTAATGGGAGTGTCAGAGGTGTGGATGAGGCACAAGCTGAGGGCGATGAAGGCTGTGCAGGAGAGGATGAGGATGATGAGGGTGGCCCAAAAGAAGGTGAGGGCGATGAAGGCTGTGCAGGAGAGGATGAGGATGATGAGGGTGGCCCAAAAGAAGGTGAGGGCGATGAAGGCTGTGCAAGAGAGGATGAGGATGATGAGGGTGGCCCAAAAGAAGGTGAGGGCGATGAAGGCTGTGCAGGAGAGGATGAGGATGATGAGGGTGGCCCAAAAGAAGGTGAGGGCGATGAAGGCTGTGCAGGAGAGGATGAGGATGATGAGGGTGGCCCAAAAGAAGGTGAGGGCGATGAAGGCTGTGCAGGAGAGGACAATGATGTGGGTAATGAGGCCACTACAGAAGAGGACACGGCACAGGGTGCTGATGAAGAGGGTTTATCAGACTTGGATGCATCAGAAGATGACTGTGAAAGCTTGAAAAATATTTGGAATAAAAATATAAGCACTTAAAACAAAAGCATCAAGCAAACATAATGTAAATTAATAATACAATAATCAACTGTCAATGGACGTAGAAGTAAATCATACAGTAGTTCAGGTATAATCAGGTATAAAGACAATTAAACAAAACCAGAGACAAAAACACTAGGGCTGGGTAAAAAAATACTGATTCTTTGATTTTAAAGGTGCCATAGAATGCATTGAAACAATAAATTAAATTGTTCTCTGATATCTACATAGAAGCTATTTGGCATAGGAAAGGGCAAAAATTCTCCAGAAACGGTTTTACAGGTCCATTTACAACCCTAGGATTTGTCCCTAGAATGAAACGCTCTGTTATTGCCTTATTTGGAAGCTTCATGAATATTAATGAGCTCTGCTCTGATTGGATGTTCCACAGAGCTGCTCATCTCTATAGCTCACACATGGATACATATATATATATTTAATTAGGAGCTCTAGTCGCTTTTAATATGCGGTTTGTTGAATCTGCCGTTTTGAATCCGACAGTACTTACCACACAAGTTTAGAAGCTTGTCAGTGATGCTCAGATCTGTAAACCATTCACCATCATCAGCGCACACATCTGTTTATATGGTAAGTGAAATCCTATGTATAGCAATGTAACAGGCTAGCGCTAGCATTAAGCTAACCGTGTCCCTTCAGTGGCTTGCCTTGTTTTACTGATGTGCTGACATTAGTGATGATTGGGCGATGCAAATGTTGGAGGCGTAACTATTAACGATCCCGGGAAAGTTTCGTAACAGTCGGGTATATGTTGGAATTTACCTATTTTTCCGTGGTCTTTTGCAAACACTAGATTTATATAAGGAGGAAACGATGGTGTTTGAGACTCATGGTATGTCATGTCAATGTTCTGAACTGTTATTATTTAACTATGCCAAGGTAAACACAGTTTTACATTCTATGGCACCTTTAATCAATCTTCAATTTATTGAAACAATATTGATTTGGGAAATCCCTGAGTTGATCCACTTAAAACAAAACAAAACCCACACAGAAAAGAGGCTTGTTTTTAGAGGAAGACGGAGGATTGTTTCAAGTTGTTCATGAATTTCACAGTTGCACATTTACTAGGGTGACCAGACGCTCCATTTTCCCCAGGCCAGTCCCACTTTTGAGCTCTATTTTTAGTGTCCTGACTTATTTTGAAAAACTTTGTTCCATATTTAAAAATTTTCTTTACGAATGAGAGATCAGAATGAGTAGGTAATCAAATGTAACCAAGCTAGTCATAGAACAAAATTACTATTGCAGACAGTTAAGGCAGGATTTAATTTTCTTGGTAACAGCCCAAATTTCTTATTATTCTAATTCACAGATTAAAGGACTCTTTTAGAAAAAAATATATATATTTTTAAAGGCTTAAATGCCTATAAAAGGTAAAACCCATTTTAACTTATTGCAAAAGATAAATTTCTATTAGCATGAACTGACCACACCGAATATAAAGAATATAAAAAAAATTGTCAGTATCGCACACCCCTAGCTTGCACACAGTTTCTCACATAAATAGGTGAGAGAAAAACAGATATGTCAGTATACATCCATGCATTTGGTTTTAAAGGGACAGCAGCCTAATTAAATACCTGTCTGTCATTAATGTCAATAGGACAACAAAAGATGCCACATAAATGTATGTTAAATCTACTGTATTTGAAAAACGAGTGTTTAATTAGTATTTCTATGGTATTTGTCTTATTGTTTGTAATTTAAAAAATATTAAATATTATATTTAAAAAAAATGTTTTGAGTTTGTCCAATTTCCAATTGATCCTCCTGTTAATATAATCAGCACCATGGTGGGTGATGTGGTCAGAAGTGGTCGAAGGTGGATAGAAGAGACGGGTTAAACTGGCAGGTATAACGGGTATGGTGTTTCCATTGTCCACTTGTGATCCGAATAACTAAAAATCCAGTTTCCTTTTTAAAAAGGAATTTATACAGAGTACATGTTACATCGTGCGTAAATGTTTGTTTGGACAAAATGTTTAAAATATGTTATTTTCATAAAAATATGCATGTTTTTATTTAATGTTTTATTTAATTTAGCTATACTTTTGAGAAAATAAGTTTACATAATGCAAATGTAAAAAAATTATTTTGAAAGCATTTCTACTTTTACAAATACACATTTCAGCATTATTACTAATCTGTGCATTTTTCTTAAATACCCATCAAGTTGACTCACAATACCATTTAATATTTATTATAATTGCATATTGACCTCAATTATTGCAATATGAACATTTTCCAAAATCATGCAAACCTAATAGATAAAATTTATTATACAAGGTTATTAGTTTCACATTTTTAAATTTGTTATATTTTAATATTGTTTTGAAATTTTCTATAAAATTTAGTTTAGTTTTCATTAATCATTTTGTTAGTTTTCGTTTAGTTTTTATTTTGTGAGCACATTTCTATTTAGTTTTTATATAGTTTAGTTTCAGTTTTAGTTTTATTAAAAAAGATCACTTCTTATTTTTAATCCATAAACCTACACAAGTTGCAATTACATTATCATAATGAAAATCTGTAAATGTGTGTTATAATATATAATTTCAAAATAAATGTAAATTGTTTATTAGATATTTATTAGATATTTCATCCTACTGTAACTTCCATGTCTTGCTTACTTAGTCACAAACAAACGTGAATAACTGATTAAATGAAATAATACTGAAACTAATTGAATTCAGCCTAATGATTCGCAGCGTTGCGCATCGATCCGTGCTGCAGCTAAAGAGCTCTTGTTGCTCGCTTTCTGTAGACTATATTATTTCATTTTATACATTTTATAATGTATTCACTGCATAGACCCCCACAATATTTAATTGTTCTTTTAATTTATGAAGAATAAGCGTGTTGTTCAAAACTGATTGCTCACATGGTGTATGCAAAAGTTTTAGACTTTAAGCACCAGTGAAAAAACTAGCTAGAAAACTAGCATTTTAAATCAAACATTGATAACTAATCGATATTGAATCAAATCACAATCGAATCAAAACCATGTAAATAAGAATCTAATCGATTCGTCAAGTTGGTCACAAAACCCAGCCCTAATCTTTACTTTGATCCATTTCAAAGTAAAGATTATAATAAACACTGCTCTGATTTCCTTTTACACATGATATTGCTATATCAATAGATATCTGCTGCATGTACCTTTGTATTTCCTGATGTTCTTGCTTTGTCTGTCTGCTGTGGCTCAACTTGCTTATGTGGACCACTGCTGTTCTCTGTGTCCAAGTCAGGTGAGCAAACAGAAGCAGCATGATGGGACTGAATATCAAAAAACAAATCAGTGAATATCAAAATCAGAAAAACTAGCACAGGTTAATTTCTCTAGCTGTCCTACAGTAACTTAATAAATCACTCCTTTCCTTCTGACAAAACCCACTCTCTACTCACACACAACTTGTCAGTATTCTTATGTTCAGAAAGTCAAAAATTCAGAATAATGATAAAGAGGTTTTAAATTAACTTGCCGATTTCTGCTGACCCAAACTGCTGGCTAGCTTTTTATCAGTGGATCCTTCTGCTTGACTGAAAGACTTGAGAAATATGAAGACCAAAGTAACTAAGCAGAATTAAAGTAAAGGGTAATCATGAATTATTAATGAAGATTTTTAGAAATCAGTACCTTGACTCGCCATGGCCAATCTGAGTCTCCATAACTGTAAGTGATTTCTTCCCCTGGTTGAATATCTCGTACAGCAAAGAGACACAGGTGAGGCTGTTTGTTTGCTTCAACGGTTCTCATTTTGCAAGTGGGATTCTTGTGCTCGTCATTTACTAGTCTTCCCAATGACCCGTCTTCTATAGATGCATCCATGCTACAAATACATAAAATTACCACACAGCATAGGGTGATATCTGAATTTAAAAAAAAAATTTACGCAAATATACTTGTTTTCATGGTCAATGTAACTGATTAAATCAATGTGTTGTTTCAGCCCTAAAGACTTTTTTTTCTTGTCATCCAAGATTTTTGTGTCTTTCTTTCCTCAGTCATCAAGAAATGTTTTTTTTTTTTGAGGAAAACAATTAGGATTTCTCTCCATATAATGACCTTCAATGGTGCCCCGAGTTTGAACTTAAATGCAGCTTCAAAGGACTCTAAATGATCCCAGCCGAGGAAGAAAGGTCTTATCCAGCGAAATGATTGGTTATTTTCTGAACAAATTGACAATTTATGTATATTTTAGCTTTAAACACTTGTCTAAGTCTGGGTGACTGTACTGAGCGTATTTCTGTTCAATACAGTCAGTACAGTTAGGCTATCTCTAAAAACTCCCATCTCATTTTCTCCTCCAACTTCAAAATCATCCTACATCACTGCTGAAGTACCAATCCAGTGTTTACAAAGTGACCATGCAAAGAAGATCAAACATCCTTTACAAAACAAGCTAAAACAGTGATGTAGGACGATTTTGACATTGAAGAAGAAAACAAGATGGGAGTTTTTCAACATAACCAAATTGTTTTGACCCGGATCACAAAGACTATGCATGCCAGCGCAGAAACAAGACGAGCATTTGAGGTTAAAAAGTATTTAATTTGTTCCAAAAATAACCGGTTGATTTGCTAGATAAGACCCTTCTTCCTCGGCTGGGATTGTTTAGAGTCTTTTGAAGATGCATTTAAACTGCATTTTGGAAGTTTAAACTCAGGGGCACTGTAGAAGTCCACTATATGGAGAGAAATCCTGAAATCAAGAAACATAATTTCTTATCGACTAAAGAAAGAAAGACATGAATATCCTGGATGACAAGAGGGTGACTACATTATCTGTAAATTGTTGTTCTGGACCTTTAACTCCAGGCCTGGTGCTCCACTGCTCTGCACATTTTGTATGTCTCCTTTTTTAACACACCTGATTCAGATTATCATCATTAGGAAAGAGATCATTAACTGAACTGAGCGCATCAGGTAAAGCACACAAACTGTAGAACAGTGGTTCATCAGGCCTGCTGATATTTTGGCATCCCTACTACATCAAACCTACAATTCTGTACTTACCACCAATATTTGCCACGCCACTGAAAATCAAACAAAAACACACTCTTGGTGTCACTGTAGCGTCTTGTCCGATCAAGACTCTCCTCTGAACTCAGAAGTTCACCTTTGTATTCAAGAACAAAATCACCTCTGAGAAAAGCTTCAGTGGTGAAAACTCCACGTCCTAAAGAGAAGAAATTGATTAGAGTCAGCAGTTTCTTTAGAGTTAACTATTATGCCATATGAACCAATTAATGTGGAAATACATTGCATGGGACAAAATTAAAAAAATCTTTTATTCCAAAAATCACTACTGTAAATATATCAATTTATTTTTTGATTAGCAATATGCATTGCAAAGAACTTCATTTGGACAACTTTAAAGGCAATTTTCTCAGTATAAATCATTGGAAAGCTTATTTATTCAGCTTTCAATTTATGTAATAAACTTAATTTTGACAAATTTACCCATATGACTGGTTTTGTGGTCCATGGTCACATGTTTTATGTGTAAAAAGGAAATTAGTGAATGAAAATTACACATTCACATTGACTTTGCATTGATGGAAGCAGAAGTCCAAACATATAAATCGTTTCTGTGTTTTAGGACTCATTCATGCAGCTCTGTTTTCAGGAATCACAAATATGACGCATTACATTATCAGTGTTGCGGATTAATATTATTGTATTATAAATACTGAAATATCTTGCCTTTATCTGTGTTGATGAATCGCTCTTGAAGCCCTGGTTTATCCATTTTAGAAGCAATGTAATACTCTGCATCCTGTTGAGGTCTTTTTCGTCTTTTATTTCTTTGCATTGTGACAGAGACAGCTATTCTGTAATGACTGGAAAAAAGAAAATGAAAGAAATATAAGGTGAATGGAATAAACAACCATAATACCATTAACTATAACTCTAAATATATGTTGCCCTAAACTAACAGTATTGGTGATTACTACAATTATTTTTGATGTTTCTGTAATGGTTAATCCAGTAGTATGTGTAGCTCTTTAGTCACAGTTTAAACAAAATAGCACTTTATTTTTTAATGCAGATGTTTTCTCTTTTATGACAGAGGATCTAATAAATGTAAATTACATACAGAGCTTATGAAATGTTTTAATTGATTAACTGGGCATCTGAATGAAAAAATAATACATTGCTTTACTATTTTTTACTATTAAACATTACAGAAATATTAAAAGGATTTTGTTAATCACCAATAATGTTAGTTTAGGGCACATAATTTCAGAGGCTTCTATACAATTTTATAACAGTAACGTTACATGTGATATATCTTAGTCATTTAGATTACAAAAATTACAAAAATGCTGTTGGTTCATGTCTGTCTGTTCATATCTATATTAAGAGTTACAGCATATTGCAAACTTTAACTTTTACATTTGTTTCTGTCCATCATACAGAACTATTGTATAGATTCACATGGATTATTTTCATATTTTTGTCAGCTCTGAAATTTTATACTTTAAAAATACTCAAATCTAGTGTAGTTGATATAGTTCAAGCACTACCTTGGTTACTTTGATTAAATTGCAGATTATCAATTAATGTTATACAGTAAATTAGGTTTAATGTTGTTGTTTTTTCTGACACAATCAACCACTGAATAAAACCTTAAACAGATATAAAAAATTCATTAGAAATGAAAAATCGTCATTAGAAATAGTTATCCTGTATTTTCAGAAGAAGACTTGATCTTACCTTTCCTTCATTAATGTCTGCATGCAGTGAGTGGGG
>NC_133361.1:78054640-78174170 GCF_049309525.1 Garra rufa | reverse complement strand
GTGGAATGTGCAGTCAGTGAAGATTGGCCACCAGGCTGCAAAAATATAGCCATGAAACTCAGCCTGTTTCAGTATTGTCCAACCCCACAGGGAAGGTGGTCTGATGAACAAGAAAAGTGAAGTTGGACATCTCCCATGGCATGCATAGTCACCAGATCTGAATATTATTGTGCCACTTTGGGGTGTTTTGGAGGAGCGAGTCAGATAACATTTTCCTACACCAGTATCATGTAGTGACCTGACCCCTGATCTGCAAGAGGAGAATGGCTCAAAATGCCTTTGGCAACTGTGCAGGACTTGTATATGACAATTCCAAAGACGAAATGCTCTATTGGCCAAAAAAAGGAGGCCCAACACCATACTAACTGTGGTCTAAAACCAGGTGTTTCAGTTTTTTTGTCCAACCCCTGTATATGTTTTCAGAACAGTATTATGGAATAAATCAGTTATCAAACCTATTACAAAATCGACGAATGATGACCCGAGAGTCCCGTTAAATTATAGAGGGATTAGTTTGATCAGCACAGTCTATAAAATTTACTCAGGAGTCCTTAACAACAGACTTACAGTGGTTGGATGGTAGATGAACAGAATGGTTTTAGGGAAAATAGATCCTGCATTGGCCATATTTATGTGTTATCTTCTGTGGTGAGAGCTCGTTTGGAAAAGGGCAAAAGTACTTTTGCTTGTTTTATTGGTTTCAAAAAGGCGTTTGACTGTGTTAATCGAGAACTTCTATTATTTAAATTACTTTCATCTGGTATTAATGGAAAATGTTATAATGCGATAAAAGCCCTTTACAGAGATCCTATTGCCTGTGTACAAATAAATAATTTAAGAACAGCCTGGTTTCCAACACCTTTTGAAGTGAAGCAGGGAAACTTACTCTCCCCTTCCTTATTCACTCTTATATAAATGATTTAGCTCAAGAAATTAAGCAGGCTAATCTTGGTGTTCCTATTGATGACTTTGATTTAAGTATTCTGCTTTATGCAGATGATATTGTTTTGATTGCTGAAAATTGTGTTAATCTGCAAAGTTTGTTGGATATTATGAGCTCTTGGTGCAGTAAATGGCGTCTTACTATTAATAGCAAAAAAACACAAGTTATTCATTTTAGGAAGAAAAGTGATTCACAGTGCAATTATACATTCCAGTTTGGCTCCGTGCCTTTGAAGTTTACTTCTCAGTACAAATATCTTGGTTTAGTTTTTGATGAAAATATGAAGTTTTCTGAGGGAAGGAAAATATTAGCTGAGTCCGCTGGAAGAGCATTAGGTGCTGTGATTAGTCAAATGAAATCATGTACAGATCTTGGCTTTTCTACATTTACACAACTTTATAAATCTTACGTTGATTCAGTTTTGTTTTATGTCGCAGGGGTTTGGGGTTTCAGAGAGATTTCTGATTGTAGCTCTGTTCAGTATCGTGCCTTGAGGTGTTTTCTTGGTGTGCATAAATATGCAGCAAAGGTAGCTGTTGAAGGGGATGCAGGTTGGGATCCATGTATTATAAAACAAAGATGTGAAATGGTGCGATTGTGGAACCGTCTTGTCAGTCTGCCTGAGGAAAGGTTAACTAGGATAATTTTTAATTGGGACAGAATAAACCATCACCCCTGGTTTAGAGAGGTTTCAATAATATTGTCTGCTTCTGACATGCATATAATGCTTCGGAATTACTTGCAATGTAATATGATGTCAGACAGGGATTGGTTACAAAATATAAAGATCAAGGGAAGCAGTTGATTTGGAGGAAGCCAAAGCTTAGAAATTATGTTCAGTTCATGATTATGTTACAGAACCTTATATTTTGTTTAATTTAAAGAGAAGGCAGAGGTCCCTCTGTGCTCAGCTAAGAACCGGTACCTTTCCTCTGGCAGTAGAAGTAGGTCGATTTAAAGGTACACCTGAACATTTACGTTTGTGTGAATTTTGTGATCTCCAGGTTGTGGAGGATGAATTTCATTTTATTTTTCATTGTCCTTTATACAGCGATCTAAGGAATTCTCTTTTTGAATCAATTCAGTTGAAAAATCCTGATTAATTTTGGAAATATAAAGCTGAAATGCTGTGTTGGTTGTTTGAAAATAATGTTTTTACTCTTGCAAAATTTGTGGAAAAGGCATGGTGTCTGCGGCAAAGTATTTTGTATCCAATTTTCTCCTTTTTGTATGTGTTCATATGTTGTGTTTTGCTTTGTATTCCGCTACGTGGCTATTGTATATTATCTGTCAAAGTGTCTAATAAGCCAGCTGGGCACCAATTAAGGTGTTTGACACTCAAATAAAATATATTATCATCATCATTATCATTATTAGCCTACTCATCTAACTAGTGTATATTCTAACTAAATAAAATAAATGCAATAACAGTAGTAACATTAAAAGTAATAAAATATATATTAATAATAAATATATAAATACTAAAAATAATAAATGTTATTATTATTATTATTATTATTTCTACTACTCATCTAAATAGTGTATACCTTAACTAAATAAAATCAAAGAAATAATAGTAGTTTTAGTAATAATAATAAATACAAAATAAATACTATAATAATAATAAATATTATTATTAATATTACTCATCTAAATAATTCTCATTGTAAGCAGAGCCCGTTCCGTCTGTAATAAGTTGATGTTTGCTGTAACGGTTCTCCGGTGGTGGGGGAGGGAGAGGCGCCGGTTGCGCTCATATGTACTGGAGAACCGGAAATGTACATATCTGTCCCTCTGCTGCTTTTCGGAGGAAATATGTGCTTTTATATGCACATATGCCTTCATGTGTCCTTCTCCTGCCGTGTTTCACACTGTTCATACACCATAAACTACAATCTCTAAGTTACTGTACTGTGCTTCCCTCCCGTTTGTCTCTGATCTCTCGGTAAGTGTCCGTTATGTGGGGGAGGGGCGGCGCGCAGCGCGATCTGCACACAGACACTGCAAAACTGACAATATACGATTAAAAGTTAGGAACAAACGTTAATGGATGTAAAGCATGAGAGCTTCTTTTGGTGTACATCATTATTTTTTTAATTAAACACGGATTAATGGATTAAATTATCAATTTATCTTTCATTTAAATTGATTATCTATCTACTCATTAATAAATATTAATCATTTTCTTCTGCTAAACCTATTGCTGAGGTATTTTGCCTCTGATTGGTCCGATCAGCTAATTATTCAGAAATGCGTGTCTTATTCCTGGCCGCTGATTGGTCCGAATCCCCAGAGTGTGTATCTCAGAGAGGGTGCAGTTCTCCTAGAGGGCGCTGTGTTATACACAGATTGTTGGGGGAAGGAGGGGGGGTTTACACACTTTCGGTACACAAATCACATAAAAGTACAATTTAAGGACAAGTGAGATTTTAAGCCTAGACACCATTTTAGAGCATCCTGAATGCTACTATATGGTCAGACAAATGAGGACCATCAAAATGTCCCCAATTGTCAAGGTGGTCCTCAGTTTACTGGTGTGTACTCTGGTGAATGTCCCCAAAAGTGACATAAGTAAGTGCACACACACACACACACACACACACACACACACACACACACACACACACACACACGTGAGTGACCTCCAACCTAGCAAAGATGAAGTTCTGCACAAAACTCATAGTCTACTATGTTTTTAAGTCTGACTGCAATAATTTGAGCATGTGCACAGTGTTAGCCTACAAATCCTCCAGATAGCTTACTATTTAGTGAAGATGTAGGCTACACTTAACATTTTCATTGTTAATTCCATGGCTATCATCATTCTGCTTGTGTGTAGGCCTACGTGTGTCTACCTAGATATCTGATAGTCAGCCATGTCATTTATATAGCTCTGGGGGTTTATTTGTTGTACTGCAATGAAGATTGACAACAATTTCAATCCATCATGACAGACGTAAGACCACTTGTTAATTTGACGTGGATGGCATCATCTCAAACTCTGGTCGAACTCTAAATAGCAGATTTTGTCAAGGGGAGATGAGGGCTGGCTAGTAGGGAAGCAGGGCGTGAGCTGAGATTTCATTGGACTAGCTCATGTCCTTTAAGACAGTCAACCAATGGGCCGCGATTCATGTCTCATATACTCTACCGTTGCGGTAATAAATAAATTGGGCTAATAAACTTTTTTTTAAATATTAAATTATGACTGACAGCCCCAGCCAAAAAATGTGCGTCGGCCCGGCAGGCATTGCCCAGTATGCCCTATTGTCAGTCCAGGCCTGGTATAATGTACAAGGTGCATACTTCATAAATATCATACAGGATGCAAACTTGCCATGGACTTGGTATAACAGAGTATAAAAGTATGGAAATGTGCAATAGTATTAGAGAGCAAAGACATATTTCTCCATTTAAGACCTTTTGGTGCTATAACTATGATAACTAATAGATGTTACAATTACCATGCTACAATATGAAGGAGAGTCAAAAGCTTGCTGGCTTTTTATAGCATGAGACTTCATAACAGTTTATGGAGAAGCTGAGCAGAATGAGTTCTGTAAAAGAGGATGCAAAGTATGGCTGTCAATGGGACCTTGGACTAGGGGACACAGCACCTAAACTGGGAAAAAATTGATTAAATAAAGATTAAAGTCCCCCTGAAATCAAAATTAAAGTTTTTTGGCTTTTAGTATGAATATATTAGCCTTAAGATTATCTATAAGCTAGTGTGCTTCAAAGCAATGACAAAATTCGCTTTTACAAGAAATGGGCATTCAAAACTTACAGTCTCGTCACTTCCGCCAATATGAATCAAGGATTTTGATGATATCACCGTGCACTTCAGTTTCTGATCAAACGTTCTGTCCAATCAAATGCGCTCTAGAGTCCGTAGTGTCCCGCCCCCTACACAGAGACGCGGACTCGCGGAGGAGATCATATGCGCTCGTATGCGCGGTCGGACTCGGCATGTATTAAACTACACAGCCTCAGCATGATTATTATCACTATTTCGTTTTAGCAAGAGTTTCATATTGAATCTGTGGGGTAATTTATTAGTCTGTGGCTGTCACAAGCTTACAAACGCGGCTTTACCGAGCTCAACGGCTCTGGCCCGAAGAGATATTAATGGAACGCTATTTGCTGTTCAAAATAAGTGGGCGGGGCTTAGCGATATGTTTTTGTTTCAGTTAAAAGAACGTCACCACATAGAAGAACGCTGCGTGTTTCAAGGCACTTCAGTGGACCTTTAAATAAAGGCTAGTCAATTTATCTATGAGAGGTGGAGAATCAGGTATGATTTTAAATAAACTAGCCATTTTCTGAGAAATAGTATATCACGTTACTTACTATTTCTAATAGATCCTAGATATGAAGTAGACATCTGAGTGATGTATATGTTGTCAGCACTATGTGCAAGAGATGAATGTAAGTAATGTAAATACATTTCCATAAAGTAACTAAATATAAGTCATCTATTTTATTTGTCCATTAGTCCTGTTGAACAGTTGAGGAATGTTTGTGTTGGATAAAAAGCTATTTAACATATCATCAACCACCTCAACATGTAAATGTAGTTTTGAGCACAAGTCTCAGAAAACTTGAATCTTGTCTGGTTGTTACAGGGACAGATGAGCACACACATCTGCTTATCCTGTGGAGAGCAGTTAATGAAGCCCTCTTCACCAGACAGCGGAATGCTGCCATCAAAGGCTTTTGTTTTAGGATTATGGACTGTTTCTTTGTTAGTGTATTTCCCTCCTGTGTTTCCCTTGTTTTGGTATCTTCCTTTATCTCCCCCTTTTGGTTTAGTTTAGTCGGTTTAACCTTGCTCATATTTGTACTTCCCCTTGTTACCTTGTTTAGTTGCCACTCCCCTTTGTCTTTGTATTTATAGTCCTTTGTCCAATGTTAAAGTTTTGTCATGTTTGTTTGTGCCCCTGGATTTCTGTTTGTTTCCATGGATTTATGTTCTTTGGTTTATTAAAATAGTGTTTTTTTGTACTCCTGCCTACACGTGTCTTGCCCTGGATCCTTACGCATTACAGGCTTTGAGTGAGTATACTACAGAAATTAGTGATGGGAAAATGAAGCTTTTCGAAGCACCGAGGTTTTCCCCTCAACTGTATCGTAAAAAGGTTCGTTACTCGAAGCTTTTCAACACATTGCACACTAAGGACATCTTGTGGACAAAGGTGGAAAAAGTTGCTTTCGTGTCCCAGATCTCAAAACGATTTTGGACAGTTTCATCAAACACATGAATTTGTGCTATGTCAGAAAAAAAAGTCGTTTTACTCAAATTAATCTGTAAATAAACTTTTTAATAAAATAATACAAGTATAAGCATGGTTCATGTAGGCATATATGTTCAAAGTAAATTAAGAATACTGTTGACTAATATTAGTATTAATTAGCCGCTTTTCCACTGTCGGGCCGGTGCGAGCCAGTGCTAAGAGCGTGCCGGGCGGGGCTAATGGCCTCGAGTCGCAAGCACCAAGGCCAAAAGTAAGCTGCGTTTCCACTATCGAGCCAGTAGCCTCGCTGCGCAAACCTAAAGCCCGCCCTTTACGCACCTCCTTGGATCAAACGCCACGAAACCCCTCCCCTTTCAGCGGGGAGATTGAAAATAAGTCACCGTAGTGTGATCATCGAACGAAGACAGCTGAAGCGGCTGTTTGTTTGCTCCTTTCGGTGTTTTCTTCGTGGAAGATGAGGAAGCGAACCAAGATGCGAAGACGGAGGCTCAGCGGCGTTTACACCGAAAGCTTATATTAGCTGCAAGGCGAAAAAGAACAATACAGGGACGTGGAAGCCGGATACAGCGAATGCAGAAACGCCTTGTAATGTTGGTGATGTCTGTTCTGATGCAAGAAGTGCTTTGCAACAGTTGTTTATGCAGCAGCAAAATCACTTGAAAAGAAGCATTGTTTTTATGATCTACACACAAATCTTTCGTCTAACTTGGTATTACATTAAACAAAATGTTGCACATTATCTACACACTACTGCAAAAAATAACTACACATTTGTACCTCTAGTATAATTTTTTATGCCTTTATTTAGGTACAGATACAGGTACAGTGTATGTTATGTTATCAAGGTGTGTTGGTCAATTTTTGTGGGGGTTTTTGGACGATGTAAATAAACTTTTACATCAGATCTCATATTTATGGGATCTTATTTGCATTTGTCCAAAATTTTATTTTTATCACGTCTTCGTTTCTGCAGACGCCGTCAAACTGGCGTTGTATATTGTCCTCGGCCCAAATGCTTAGAAGAGCCCTGTATTAGTAATTCGGCGAAATGCGCTTCTTACCGCAGACACACTCCGCCTTTCACTTTGACCACGCCTCAAGCCCCGGCTGGCCCGCTTTGGCCCAAGGTTTTCGTAGGGCCGAAAAACCCGGGCCATTGGCCCTGAGGAAGCACCGACGAGGCACGATCAGGCCCCGGAAGTGACAGTGGAAACGCGACTGGCCCTGGCACGCACTAGCACGCCCGCTTTTGGCCCGACAGTGGAAACGCGGCTATTAAGTACTTGTGAAGCAAGGATAACTACAAAATTAATATGCACAAAACTACACATGTACACATTTATTCGTATTATGATTTATTCTTAACAAAAAGTGAATGACACTTGATACTTGCACAAGCGGTTCGTGTTATTTGAATCAGAATATGAAGCAGTCACGTGGTTGTATGCGAAAACGAAGCTTCGGACGTCACAGGTCACGTGGTTATGGAAAAAACGAATCAAGCTCCGGTACAGTGCTTCACTGTGAGATGTTTCGTTTTTTTGATACAAGCTTCGAAGATTCAATGTCAAATGTCACATCACTAACAGAAATTAATAAAAAATCTTTGTTTATTTGCGGCACAGCTTTTTTGGAGGAGCAGGGCCTTCAAGGCAGCATGACAGCAGCATTTGTTAAAATATATATATATATATATATAAAGATCATTTTGTCAAAAAAACTTTGTCAACTCAAAAATGTAAAGATCATTTTGTAACTTCTAATACAGAAATCAAATTAAATTGTGCTATTAAATTGACTGCTTTTGTATTATGTTTGCATTTTTGTAGGAACTAAAATGTCCACAGACAAGTGTTGGCAGTGAGGATGAAGAGTCCACAGCAGCAACCTGGAAATGGTATAGTGCCATGGATGAGGCAATTGGGGGCAGACCCTCAATCACTCCACCTGCTCTTATTGCCTCACCCAGATGTTGCTGTGTGTTCTTCATCCTCAGCGAGCCTAGAGCCAGCGAGGCCAACACGGAAAAGGCAAAAACACCTGGAAGACATAATCAGAGAGATGGAGGAGCTGTTGAGAGAAATTAGAGACGATGGAGAGACATTCAACACTATAAAAAAGTTCAAAACTATTTTATTACACAAAAATAAAATATTTCAAAGACTATCAAAACCCTTTTTGTTAACAAAAAATACAGTTTTACTTCAAACTTTTTTCTTTTTACTTTGCAACATTTGAATGATCAAAATGCAAATCTTATATTACTTACAACAGCTTTACAGTTATTTAACATTGTCCAAAATAATCATTAAAAAAGAATAGGAAACCTACACAACCTAAATACTCACCACAAAAGTTAAAATTCTATTATCATTTAATCATCCTCATGATGGTGCAAACCAGTGGCGATTTCTTTAAGACTGCAAGGGAAGCTCAGCTTCCCCTATAATGTCACAAATTTAATGGTCAAATTATGTACTATTGTATTAACATTTTATTGACTAAAAATGCGTTAGAAAACGTTCATCTCAAAGATGAGTTCGTTCAGAATCAGTTAGATATAGCAGGTCGGCTGACTTGATTTTCTTCTCATACATTCCCGTAGCGTCACAGTGCATTTCCCCATTGAAGCTCAGCGTCCATTGACTTCAATGGGGCTGCTTTGAACGTTTTTTTCAGTGCTTTGAAACTAGAAATTGCTTGATTTTCATCATACATTTCACACAATTATACACCACATTCCTTGTTTCACTTTTACAGAGTTTAATGTTTTTTTTAGATCGTTCATTCATTCATTCATATAGTAGGCTAGGCTAGCGTCGTGGGTGAAACTGCACACGATGGCAGACAGGGCTAATATTGTCGACCTGATTTTGGCGAAGCCATTTGAAAGTGTTCCTTACGAGGAAAAACTTAGAATTAAACAGCAGGGCAGATCAACACCTAAGATTGATTTAGTGCAAAAGATAGGGAAAAATAACAGGTCTTTTCAGCTCTCCTGGTATGACAAAGTTAGCTGGCTGGCTGGAAGTGCTGTGACAAATAAAATGTACTGCTGGCCATGCCTCTTGATGAAACCATCTCACGGATGTGTTGTTTGGTCAAAGGTGGGGTTTGGAGATCTGTCTAACTTTGACAGGGCATATAAAAGACATGAAAAGAGCAATGAACATGTGAGTGCATGTGCAAGATTAAGTTGCATGGGAAGGATCAGGGTTGAGCATGCAATAAATGAAGGTGCTCGCATTCAAGTGGCTAAACATAATGAAACAGTCAAACAAAACAGGGCCTTCCTAAACCGCCTTATTGATGTGACATGCTTGCTAGGCCGGCAGGAGCTGTCATTTAGGGGACATGATGAGAGTAGTGAATCATCCAACAAGGGGAATTACAGGGAGTTCACAGAAACATTAGCTAAATATGACTCTGTCCTGTCCACACAATTCGAGTCCTCAACTGTGTTTTCTGGTATGTCCCATACTATTCAAAATGACTTGATCTCTGCTCTTGCAGCCACCATTTCTGATCAGATCAGAGATGAAATTCAGGATGCTCCCTTTTTTGGATGGCAGGTGGATGAAACAACTGATATATCCTGCCGTGCCCAACTCTCTGTCATTGTTCGCTATGTGGATAGTGCAGGTAAAATTCAGGAGCGCTTTATTGGATTTTTTGATGTTTCTGGGGGGCGAGTTGCCCAGTCCGTTTTTGAAATATTAAATGAGAACATGCAGGGCTACAATTTTAAGGATAAGCTTGTGGCACAGACCTATGATGGGGCTGCTGTCATGGCTTCAGATCTCAATGGTCTGCAGGCCAAAGTGAAAGCAATAGCCCCCAGTGCAATGTTTGTGCATTGCTATGCACACAGACTGAATCTGGTGCTGTCACAGGGGGCTAAATGCTTGCCTGAGTGCAGAATCTTTTTTGCATCACTCTGGATTTGCCACATTTTTTTCAAAATCCACAAAGAGGACATCTTTTCTGGAGTCTGCAGGCTGTTCAGGGTTGCCCAGAAACACTCCTACTCGATGGAATTTCACATCACGGATAGTGAGCACTGTGGCAAACAATTATGATGGCCTCCTGCAGACATTTGAGAACATCATTGCAGATACAACAATGGATGATGATACACTGGATTGTGCCAAAGGCTTTGTGAGGAAACTGGAGGATTTTGAGTTTGTGTTCATGTTGTACACTGTAAGAATTATGCTCAAGTTTATAATGATTCAAATGATGAATCGAATCGAAAGATTCAGGGAATCGATTTAGAATTAATAGTTTATGTTTCTTGACCATTCGTCCACCGAATCGGTCAAATCAATATACCTTATCAATTCCGAAGTTTATATTACGCTCATGGTCAGGAGCATAAATAAACAGAATTATTACTTTAGGAAATTTTAAGCTAGGTAGCTTGATCTGGGCAAAGGTTAAACTTTGTGAACATAAAAGTCAAGACAACTTCTTACAATGAAACAATGATTTATTGAACTACTCTAGGATACAAAATCTAAGCTACTAACACATAAACACACATACACACACACATTCATACGCGCACTCATACAGTTTCAGAAATGGTAAGTTATGGATTTTAAGAACCCCAAGATTGTTCTCTCAAATCGTGACCCTAGAAGACCACAAAAGCAGAGATCTAACTTAAATTATATTGCACCAGATTCAACAAGAATGGGAGACCCTGTTTACTTGCGCTCGTGCCGAATGGGGATTTCCTCTGTGGGCTCGTCTTGGCAGGTATTCTGGTTGGTTGCTGGTCAGTCTTTGGGAATCCTTTGTAGATGAGGGTTGGGCAACGGGAGTTGCTGTACCGCTATTCTGGCCGCGGTTGCCAGGTTACACGGGTTGTTGCGTTCAGAGTCCTGCGGGCGCCTGAGTTGCGAGGCGTGTAGGCTCTGACGGTTCAAGCCGGGTCAGAAGTCTTTGCAGTTACTGGAGAGTTCTGGAGGGCAAGAACGCCTTGCAGTTGAATTGAGCAGGCAATCTTCTGCAGAGGAGAGCTACAAGTCTTTTCAGGGCTCTTGGACTCTTCTCGTTCAGTTCTGGCAGTTCAAGCGCTGTTCTGTAGAGTGTGCTGGCACGATCACGTGCTTGGTCCAGCGGGTGAGTGCAGATGGGACGCACTCAAACCACAAGAGACGAAAAGCGTTGAGTGAGGCGAAAGGCGACAAACTATTGTCACCATGGGGTTTTGAGCGTGCCGCTAAGCACGCCCCATGATGCCGGGAGCCAATCGGATATTGCTGCGGGGTGGAGCTACACCCCTGGGCTGTCCCTTCTTTGGGGCAACTCAAAATGACCCTATCTCTGCAAGTTTTGTAATTAACTTCAATAAAATTATTACAATGCATAAAGTGTACACAATATAAATTTCTCATTCATTCAGGCGAGCTGCATTCATCACGATCGTTCATTCAACACTAAACATGGATACATGTTACATATAGGATGCTCATTTGGGAACTTGTTTGCTAAGGCACCCCAGGCATAGAAACACACACAGTTACATGGCAAGCATTGAACATGCGGGAAGGTGGATTCCCTATCCCTTTGCATAGTAAGTCGAGTGATTGAAATAGCGTTCTTTGTTTCTTTTCTTTTTTTTGTATCATATTTGCTAGCACATTTAATCATGTGGTGTGAGTCCCATTTGAAAGGGTGTCTGAAAGGCCATAGGCTTGAAGAGGGCCATGGGAAGTTCAGTGGCCAAAGTGGCCAGTCTGGAATCAATCGTTCTCCTTTGTTCATTCCTAACTCAATCAATTTTATCTTATAACTTGAGTCACAAGTGAGCGGACAACTGGTTCTTTTGGAGAATCTCAGAGGGGGGGCGATCTCAAAAGATTGCTCTTTTCCGGTATCAGCGAATTCTGGCCAGGGGTTTGGCCAGAGGTGACAAGACCCTTTGTTTTTATGAGTCTCAGCACAAATCACACATTGTTCCCCTGATAGGATTATCTTTATTGCTGCTTTGTTTCCTGGGGTGATCAGTGATCATCAGATGAAGATGAAAGAATCTTTGATCATCCTTGGAGTGTGATGATCGTTACTTGCGCTTTGCGTAACCGAAATCCTACAACACATATGAACAAATCTTCTCTGAGACTGATGTGGTCTTTGATATTGTCCAGCAGAGGGCGATGGATGTTCTTTACTGCAAGAAAAGAATTGAATCTCTTCTTGCATTTGTCAAAGAGAAGAGGCCAGAGGGGGCTTTCCAAGCCGTTTATGCCAAAACAGCAGATCTCACATCAGACCCACGAGATGAGCCCATGAGAAAGCGCCATCTGACCCAATTACAGGATCCCCAAGAGCGATACAGAAATCTGTACATGGCCATCCTTGATAACATCTTGGAGCAGATTCCTCGACGTTTTTCAAATTTGGAAAGCATGCTCTTCTTAGAATTAGCCAATCCAGAGAAATTTGATGACATGAGACAAGTATTTCCAGAGGAGGCCTTCCAAAGTGTCCTGAAAAGTTATGGCCATCACTTTGATTCAGGGAGACTGAGGTCAGAACTTCAAGTCCTGTATTCAGATCAGGACTTGCAGGGTAACAGGGGAAAGCTGTGTGATTACTTGGTGTTCCTTAAAGACATGGAGTTGGACAGTGCAATGCCTCAGCTTTACAAACTGTTCTCATTAGTAGCAACAATTGGAGCTACATCTGCAGGTGTAGAAAGGAGCTTCTCCTGTTTAAAGCGGCTCAAGTCCTACACCCGAAACACAATGGGCCAAGGCCGTTTAAGCAGCCTAGCTCTGCTGGCCATTGAAAGGACACTGGTCAAGTCACTGGAAAAGACGCCTAGTTGGTACGACAGGGTCACAGACCATTTTCTTGAAAAGGAACGTAGGGCAGAATTTACTTTTAAATAAATAGACAATTTTATGATGTGGGCTGAAAATGAGCTTCCCCTATTTGACAGACCAGTAGCCGCCACTGGTGCAAACCTGTATGAGTTTATTTTTTCTACTCAACTATTTAGTTACCAACATTATCCAAATGATGTTTTCTATACAAAAATAAAAAAATAAAAAGCTCATACAGGTTTGTAACAACATCAGGGAGAATAAATGATGACAGAATTTTCATTCTGATGAGAAATACAACATTAATCAACTTATTTTTAAATTTTTAAAACAATATTGTTTTAACTTTTTACCCAGAAATGCATAACTGCAACTAATTCTTGAAAGGATGCTGCTTGTAAATACTTATATATATATATGCATGTATCTGTCCATATATTGCACTGTGACAAACACTTATGTTAGACACAATCAAATAACACAGAACAAAAAGTGTAACAAAGAGACAGTCCATAAAACAAAACATACATGACATTAGACGTAAACCCACAAATAACAAAGAATTTAATGAATTTTGAATTTAATATTAAAAAAATATTAAATAACATTACTCAGGTGGAGGCGAAAAAGATGGCGGCGTGAGAAGTCGTGAAGTTTTCTGCTCCGCACATTTCTTAGTATCTACGGTTTATTTTTCACTTATTGAGTGACATAGTTTGAGAATCTGTTTGCGAACCTTAATAAAACAACATGCCGAGAAACAATACTAAAAAAAACGCTGATATAACTGAGGATATTGGTGATACTCAGAGCGGAGATGGCGCGGTCTTGGGCCAGGGAGATATCAGAGAACTCCTTGGCGGTATTAGATCGGAGGTAGCCGCACTTAGAGTGGAGATCCTTGCAGAACTTAAATCGTCTATCTCCGCGGTGAAAACATCATTGCTAGAGCAAGAACAGAAACTGAAAGATGTGGGGGAATCCCTTACCGACGTAGATTGCCGTGTCACGGCCCTAGAATCTACGTGCTCAGCGCTGTCGAAAGATAACGAAAAACTGAGGGCCAAACTAGATGATTTGGAAAATCGGTCCAGGAGGAACAACATCCGTGTGATCGGCATTCCTGAAGGCTCCGAGGGATCTCGTCCTTCTGCATTTATTGAAACATTGTTACTCGAGGTATTCGGGGAGCAAAGCTTCGCCAAAAAGCCTGAGGTGGACAGGGCTCATCGTTCCCTAGCACCCCCGCCGAAACCTAATCAAGCCCCCAGACCGTTCATCGTCCGAATGCATCACTACCAGATGAGGGAACTGATTCTCCGTCTGGCACGGGAAAAGGGACAGGTGTTATACAAAGGAGCGCGTATACACTTCTACCCGGATGTCAGCGCCGAGGTCGCGAAGCGGAGAGCGGCCTTTAATCAGGTTAAGGCCCAGTTGAGAGGAGCGGCATTGAATTCGGCTTGCTTTTCCCTGCACGCCTACGGATCAATCATGATGGAACGAGACATTTTTTTGATTGTCCGCAACGGGCTCTGGAATTTGTGAGGGGAATTGTTCCCCCTTCAGCGAGTGAGTAGGACGCACATCACAGCAAAGAACATGTCTCTATTCTTGCTTTGTACAGTTCTCCGCTGAAGTCGGGTAACCTTACGGTTCGAAAGGATGGAGAATTGAAGAGACTAATTTACGTTTGGTTTAATCCACACTCTTTGATTTAAATTAAAAATGTCACTTGTTTCTGCTATCCGTATTTAGTTCTAATGGAGCAGAAAAACAAGCTGGTGAGTTATGGTTCTTAGTATACCAGCGGATGTTTGTTCAAGGTTGTTTATGTCGTTTACGACAAGGGTGGTGGGGAGGTGGGTACAATTGCACAGCTTTTTTAATTTTTTTTTTTTCTTTTTTTTTTCTTTCTTCTTCTCTCAGATTTTGTTAAGCATTGATCTGTTGATCGGAGTCAAGATGCTTGCGTGGCTTGTTATGATGAAACCTGTATTCTTTCGTTGTTCACTTACAGTTATTTCTTGATAACATGTCCAAGTTTAATAAATGTGACGTTAATTTCATTACGTGGAACGTGAAAGGCATGAACAATGTTATTAAAAGAAGTAAAATTTTCTCTCATTTACGGCAACTAAACGCAGACGTTATTTTTCTGCAAGAAACCCATATTCTTAATTCAGATATAATTAAACTTAGGCGGAGTTGGGGAGGACAGGTTTTTCATTCGAGCTTTAATGCAAAAGACAGAGGTACGGCTATTCTCATCAGGAAAAACATTTCTTTTACTAGCGAAAAGTGTATTAGTGACATCTATGGTCGTTTTGTGATTGTTGTAGGACGCCTGCTGGACAAACAAGTTATTCTCGTTAATATTTATGCCCCAAACTTTGACGATAGCAATTTTTTTAACAGAGTTTTCACATCTATTCCAACAGCTGATGATCATGCCTTAATTATAGGAGGGGACTTTAACTGTGTTCTGGACACAACCCTGGATAGATCCTCCTCTAGAACTATACAGGCCTCTAAAGCAGCTACAAACATTAAGAATTTCTGTGACCAATTCGGACTATTGGACCCCTGGAGATTTCTTTTCCCTTCCTCCAGAACATTCTCTTTTTTTTCCTCTGTGCATCACTCATATAGTCGCATTGATTTTTTCTTGGTGGACAAAAGTCTTTTGCCCCTTGTTTCATCTAGTATGTATCATAGCATTGTTATATCTGATCACGCCCCTTCATCTTTTGTACTTAGTTTACCAAATCAGCATTCTTCCTTTATACCCTGGAGACTAAACCCCTTGCTTTTGGCAGATGAAGAATTCATTAATTATCTTACCAATGAGATTAAGATTTATCTAGAGTTAAATGACACGCACGATATATCTAGATCTATATTATGGGAGGCATTGAAAGCATATCTGCGTGGCAAAATAATCTCTTTCTCTTCTTATGTTAAAAAGCAAGAATTTTCTAAGCTCAGGGATATTTCTGAAGCTATCAACAAGCTGGATGAACAGTACGCCATCGCTCCTTGCCCTCGCTTATATAAAGAAAGAATAAGTCTTCAGTCTGAATATAACTTGCTGTCAACCTCACATGAAGAAAAGAGGTTGTTAAAAACTCGGCATACATTTTATGAATTTGGGGATAAAGCCAGCAAATTACTAGCTTTTCAATCTCGTCAATTAAATAATTCAAAGACAATAACTCACATCAAAGCCCCATCTGGATCTATGGCATATACTTTTCAAGATATTAATGAAAGCTTTGTTCATTTTTACTCTTCCTTATACACTTCAGAGTATCCTAATGACCCGGCTATTTTAGAATGCTTTTTTTTAAAAATTGATTTACCAACTATAAATGTTGACCTTAACTCTGATCTGGGCAGACCTGTGGGTGAATCAGAGGTTGCCGAGGCCATTGCAGCAATGCAGAGCAGTAAGGCTCCGGGACCGGACGGGTTCCCGATAGAGTTTTACAAGAAGTTTGCAACCTTACTGGGGCCACTTCTTGTAGCAGTTTATAATGAATCCTTCTATACAGGAACTCTCCCCCCAACACTCATGCAGGCTTCAATCTCTCTTTTGCCAAAGGAAGGCAAAGATCCTATTTTGTGTGAATCATATAGGCCAATCTCGCTTTTAAACGTGGACTTTAAAATTTTATCTAAAATTATCGCATTACGCCTAGAACACGTTCTTCCTACTATTATCTCAAATGACCAAACGGGATTTATTCGAGGTCGTAACCCCTTCAATAATTTGCAACGTCTATATAATGTAATGTATACAAATTCTTCCCCAGGTGACCAAGAAGCAGTAATATCCCTTGACGCTGAAAAGGCGTTTGATAGAGTTGAGTGGGAATACCTCTTTTACGCTCTTAAACAGTTTGGATTTCCGGCAGATTTAATTTCATGGGTCAAATTGTTATATGCTTCCCCGGTTGCTTCAGTGTGCACAAACAATGTATACTCTGAATATTTCCCTTTACACCGGGGCACCAGGCAAGGGTGCCCCCTCTCTCCTTTGTTATTTGCGATATCAATTGAACCATTGGCTGCTGCACTCCGTCAATCCTCTGACTTTAAAGGTATCATACGGCATGGTATAGAGCAGGGGTTTTCAAACCTGTCCTGGAGCCTCCCCTGCCCTGCACATTTTGCTTGTCTCTCTCATCTAATACACCTGATTCAAATCATCAGCTCATTAGTAGAGACTGCAAGACCTGAATTGGGTGTGCCTAATAAGGGAGACATACAAAATGTGCAGGGCAGGGGAGGCTCCAGGACAGGTTTGAAAACCCCTGGTATAGAGAATAAAATTTCATTATATGCAGATGATGTTTTGCTTTATGTATCAAGCCCAACCTCCTCAATACCTCAAATTATTTCATTATTAAAAGAGTTTGGCAATTTTTCTGGTTATAAGCTAAACATGAATAAAAGTGAGATTTTTTTATCACTCCAATCTCCCATAGAGCCTCTTCTCTTATCCCCTTTAGAGTAGTTCATGAGGGTTTCAAATACTTAGGTGTACAAGTCACTAGGTCATTTAATAACTTGTTTAAATCCAATTTTTGTCCACTACTAGATCGATGTAAAAAAGACTTTGCGAAATGGTCCTCTTTGCCCTTGTCCTTAGCAGGTCGTGTTAACCTAATTAAGATGTCTGTTTTACCTCGGTTTCTGTATTTATTTTCCAATATACCCATTTTTATCAGGAAGAATTTTTTCACTAAGCTAGATAGTTTAATTACATCCTTTTTGTGGGGGAATAAGACCCCTCGCATTAGGAAGTCTTTTTTACAGAGACTTAAATGTCACGGAGGGATGGCACTACCTAATTTTTTATTTTATTACTGGGCAAGTAACATTCAGAAAATAATTTATTGGTTATCTAATGTGGATCCCCAAAACACTATTTTGTGGGTACAACTAGAACAATCATGTTCCAATTTCAAACTTGGCTCCCTAGTTTGCGCGTCACTCCCTCTGGTGTCAAAAAGTTATGTCTCCTTCCCTAATCCTGTGTTGACTCACACCTTAAAATTTGGGCCCAATTTAGAAGACATTTTGGGTTACAGTCAGCTTCTATTTTGGGTCCTATTGTCTCTAACTGTTTATTTCCACCATCTTGCATGGATTCTGCTTTTTGTGTCTGGGAGGAGAAGGGGATTAGGCTTCTAAAAAATTTATATTTAGAGAATACTTTCTGCTCTTTTGAAGATCTTAGTCATCATTTTGCTTTATCTAGATCTCATTTTTTTAGATATTTGCAGGTAAGGAGTTTTATTAAGAAGGTTTTTGTCTCCTTCCCAAGTCTGCCTCCTACATCACCCATTGAGAAACTGCTCGACTTAAACCCACACGGCAGGGGTCTCATTTCAAGTATATACTCTATTATAACATCTATAGATCCACAAAACCTGGATTATATTCGTAAAGCTTGGCAAAATGATTTGGGCAGAGACTTTACAGATGAAGAATGGGAAGATGCTTTAAAACGGGTGCATTCCTCCTCGCCCTGTGCGAGGCTTGGCTTAGTTCAATTTAAGGTTCTCCATAGGCTTCATTTTACTAACTCCAAACTAGCCAAGATTTACCCAAATGTTAGCCCTATATGTGGTAGGTGTTCACAAACACCTGCTACCACTGCTCATATGTTCTGGTTTTGTCCCAAGCTAGAGGAGTTTTGGAAGGGGATCTTTAAATCATATAAACAGATATACGGCATCCAGATTGACCCTGATCCCTTGATGGGCATTTTTGGTGTGGTGCCTAGGGGTATAGATCTCAGGAATGATATACATTCTGTTATTGCCTTCACTACACTACTAGCAAGGCGCTTAATATTATTTAAGTGGAAAAGGGCAGATCCTCCAACACATGGTGGTTGGATGAAAGAAGTAATGTCTTACATTCAATTGGAAAAAATTAAATATACGATTCGAGGTATGAAACGTAAGTTTCGAGACAAATGGTCCCCCTTTATTAAATTCTTTGAAGAACTTCCTGGCCTTTAAGATGGAATAGTCGTCCTCAACCTCTCTTTGTTTTCATAGTTATCTCCCTTTTTCTTTCCTCTTTCCTTTCTTAAAGTTAATTATTTATTTAAATATTTAGGTTTGTGTATATATTTATGTATGTATATTTTTGTCTATTACCAATAATTCTGGTTCTTTTATGATGTTATCTAGACTGGTACTTTTTTTTTTATTTTTTTTTTAGTTATTGTGATGTTGTACCTGTTCTGCAATCTGTGTTTTTTTTTCTCTTCTCGTCTGTTGCCATGCCTTTTGCGTTAAGTGACTGTTTATGGATATTTATATATTTATATATGTATATTTATCCCTTCACTGTCAATTCTGGAAGGCTTTATTTTCTTTACCTATTTTTTTTTATTTATTTATTATTATTATTATTATTATTATTTTTATTATTATTTTTTTTTTCTTCTTTTCCTCTTTTTTTTTTTTTTCTCCAAATACCGTGTTTTTTGGGGGTGGGGGAAGGGTATTGATTATAATTGTAAATGTGAAACTCAATAAAGAAAATATTGAAAAAAAGTCATTACTCATGTTATACCTTTTATTTCTTGCTCAACCCGCATTGCAACTGCAACTTCTTCATCAACTGGATCTTCGCCCACATCTATTTCTGCCACCTTTTCGTCCTCAGATATTGAAGGTTCAACTTCAGTTGACTCTTCTTGTCTTGTCACCACTGGGACTGAACCTACTTCTTGCTGAACGGATCCTAAAGCTGGTTCTTCTTCTTGAATAAATGCTGCAGATGCATCAGCAGATGCTTTTTCCAAACAAACAACAATGTTGTTTTGCATTTTCATTTGACACTTTTCCAAACTCAATAGATGTTCTTCAATATCCTGGCTGTCTGAAAGTAAGTGTAGAAGCTTCTCATTGGTCAGATATTGTTTGAGGACACTGTTGGACAAGGACACATCTTCTTCGCCAAAACTATTTCCAATTGACACTTTCCCTTTGGTAATGCACTCAAAATTTTGGCACTTCTGAAGAAGTCCACATCTATGACACCGATGATACTGTTCTTTGGCATTCAAATCATTCTGCCAAGCCTGGCATTTTCTACATCTACGTGACACAGTAATCTCTGCAGCATTGATTTCACCAATGATTATGGTTGCAGGATCTTCATCTACTTGGAAATCTTCAACACGAGTAGGGAGAGAAACATCTTCGATCTCCTCAGTCTCTGTAGTACGTGAAGTGGTTAAAAATAGGCATCCTGCATACTGCCTGGTGCAGATGTTTCGGATGCAGTAGCTCTTCCCACTTACTAGCTTGCCTATTAGGCTATCCCACAACTGGATTTTTATCCATCCCGATACGTCCTCTACATAACACGTCTGCATTTCAATACAAGCGCCTCGCACTTCAACCATTTCAGTGGCCGGTTTGATATAGTTGACACGGACCTCTAAACTGCAATGAGGCAGAGGTCTAGTGAAGCACATCAACATGGTCCTGAACTGGCAGCAAACTGTCACGATTTTCTATAGAAAAGGACCCAAATGCAGTTAGATGCTTAAACAATATTTATTATAAAATATAAACTGAAGACGAGCCGCCAGCCGCAGGTCAGCAGGACGATGAGAGGACTATGAATAATCAAGCCGGGATCAGCAAGCGAGAGAGCGATCCGAGCGGCACATTCCAGGAAAGCCGCAACACATTCCGTCAGACGGAGATCAAGCAGCAGACGAGCGGTTGCACCACTGGAAGCACGACACGATGGTCAGGAACAGACGAGAGTCAATCATAATGCACTGTTCGTCATCGTGTACAGTCCATGCAGGCAGGCAGAACAGGATGGAGAACCAAACATCAATCGCAGTCCAGAACGAGAGGAGGGCAAGCAGCTGGCCAGTAAGTGCGCACAATCCAAGCAGTGACAGAATTAACTAAATAAATGAAAAAACAAAAAGCAACACAACATAACTAAGAGAACAAAGCAAAACGTGCAAGTGAAGCTTGAATTCATTCAAATTTGCGCGCTTAAACCTTGACGCGAGTCTGCTCCAGCTAAATTACAAAAACATGACAACAGAACCTACAACTAACGCTAATTTGGTTCATACTTTTAAATAACATGCACTATCATATAAAAAACAGTCATCAGATTGATAAAGTTTCACATTTAAACACTTACCGCTGAATCCACCGAATGAGACCACGCACGTCAGACAGCTCTGATGATGCTGCCACAGCTGCCACACTCGAAAAAGACGGAATTCACAGTAGTTTCTTGTAAAAGCCCCGTGCCTGCATTATTTTCACAGTAAAAGTCTAAATATGGTATTATTTTGTGAATTATCACAGTTAAAACCTGTGAAGTGGTAATAATGTAATTAACTGTGAAATATTACAGTTATATCTTGTGAAATCCTGGAAAAAATTTACAGTGTAGGCTTTATTTAATAATAAAATTAATAGTGCAGCATGCATCTCACTCTGGGTAAAAAGCTTACCACGAGTTATGTTAAGAATGACATTTCCAAAACTGTAAAAGGTAAACAGTTTACTGTCTTAAGTGCACTCATTTATTTAGTCTACAAATTAAAATAATAATTATAATAATTATTATCAGTATTATTTATGGTGAGCATTGTCACAGAGCACCTTCTCCCAAAAACGTCTCAGGTTACGTATGTAACCCTGGTTCCCTGAGGGAATGAGACACTGCGTCCTGAGACACTTTGGGGAACGCCATTGGCGGGCCGCACTCTGAGTCATGTCCAACGTCCAATGAGAAACGGGAGTGACGTCACAGGCGCGGTGACGTCATCGACCAGGAAGTATATAAGCACGTGCGTTTGAAGCTGGCGTCGGCTTATAGGAATGAAGCGAGCGCAGCAGGGATGCGGGAATTATGGTCCGAGACGCAGTGTCTCGTTCCCTCAGGGAACCAGGGTTACATACGTAACCTGAGACGTTCCCTTCCGGGAACTCTACACTGCGTCCTGAGACACTTTGGGGAACGAGGTATCAATGCCCCCATAATTTCCAAGGCCCTGCCCAGTTTTTGTCTGCTAGGCCAAGAGTGGAAAAGTTGTGTCTTGGTACACTTCAGCCTGGGAAACTTGCCAGGACATGAGTGATAATACATCTCTGTCTGTGGAGCCCACCAGACAAGAGGGAGAGAATGTACCTCGGCCCTCGGGCACACGAGGTTAGCATAATCCAGTGTCTGGAATACTTACCTGATGAGACACTATGGAAACTCCGCCTGGTGATCTTGCCAGGACGCGAGTGATAATGCATCTCTGTCTGTGATAAACCACCAGACAAGAGGGATAAATGAGCCTCGGCCCTCAGGCACACGAGGAGAAATGGTAGTCCTTTGTCTGCGCTACGGCCAGAACAAGAGGGACACAAGAAGTGCCTGGTGAACGTGCCAGGACACTGGAATACATCTCTGTCTGTGATCCACCACCAGACAAGAGGGATAAATGAGCCTCGGCCCTCAGGCACACGAGGCTAGGGTTCTCAACCGCTGCCTGTCACAAGACCAGTGCAGGGGGAGAAAAGGCTCCTCGGCCCTTGGGCACACGAGGAGAAATGGTAGTCCTTTGTCTGCGCTACGGCCAGAACAAGAGGGACACAAGAAGTGCCTGGTGAACGTGCCAGGACACTGGAATACATCTCTGTCTGTGATCAACCACCAGACAAGAGGGATAAATGAGCCTCGGCCCTCAGGCACACGAGGCTAGGGTTCTCAACCGCTGCCTGTCACAAGACCAGTGCAGGGGGAGAAAGGCTCCTCGGCCCTCGGGCACACGAGGAGAAGTGGTAGACCTTTGTCTGCGCTACGGCCAGAACAAGAGGGACACAAGAAGTGCCTGGTGGACCGCCAGGACACTAGAAAACATCTCTGTCTGTGATCAACCACCAGACAAGAGGAACACAGGCCTCGGCCCTCGGGCACGCGAGGCAGGATATCACACCTCTCGCCTGGAGGACTGCCAGGTCGAGAGGGTAGAAATCCTTTTCCTCCATAGAGGAAAGCGCCTATAGCACCTCTGGGCCTAGCAATGCTAGGGCTGAAGGACGACTGAGCCAGGAGTGACTCTGAGGTCTAGTTCGTAGAATCTGACGAACGTTAGAGGTGAGGACCAACCCGCCGCACTGCAGATGTCCTGGATCGGGACACCTGCCATCAGAGCTTTAGAGGCTGCAATGCCTCTAGTTGAGTGAGCCTTGACTCCCATCGGGGATGGGAGACCAGAGGACTCATAGGCAGTAGAGATGGCATCAATGATCCACTTACTGATAGTAGGCTTGGAAGCCGGGCACCCCCTCTTAGGGGGGCCGTAACAGACCAAAATCTTTTGGATGAGTCGTTCAGCAGCAGCAAAGAGCTGGGTCTCCCCGTCGGGGAATCGAACCCCGGTCTTCCGCGTGACAGGCGGAGATACTGTCCACTATACTAACGAGGAGCCGTACCCAGTGTTCTTCGCCCCCAGCCGCCTTGACTTCACCGACATCAGCATAAGGAGCCACTACTCCATGAAAAAAAACAAATCAACCTGCCTTGATCTTATTGAGTCTCCCAATATCTTGAATGCTACACATTACAGGGGGTCCTCATTTGGACCACTTTACTATTATTACTATTTTTTTTACTTTTCATAATGGGAACATGAAAAAAAAGGATGGGAAATCATGTGGCAGTAACATCGCATTTACGTGGATCATATCGCCCACTGCTAGAATTCTACCACTGAACCACCAATGCTCGGAAAGGAGGGAGAACGTTTGGAATTAACACCGCATTGACGAGTATATTGCCCACTGCTAAACTTCGTCAACCTATAGATAAAGTGAACAAGTTTTATAGGCATTTGACGAATATAGACGGACTAATGAGTTTCTGAAAAGATTCGGCAGGGAACGGGGGTGGGTCGGTATGCAAAGGTTGGAGCTCCTTCAAGTAAATCAGGCTTCATTTTAAAGAACCTTACACACATGCAAGCACACACACAACTTAATTAAAAGGACTCCGTTCCTGCATTGGCCGGGAATCGGACCCGGGTCTCCCGCGTGGCAGGCGAGAATTCTACCACTGAACCACCAATGCTCGGCTGGGAGAACTTCGGCCTTCACATTGCCCTGGATTTAGTAATGGTGCGTAACTGTTACACGTCAAATCCAGGGAAAGGGGGGTTGGGTCAATATGCAAAGTTTGGAGCTCCTTCTAGCAAATCAGGCTTGGCCTTCAAGGCTCATTTTAAAGAATCCCACACACATGCAAACACACACCCCTTACTTAAAAGAACTCTGTTCCTGCATTTGCCCGGGAATCAGAGCCAGGCCTCCTGTGTGGCAGGCGAGAATGGATGATGGAAGAGACTTTTTAACTTTTACTCCTCCCATTTGGAGTGAGGGGGAGATGAAAATCTTATCGGCACCCTAGATTACCCTTTGTGAGTATAGTGGTTTACCACAGGGAGCGCACATGCTCAAGCGCGTGGGCACACAACTCGAGTTTCTCTTCATAGACGCATAAATCTTTCGCCTTTTACTAAAGATTTCCGTGGAGGGGAACCTTTCCGAGTGACCTGTATTTTTGGGTGCTCTGCTCACAGCAGAGCTGCACTGCAGTTTCAATAGCAGACTAAATCTGACCACACACCAATGTGCATTGGAGCAAAGCGTGCTTTCTCGTGGACCGTGTTTGCAGCCTTTGCGCTTCCTGTGTCGCAACTTCACATTTTTTTTCAGCCAGCATGGAAAGACAGCACTCTCATGACATGATGGGATCCAAACCTTGGGCTTCAGCCACTTTGGCCCTGTCAGTGACTCATGTACTTCCAGCATTCTTTTCTGCTCACAACAGAGCTGTATTGGAGTGTCAAGAGTAAAACTGGCCACCAGCCAATGGGCGGTGGAACGAAGCGCGCCTCACCACGTTCTGTACTTGCGGACTTTGCGCTTTCTGCGTCGCAGCTCCAGATTTCTTTAGCCCGCATGGAAAGACAGCACTCTCTCGTACATGACGGGATACAAACAAAGATGGCTTCAGCTCCTTTTGCCCTATCAGTGACTTGTGCATTTCAAGCATTCTTTTCAGATGGCTAAAAGCTGGAGTCGGACACTTGCGTTGGTGGTATAGTGGTGAGCATAGCTGGCTTCCAAGCAGTTGACCCGGGTTCGATTCCCGGCCAACGCATTTGTTTTGGCTCTGGTTGACGTTGAAGCAGAACTCCTTCTGTGACCTCTGTCAGCACCAAAATCTTTTGGATGAGTCGTTCAGCAGCAGCAAAGAGCTGGGTCTCCCCGTCGGGGAATCGAACCCCGGTCTTCCGCGTGACAGGCGGAGATACTGTCCACTATACTAACGAGGAGCCGTACCCAGTGTTCTTCGCCCCCAGCCGCCTTGACTTCACCGACATCAGCATAAGGAGCCACTACTCCATGAAAAAAAACAAATCAACCTGCCTTGATCTTATTGAGTCTCCCAATATCTTGAATGCTACACATTACAGGGGGTCCTCATTTGGACCACTTTACTATTATTACTATTTTTTTTACTTTTCATAATGGGAACATGAAAAAAAAGGATGGGAAATCATGTGGCAGTAACATCACATTTACGTGGATCATATCGCCCACTGCTAGAATTCTACCACTGAACCACCAATGCTCGGAAGGGAGGGAGAACGTTTGGAATTAACACCGCATTGACGAGTATATTGCCCACTGCTAAACTTCGTCAACCTATAGATAAAGTGAACAAGTTTTATAGGCATTTGACGAATATAGACGGACTAATGAGTTTCTGAAAAGATTCGGCAGGGAACGGGGGTGGGTCGGTATGCAAAGGTTGGAGCTCCTTCAAGTAAATCAGGCTTCATTTTAAAGAACCTTACACACATGCAAGCACACACACAACTTAATTAAAAGGACTCCGTTCCTGCATTGGCCGGGAATCGGACCCGGGTCTCCCGCGTGGCAGGCGAGAATTCTACCACTGAACCACCAATGCTCGGCTGGGAGAACTTCGGCCTTCACATTGCCCTGGATTTAGTAATGGTGCGTAACTGTTACACGTCAAATCCAGGGAAAGGGGGGTTGGGTCAATATGCAAAGTTTGGAGCTCCTTCTAGCAAATCAGGCTTGGCCTTCAAGGCTCATTTTAAAGAATCCCACACACATGCAAACACACACCCCTTACTTAAAAGAACTCTGTTCCTGCATTTGCCCGGGAATCAGAGCCAGGCCTCCTGTGTGGCAGGCGAGAATGGATGATGGAAGAGACTTTTTAACTTTTACTCCTCCCATTTGGAGTGAGGGGGAGATGAAAATCTTATCGGCACCCTAGATTACCCTTTGTGAGTATAGTGGTTTACCACAGGGAGCGCACATGCTCAAGCGCGTGGGCACACAACTCGAGTTTCTCTTCATAGACGCATAAATCTTTCGCCTTTTACTAAAGATTTCCGTGGAGGGGAACCTTTCCGAGTGACCTGTATTTTTGGGTGCTCTGCTCACAGCAGAGCTGCACTGCAGTTTCAATAGCAGACCAAATCTGACCACACACCAATGTGCATTGGAGCAAAGCGTGCTTTCTCGTGGACCGTGTTTGCAGCCTTTGCGCTTCCTGTGTCGCAACTTCACATTTTTTTTCAGCCAGCATGGAAAGACAGCACTCTCATGACATGATGGGATCCAAACCTTGGGCTTCAGCCACTTTGGCCCTGTCAGTGACTCATGTACTTCCAGCATTCTTTTCTGCTCACAACAGAGCTGTATTGGAGTGTCAAGAGTAAAACTGGCCACCAGCCAATGGGCGGTAGAACGAAGCGCGCCTCACCACGTTCTGTACTTGCGGACTTTGCGCTTTCTGCGTCGCAGCTCCAGATTTCTTTAGCCCGCATGGAAAGACAGCACTCTCTCGTACATGACGGGATACAAACAAAGATGGCTTCAGCTCCTTTTGCCCTATCAGTGACTTGTGCATTTCAAGCATTCTTTTCAGATGGCTAAAAGCTGGAGTCGGGCACTTGCGTTGGTGGTATAGTGGTGAGCATAGCTGCCTTCCAAGCAGTTGACCCGGGTTCGATTCCCGGCCAACGCATTTGTTTTGGCTCTGGTTGACGTTGAAGCAGAACTCCTTCTGTGACCTCTGTCAGCACCAAAATCTTTTGGATGAGTCGTTCAGCAGCAGCAAAGAGCTGGGTCTCCCCGTCGGGGAATCGAACCCCGGTCTTCCGCGTGACAGGCGGAGATACTGTCCACTATACTAACGAGGAGCTGTACCCAGTGTTCTTCGCCCCCAGCCACCTTGACTTCACCGACATCAGCATAAGGAGCCACTACTCCATGAAAAAAAAACAAATCAACCTGCCTTGATCTTATTGAGTCTCCCAATATCTTGAATGCTACACATTACAGGGGGTCCTCATTTGGACCACTTTACTATTATTACTATTTTTTTTACTTTTCATAATGGGAACATGAAAAAAAAGGATGGGAAATCATGTGGCAGTAACATCGCATTTACGTGGATCATATCGCCCACTGCTAGAATTCTACCACTGAACCACCAATGCTCGGAAAGGAGGGAGAACGTTTGGAATTAACACCGCATTTACGAGTATATTGCCCACTGCTAAACTTCGTCAACCTATAGATAAAGTGAACAAGTTTTATAGGCATTTGACGAATATAGACGGACTAATGAGTTTCTGAAAAGATTCGGCAGGGAACGGGGGTGGGTCGGTATGCAAAGGTTGGAGCTCCTTCAAGTAAATCAGGCTTCATTTTAAAGAACCTTACACACATGCAAGCACACACACAACTTAATTAAAAGGACTCCGTTCCTGCATTGGCCGGGAATCGGACCCGGGTCTCCCGCGTGGCAGGCGAGAATTCTACCACTGAACCACCAATGCTCGGCTGGGAGAACTTCGGCCTTCACATTGCCCTGGATTTAGTAATGGTGCGTAACTGTTACACGTCAAATCCAGGGAAAGGGGGGTTGGGTCAATATGCAAAGTTTGGAGCTCCTTCTAGCAAATCAGGCTTGGCCTTCAAGGCTCATTTTAAAGAATCCCACACACATGCAAACACACACCCCTTACTTAAAAGAACTCTGTTCCTGCATTTGCCCGGGAATCAGAGCCAGGCCTCCTGTGTGGCAGGCGAGAATGGATGATGGAAGAGACTTTTTAACTTTTACTCCTCCCATTTGGAGTGAGGGGGAGATGAAAATCTTATCGGCACCCTAGATTACCCTTTGTGAGTATAGTGGTTTACCACAGGGAGCGCACATGCTCAAGCGCGTGGGCACACAACTCGAGTTTCTCTTCATAGACGCATAAATCTTTCGCCTTTTACTAAAGATTTCCGTGGAGGGGAACCTTTCCGAGTGACCTGTATTTTTGGGTGCTCTGCTCACAGCAGAGCTGCACTGCAGTTTCAATAGCAGACCAAATCTGACCACACACCAATGTGCATTGGAGCAAAGCGTGCTTTCTCGTGGACCGTGTTTGCAGCCTTTGCGCTTCCTGTGTCGCAACTTCACATTTTTTTTCAGCCAGCATGGAAAGACAGCACTCTCATGACATGATGGGATCCAAACCTTGGGCTTCAGCCACTTTGGCCCTGTCAGTGACTCATGTACTTCCAGCATTCTTTTCTGCTCACAACAGAGCTGTATTGGAGTGTCAAGAGTAAAACTGGCCACCAGCCAATGGGCGGTAGAACGAAGCGCGCCTCACCACGTTCTGTACTTGCGGACTTTGCGCTTTCTGCGTCGCAGCTCCAGATTTCTTTAGCCCGCATGGAAAGACAGCACTCTCTCGTACATGACGGGATACAAACAAAGATGGCTTCAGCTCCTTTTGCCCTATCAGTGACTTGTGCATTTCAAGCATTCTTTTCAGATGGCTAAAAGCTGGAGTCGGGCACTTGCGTTGGTGGTATAGTGGTGAGCATAGCTGCCTTCCAAGCAGTTGACCCGGGTTCGATTCCCGGCCAACGCATTTGTTTTGGCTCTGGTTGACGTTGAAGCAGAACTCCTTCTGTGACCTCTGTCAGCACCAAAATCTTTTGGATGAGTCGTTCAGCAGCAGCAAAGAGCTGGGTCTCCCCGTCGGGGAATCGAACCCCGGTCTTCCGCGTGACAGGCGGAGATACTGTCCACTATACTAACGAGGAGCTGTACCCAGTGTTCTTCGCCCCCAGCCACCTTGACTTCACCGACATCAGCATAAGGAGCCACTACTCCATGAAAAAAAAACAAATCAACCTGCCTTGATCTTATTGAGTCTCCCAATATCTTGAATGCTACACATTACAGGGGGTCCTCATTTGGACCACTTTACTATTATTACTATTTTTTTTACTTTTCATAATGGGAACATGAAAAAAAAGGATGGGAAATCATGTGGCAGTAACATCGCATTTACGTGGATCATATCGCCCACTGCTAGAATTCTACCACTGAACCACCAATGCTCGGAAAGGAGGGAGAACGTTTGGAATTAACACCGCATTTACGAGTATATTGCCCACTGCTAAACTTCGTCAACCTATAGATAAAGTGAACAAGTTTTATAGGCATTTGACGAATATAGACGGACTAATGAGTTTCTGAAAAGATTCGGCAGGAAACGGGGGTGGGTCGGTATGCAAAGGTTGGAGCTCCTTCAAGTAAATCAGGCTTCATTTTAAAGAACCTTACACACATGCAAGCACACACACAACTTAATTAAAAGGACTCCGTTCCTGCATTGGCCGGGAATCGGACCCGGGTCTCCCGCGTGGCAGGCGAGAATTCTACCACTGAACCACCAATGCTCGGCTGGGAGAACTTCGGCCTTCACATTGCCCTGGATTTAGTAATGGTGCGTAACTGTTACACGTCAAATCCAGGGAAAGGGGGGTTGGGTCAATATGCAAAGTTTGGAGCTCCTTCTAGCAAATCAGGCTTGGCCTTCAAGGCTCATTTTAAAGAATCCCACACACATGCAAACACACACCCCTTACTTAAAAGAACTCTGTTCCTGCATTTGCCCGGGAATCAGAGCCAGGCCTCCTGTGTGGCAGGCGAGAATGGATGATGGAAGAGACTTTTTAACTTTTACTCCTCCCATTTGGAGTGAGGGGGAGATGAAAATCTTATCGGCACCCTAGATTACCCTTTGTGAGTATAGTGGTTTACCACAGGGAGCGCACATGCTCAAGCGCGTGGGCACACAACTCGAGTTTCTCTTCATAGACGCATAAATCTTTCGCCTTTTACTAAAGATTTCCGTGGAGGGGAACCTTTCCGAGTGACCTGTATTTTTGGGTGCTCTGCTCACAGCAGAGCTGCACTGCAGTTTCAATAGCAGACTAAATCTGACCACACACCAATGTGCATTGGAGCAAAGCGTGCTTTCTCGTGGACCGTGTTTGCAGCCTTTGCGCTTCCTGTGTCGCAACTTCACATTTTTTTTCAGCCAGCATGGAAAGACAGCACTCTCATGACATGATGGGATCCAAACCTTGGGCTTCAGCCACTTTGGCCCTGTCAGTGACTCATGTACTTCCAGCATTCTTTTCTGCTCACAACAGAGCTGTATTGGAGTGTCAAGAGTAAAACTGGCCACCAGCCAATGGGCGGTGGAACGAAGCGCGCCTCACCACGTTCTGTACTTGCGGACTTTGCGCTTTCTGCGTCGCAGCTCCAGATTTCTTTAGCCCGAATGGAAAGACAGCACTCTCTCGTACATGACGGGATACAAACAAAGATGGCTTCAGCTCCTTTTGCCCTATCAGTGACTTGTGCATTTCAAGCATTCTTTTCAGATGGCTAAAAGCTGGAGTCGGGCACTTGCGTTGGTGGTATAGTGGTGAGCATAGCTGCCTTCCAAGCAGTTGACCCGGGTTCGATTCCCGGCCAACGCATTTGTTTTGGCTCTGGTTGACGTTGAAGCAGAACTCCTTCTGTGACCTCTGTCAGCACCAAAATCTTTTGGATGAGTCGTTCAGCAGCAGCAAAGAGCTGGGTCTCCCCGTCGGGGAATCGAACCCCGGTCTTCCGCGTGACAGGCGGAGATACTGTCCACTATACTAACGAGGAGCCGTACCCAGTGTTCTTCGCCCCCAGCCGCCTTGACTTCACCGACATCAGCATAAGGAGCCACTACTCCATGAAAAAAAACAAATCAACCTGCCTTGATCTTATTGAGTCTCCCAATATCTTGAATGCTACACATTACAGGGGGTCCTCATTTGGACCACTTTACTATTATTACTATTTTTTTTACTTTTCATAATGGGAACATGAAAAAAAAGGATGGGAAATCATGTGGCAGTAACATCGCATTTACGTGGATCATATCGCCCACTGCTAGAATTCTACCACTGAACCACCAATGCTCGGAAAGGAGGGAGAACGTTTGGAATTAACACCGCATTGACGAGTATATTGCCCACTGCTAAACTTCGTCAACCTATAGATAAAGTGAACAAGTTTTATAGGCATTTGACGAATATAGACGGACTAATGAGTTTCTGAAAAGATTCGGCAGGGAACGGGGGTGGGTCGGTATGCAAAGGTTGGAGCTCCTTCAAGTAAATCAGGCTTCATTTTAAAGAACCTTACACACATGCAAGCACACACACAACTTAATTAAAAGGACTCCGTTCCTGCATTGGCCGGGAATCGGACCCGGGTCTCCCGCGTGGCAGGCGAGAATTCTACCACTGAACCACCAATGCTCGGCTGGGAGAACTTCGGCCTTCACATTGCCCTGGATTTAGTAATGGTGCGTAACTGTTACACGTCAAATCCAGGGAAAGGGGGGTTGGGTCAATATGCAAAGTTTGGAGCTCCTTCTAGCAAATCAGGCTTGGCCTTCAAGGCTCATTTTAAAGAATCCCACACACATGCAAACACACACCCCTTACTTAAAAGAACTCTGTTCCTGCATTTGCCCGGGAATCAGAGCCAGGCCTCCTGTGTGGCAGGCGAGAATGGATGATGGAAGAGACTTTTTAACTTTTACTCCTCCCATTTGGAGTGAGGGGGAGATGAAAATCTTATCGGCACCCTAGATTACCCTTTGTGAGTATAGTGGTTTACCACAGGGAGCGCACATGCTCAAGCGCGTGGGCACACAACTCGAGTTTCTCTTCATAGACGCATAAATCTTTCGCCTTTTACTAAAGATTTCCGTGGAGGGGAACCTTTCCGAGTGACCTGTATTTTTGGGTGCTCTGCTCACAGCAGAGCTGCACTGCAGTTTCAATAGCAGACTAAATCTGACCACACACCAATGTGCATTGGAGCAAAGCGTGCTTTCTCGTGGACCGTGTTTGCAGCCTTTGCGCTTCCTGTGTCGCAACTTCACATTTTTTTTCAGCCAGCATGGAAAGACAGCACTCTCATGACATGATGGGATCCAAACCTTGGGCTTCAGCCACTTTGGCCCTGTCAGTGACTCATGTACTTCCAGCATTCTTTTCTGCTCACAACAGAGCTGTATTGGAGTGTCAAGAGTAAAACTGGCCACCAGCCAATGGGCGGTGGAACGAAGCGCGCCTCACCACGTTCTGTACTTGCGGACTTTGCGCTTTCTGCGTCGCAGCTCCAGATTTCTTTAGCCCGCATGGAAAGACAGCACTCTCTCGTACATGACGGGATACAAACAAAGATGGCTTCAGCTCCTTTTGCCCTATCAGTGACTTGTGCATTTCAAGCATTCTTTTCAGATGGCTAAAAGCTGGAGTCGGACACTTGCGTTGGTGGTATAGTGGTGAGCATAGCTGGCTTCCAAGCAGTTGACCCGGGTTCGATTCCCGGCCAACGCATTTGTTTTGGCTCTGGTTGACGTTGAAGCAGAACTCCTTCTGTGACCTCTGTCAGCACCAAAATCTTTTGGATGAGTCGTTCAGCAGCAGCAAAGAGCTGGGTCTCCCCGTCGGGGAATCGAACCCCGGTCTTCCGCGTGACAGGCGGAGATACTGTCCACTATACTAACGAGGAGCCGTACCCAGTGTTCTTCGCCCCCAGCCGCCTTGACTTCACCGACATCAGCATAAGGAGCCACTACTCCATGAAAAAAAACAAATCAACCTGCCTTGATCTTATTGAGTCTCCCAATATCTTGAATGCTACACATTACAGGGGGTCCTCATTTGGACCACTTTACTATTATTACTATTTTTTTTACTTTTCATAATGGGAACATGAAAAAAAAGGATGGGAAATCATGTGGCAGTAACATCACATTTACGTGGATCATATCGCCCACTGCTAGAATTCTACCACTGAACCACCAATGCTCGGAAAGGAGGGAGAACGTTTGGAATTAACACCGCATTGACGAGTATATTGCCCACTGCTAAACTTCGTCAACCTATAGATAAAGTGAACAAGTTTTATAGGCATTTGACGAATATAGACGGACTAATGAGTTTCTGAAAAGATTCGGCAGGGAACGGGGGTGGGTCGGTATGCAAAGGTTGGAGCTCCTTCAAGTAAATCAGGCTTCATTTTAAAGAACCTTACACACATGCAAGCACACACACAACTTAATTAAAAGGACTCCGTTCCTGCATTGGCCGGGAATCGGACCCGGGTCTCCCGCGTGGCAGGCGAGAATTCTACCACTGAACCACCAATGCTCGGCTGGGAGAACTTCGGCCTTCACATTGCCCTGGATTTAGTAATGGTGCGTAACTGTTACACGTCAAATCCAGGGAAAGGGGGGTTGGGTCAATATGCAAAGTTTGGAGCTCCTTCTAGCAAATCAGGCTTGGCCTTCAAGGCTCATTTTAAAGAATCCCACACACATGCAAACACACACCCCTTACTTAAAAGAACTCTGTTCCTGCATTTGCCCGGGAATCAGAGCCAGGCCTCCTGTGTGGCAGGCGAGAATGGATGATGGAAGAGACTTTTTAACTTTTACTCCTCCCATTTGGAGTGAGGGGGAGATGAAAATCTTATCGGCACCCTAGATTACCCTTTGTGAGTATAGTGGTTTACCACAGGGAGCGCACATGCTCAAGCGCGTGGGCACACAACTCGAGTTTCTCTTCATAGACGCATAAATCTTTCGCCTTTTACTAAAGATTTCCGTGGAGGGGAACCTTTCCGAGTGACCTGTATTTTTGGGTGCTCTGCTCACAGCAGAGCTGCACTGCAGTTTCAATAGCAGACCAAATCTGACCACACACCAATGTGCATTGGAGCAAAGCGTGCTTTCTCGTGGACCGTGTTTGCAGCCTTTGCGCTTCCTGTGTCGCAACTTCACATTTTTTTTCAGCCAGCATGGAAAGACAGCACTCTCATGACATGATGGGATCCAAACCTTGGGCTTCAGCCACTTTGGCCCTGTCAGTGACTCATGTACTTCCAGCATTCTTTTCTGCTCACAACAGAGCTGTATTGGAGTGTCAAGAGTAAAACTGGCCACCAGCCAATGGGCGGTAGAACGAAGCGCGCCTCACCACGTTCTGTACTTGCGGACTTTGCGCTTTCTGCGTCGCAGCTCCAGATTTCTTTAGCCCGCATGGAAAGACAGCACTCTCTCGTACATGACGGGATACAAACAAAGATGGCTTCAGCTCCTTTTGCCCTATCAGTGACTTGTGCATTTCAAGCATTCTTTTCAGATGGCTAAAAGCTGGAGTCGGGCACTTGCGTTGGTGGTATAGTGGTGAGCATAGCTGCCTTCCAAGCAGTTGACCCGGGTTCGATTCCCGGCCAACGCATTTGTTTTGGCTCTGGTTGACGTTGAAGCAGAACTCCTTCTGTGACCTCTGTCAGCACCAAAATCTTTTGGATGAGTCGTTCAGCAGCAGCAAAGAGCTGGGTCTCCCCGTCGGGGAATCGAACCCCGGTCTTCCGCGTGACAGGCGGAGATACTGTCCACTATACTAACGAGGAGCTGTACCCAGTGTTCTTCGCCCCCAGCCACCTTGACTTCACCGACATCAGCATAAGGAGCCACTACTCCATGAAAAAAAAACAAATCAACCTGCCTTGATCTTATTGAGTCTCCCAATATCTTGAATGCTACACATTACAGGGGGTCCTCATTTGGACCACTTTACTATTATTACTATTTTTTTTACTTTTCATAATGGGAACATGAAAAAAAAGGATGGGAAATCATGTGGCAGTAACATCGCATTTACGTGGATCATATCGCCCAATGCTAGAATTCTACCACTGAACCACCAATGCTCGGAAAGGAGGGAGAACGTTTGGAATTAACACCGCATTTACGAGTATATTGCCCACTGCTAAACTTCGTCAACCTATAGATAAAGTGAACAAGTTTTATAGGCATTTGACGAATATAGACGGACTAATGAGTTTCTGAAAAGATTCGGCAGGAAACGGGGGTGGGTCGGTATGCAAAGGTTGGAGCTCCTTCAAGTAAATCAGGCTTCATTTTAAAGAACCTTACACACATGCAAGCACACACACAACTTAATTAAAAGGACTCCGTTCCTGCATTGGCCGGGAATCGGACCCGGGTCTCCCGCGTGGCAGGCGAGAATTCTACCACTGAACCACCAATGCTCGGCTGGGAGAACTTCGGCCTTCACATTGCCCTGGATTTAGTAATGGTGCGTAACTGTTACACGTCAAATCCAGGGAAAGGGGGGTTGGGTCAATATGCAAAGTTTGGAGCTCCTTCTAGCAAATCAGGCTTGGCCTTCAAGGCTCATTTTAAAGAATCCCACACACATGCAAACACACACCCCTTACTTAAAAGAACTCTGTTCCTGCATTTGCCCGGGAATCAGAGCCAGGCCTCCTGTGTGGCAGGCGAGAATGGATGATGGAAGAGACTTTTTAACTTTTACTCCTCCCATTTGGAGTGAGGGGGAGATGAAAATCTTATCGGCACCCTAGATTACCCTTTGTGAGTATAGTGGTTTACCACAGGGAGCGCACATGCTCAAGCGCGTGGGCACACAACTCGAGTTTCTCTTCATAGACGCATAAATCTTTCGCCTTTTACTAAAGATTTCCGTGGAGGGGAACCTTTCCGAGTGACCTGTATTTTTGGGTGCTCTGCTCACAGCAGAGCTGCACTGCAGTTTCAATAGCAGACTAAATCTGACCACACACCAATGTGCATTGGAGCAAAGCGTGCTTTCTCGTGGACCGTGTTTGCAGCCTTTGCGCTTCCTGTGTCGCAACTTCACATTTTTTTTCAGCCAGCATGGAAAGACAGCACTCTCATGACATGATGGGATCCAAACCTTGGGCTTCAGCCACTTTGGCCCTGTCAGTGACTCATGTACTTCCAGCATTCTTTTCTGCTCACAACAGAGCTGTATTGGAGTGTCAAGAGTAAAACTGGCCACCAGCCAATGGGCGGTGGAACGAAGCGCGCCTCACCACGTTCTGTACTTGCGGACTTTGCGCTTTCTGCGTCGCAGCTCCAGATTTCTGTAGCCCGAATGGAAAGACAGCACTCTCTCGTACATGACGGGATACAAACAAAGATGGCTTCAGCTCCTTTTGCCCTATCAGTGACTTGTGCATTTCAAGCATTCTTTTCAGATGGCTAAAAGCTGGAGTCGGGCACTTGCGTTGGTGGTATAGTGGTGAGCATAGCTGCCTTCCAAGCAGTTGACCTGGGTTCGATTCCCGGCCAACGCATTTGTTTTGGCTCTGGTTGACGTTGAAGCAGAACTCCTTCTGTGACCTCTGTCAGCACCAAAATCTTTTGGATGAGTCGTTCAGCAGCAGCAAAGAGCTGGGTCTCCTCGTCGGGGAATCGAACCCCGGTCTTCCGCGTGACAGGCGGAGATACTGTCCACTATACTAACGAGGAGCCGTACCCAGTGTTCTTCGCCCCCAGCCGCCTTGACTTCACCGACATCAGCATAAGGAGCCACTACTCCATGAAAAAAAACAAATCAACCTGCCTTGATCTTATTGAGTCTCCCAATATCTTGAATGCTACACATTACAGGGGGTCCTCATTTGGACCACTTTACTATTATTACTATTTTTTTTACTTTTCATAATGGGAAAATGAAAAAAAGGATGGGAAATCATGTGGCAGTAACATCACATTTACGTGGATCATATCGCCCACTGCTAGAATTCTACCACTGAACCACCAATGCTCGGAAAGGAGGGAGAACGTTTGGAATTAACACCGCATTGACGAGTATATTGCCCACTGCTAAACTTCGTCAACCTATAGATAAAGTGAACAAGTTTTATAGGCATTTGACGAATATAGACGGATTAATGAGTTTCTGAAAAGATTCGGCAGGGAACGGGGGTGGGTCGGTATGCAAAGGTTGGAGCTCCTTCAAGTAAATCAGGCTTCATTTTAAAGAACCTTACACACATGCAAGCACACACACAACTTAATTAAAAGGACTCCGTTCCTGCATTGGCCGGGAATCGGACCCGGGTCTCCCGCGTGGCAGGCGAGAATTCTACCACTGAACCACCAATGCTCGGCTGGGAGAACTTCGGCCTTCACATTGCCCTGGATTTAGTAATGGTGCGTAACTGTTACACGTCAAATCCAGGGAAAGGGGGGTTGGGTCAATATGCAAAGTTTGGAGCTCCTTCTAGCAAATCAGGCTTGGCCTTCAAGGCTCATTTTAAAGAATCCCACACACATGCAAACACACACCCCTTACTTAAAAGAACTCTGTTCCTGCATTTGCCCGGGAATCAGAGCCAGGCCTCCTGTGTGGCAGGCGAGAATGGATGATGGAAGAGACTTTTTAACTTTTACTCCTCCCATTTGGAGTGAGGGGGAGATGAAAATCTTATCGGCACCCTAGATTACCCTTTGTGAGTATAGTGGTTTACCACAGGGAGCGCACATGCTCAAGCGCGTGGGCACACAACTCGAGTTTCTCTTCATAGACGCATAAATCTTTCGCCTTTTACTAAAGATTTCCGTGGAGGGGAACCTTTCCGAGTGACCTGTATTTTTGGGTGCTCTGCTCACAGCAGAGCTGCACTGCAGTTTCAATAGCAGACCAAATCTGACCACACACCAATGTGCATTGGAGCAAAGCGTGCTTTCTCGTGGACCGTGTTTGCAGCCTTTGCGCTTCCTGTGTCGCAACTTCACATTTTTTTTCAGCCAGCATGGAAAGACAGCACTCTCATGACATGATGGGATCCAAACCTTGGGCTTCAGCCACTTTGGCCCTGTCAGTGACTCATGTACTTCCAGCATTCTTTTCTGCTCACAACAGAGCTGTATTGGAGTGTCAAGAGTAAAACTGGCCACCAGCCAATGGGCGGTAGAACGAAGCGCGCCTCACCACGTTCTGTACTTGCGGACTTTGCGCTTTCTGCGTCGCAGCTCCAGATTTCTTTAGCCCGCATGGAAAGACAGCACTCTCTCGTACATGACGGGATACAAACAAAGATGGCTTCAGCTCCTTTTGCCCTATCAGTGACTTGTGCATTTCAAGCATTCTTTTCAGATGGCTAAAAGCTGGAGTCGGGCACTTGCGTTGGTGGTATAGTGGTGAGCATAGCTGCCTTCCAAGCAGTTGACCCGGGTTCGATTCCCGGCCAACGCATTTGTTTTGGCTCTGGTTGACGTTGAAGCAGAACTCCTTCTGTGACCTCTGTCAGCACCAAAATCTTTTGGATGAGTCGTTCAGCAGCAGCAAAGAGCTGGGTCTCCCCGTCGGGGAATCGAACCCCGGTCTTCCGCGTGACAGGCGGAGATACTGTCCACTATACTAACGAGGAGCCGTACCCAGTGTTCTTCGCCCCCAGCCGCCTTGACTTCACCGACATCAGCATAAGGAGCCACTACTCCATGAAAAAAAACAAATCAACCTGCCTTGATCTTATTGAGTCTCCCAATATCTTGAATGCTACACATTACAGGGGGTCCTCATTTGGACCACTTTACTATTATTACTATTTTTTTTACTTTTCATAATGGGAACATGAAAAAAAAGGATGGGAAATCATGTGGCAGTAACATCGCATTTACGTGGATCATATCGCCCACTGCTAGAATTCTACCACTGAACCACCAATGCTCGGAAAGGAGGGAGAACGTTTGGAATTAACACCGCATTTACGAGTATATTGCCCACTGCTAAACTTCGTCAACCTATAGATAAAGTGAACAAGTTTTATAGGCATTTGACGAATATAGACGGACTAATGAGTTTCTGAAAAGATTCGGCAGGGAACGGGGGTGGGTCGGTATGCAAAGGTTGGAGCTCCTTCAAGTAAATCAGGCTTCATTTTAAAGAACCTTACACACATGCAAGCACACACACAACTTAATTAAAAGGACTCCGTTCCTGCATTGGCCGGGAATCGGACCCGGGTCTCCCGCGTGGCAGGCGAGAATTCTACCACTGAACCACCAATGCTCGGCTGGGAGAACTTCGGCCTTCACATTGCCCTGGATTTAGTAATGGTGCGTAACTGTTACACGTCAAATCCAGGGAAAGGGGGGTTGGGTCAATATGCAAAGTTTGGAGCTCCTTCTAGCAAATCAGGCTTGGCCTTCAAGGCTCATTTTAAAGAATCCCACACACATGCAAACACACACCCCTTACTTAAAAGAACTCTGTTCCTGCATTTGCCCGGGAATCAGAGCCAGGCCTCCTGTGTGGCAGGCGAGAATGGATGATGGAAGAGACTTTTTAACTTTTACTCCTCCCATTTGGAGTGAGGGGGAGATGAAAATCTTATCGGCACCCTAGATTACCCTTTGTGAGTATAGTGGTTTACCACAGGGAGCGCACATGCTCAAGCGCGTGGGCACACAACTCGAGTTTCTCTTCATAGACGCATAAATCTTTCGCCTTTTACTAAAGATTTCCATGGAGGGGAACCTTTCCGAGTGACCTGTATTTTTGGGTGCTCTGCTCACAGCAGAGCTGCACTGCAGTTTCAATAGCAGACTAAATCTGACCACACACCAATGTGCATTGGAGCAAAGCGTGCTTTCTCGTGGACCGTGTTTGCAGCCTTTGCGCTTCCTGTGTCGCAACTTCACATTTTTTTTCAGCCAGCATGGAAAGACAGCACTCTCATGACATGATGGGATCCAAACCTTGGGCTTCAGCCACTTTGGCCCTGTCAGTGACTCATGTACTTCCAGCATTCTTTTCTGCTCACAACAGAGCTGTATTGGAGTGTCAAGAGTAAAACTGGCCACCAGCCAATGGGCGGTGGAACGAAGCGCGCCTCACCACGTTCTGTACTTGCGGACTTTGCGCTTTCTGCGTCGCAGCTCCAGATTTCTTTAGCCCGCATGGAAAGACAGCACTCTCTCGTACATGACGGGATACAAACAAAGATGGCTTCAGCTCCTTTTGCCCTATCAGTGACTTGTGCATTTCAAGCATTCTTTTCAGATGGCTAAAAGCTGGAGTCGGACACTTGCGTTGGTGGTATAGTGGTGAGCATAGCTGGCTTCCAAGCAGTTGACCCGGGTTCGATTCCCGGCCAACGCATTTGTTTTGGCTCTGGTTGACGTTGAAGCAGAACTCCTTCTGTGACCTCTGTCAGCACCAAAATCTTTTGGATGAGTCGTTCAGCAGCAGCAAAGAGCTGGGTCTCCCCGTCGGGGAATCGAACCCCGGTCTTCCGCGTGACAGGCGGAGATACTGTCCACTATACTAACGAGGAGCCGTACCCAGTGTTCTTCGCCCCCAGCCGCCTTGACTTCACCGACATCAGCATAAGGAGCCACTACTCCATGAAAAAAACAAATCAACCTGCCTTGATCTTATTGAGTCTCCCAATATCTTGAATGCTACACATTACAGGGGGTCCTCATTTGGACCACTTTACTATTATTACTATTTTTTTTACTTTTCATAATGGGAACATGAAAAAAAAGGATGGGAAATCATGTGGCAGTAACATCGCATTTACGTGGATCATATCGCCCACTGCTAGAATTCTACCACTGAACCACCAATGCTCGGAAAGGAGGGAGAACGTTTGGAATTAACACAGCATTTACGAGTATATTGCCCACTGCTAAACTTCGTCAACCTATAGATAAAGTGAACAAGTTTTATAGGCATTTGACGAATATAGACGGACTAATGAGTTTCTGAAAAGATTCGGCAGGGAACGGGGGTGGGTCGGTATGCAAAGGTTGGAGCTCCTTCAAGTAAATCAGGCTTCATTTTAAAGAACCTTACACACATGCAAGCACACACACAACTTAATTAAAAGGACTCTGTTCCTGCATTGGCCGGGAATCGGACCCGGGTCTCCCGCGTGGCAGGCGAGAATTCTACCACTGAACCACCAATGCTCGGCTGGGAGAACTTCGGCCTTCACATTGCCCTGGATTTAGTAATGGTGCGTAACTGTTACACGTCAAATCCAGGGAAAGGGGGGTTGGGTCAATATGCAAAGTTTGGAGCTCCTTCTAGCAAATCAGGCTTGGCCTTCAAGGCTCATTTTAAAGAATCCCACACACATGCAAACACACACCCCTTACTTAAAAGAACTCTGTTCCTGCATTTGCCCGGGAATCAGAGCCAGGCCTCCTGTGTGGCAGGCGAGAATGGATGATGGAAGAGACTTTTTAACTTTTACTCCTCCCATTTGGAGTGAGGGGGAGATGAAAATCTTATCGGCACCCTAGATTACCCTTTGTGAGTATAGTGGTTTACCACAGGGAGCGCACATGCTCAAGCGCGTGGGCACACAACTCGAGTTTCTCTTCATAGACGCATAAATCTTTCGCCTTTTACTAAAGATTTCCGTGGAGGGGAACCTTTCCGAGTGACCTGTATTTTTGGGTGCTCTGCTCACAGCAGAGCTGCACTGCAGTTTCAATAGCAGACTAAATCTGACCACACACCAATGTGCATTGGAGCAAAGCGTGCTTTCTCGTGGACCGTGTTTGCAGCCTTTGCGCTTCCTGTGTCGCAACTTCACATTTTTTTTCAGCCAGCATGGAAAGACAGCACTCTCATGACATGATGGGATCCAAACCTTGGGCTTCAGCCACTTTGGCCCTGTCAGTGACTCATGTACTTCCAGCATTCTTTTCTGCTCACAACAGAGCTGTATTGGAGTGTCAAGAGTAAAACTGGCCACCAGCCAATGGGCGGTGGAACGAAGCGCGCCTCACCACGTTCTGTACTTGCGGACTTTGCGCTTTCTGCGTCGCAGCTCCAGATTTCTTTAGCCCGAATGGAAAGACAGCACTCTCTCGTACATGACGGGATACAAACAAAGATGGCTTCAGCTCCTTTTGCCCTATCAGTGACTTGTGCATTTCAAGCATTCTTTTCAGATGGCTAAAAGCTGGAGTCGGGCACTTGCGTTGGTGGTATAGTGGTGAGCATAGCTGCCTTCCAAGCAGTTGACCCGGGTTCGATTCCCGGCCAACGCATTTGTTTTGGCTCTGGTTGACGTTGAAGCAGAACTCCTTCTGTGACCTCTGTCAGCACCAAAATCTTTTGGATGAGTCGTTCAGCAGCAGCAAAGAGCTGGGTCTCCCCGTCGGGGAATCGAACCCCGGTCTTCCGCGTGACAGGCGGAGATACTGTCCACTATACTAACGAGGAGCCGTACCCAGTGTTCTTCGCCCCCAGCCGCCTTGACTTCACCGACATCAGCATAAGGAGCCACTACTCCATGAAAAAAAACAAATCAACCTGCCTTGATCTTATTGAGTCTCCCAATATCTTGAATGCTACACATTACAGGGGGTCCTCATTTGGACCACTTTACTATTATTACTATTTTTTTTACTTTTCATAATGGGAACATGAAAAAAAAGGATGGGAAATCATGTGGCAGTAACATCGCATTTACGTGGATCATATCGCCCACTGCTAGAATTCTACCACTGAACCACCAATGCTCGGAAAGGAGGGAGAACGTTTGGAATTAACACCGCATTTACGAGTATATTGCCCACTGCTAAACTTCGTCAACCTATAGATAAAGTGAACAAGTTTTATAGGCATTTGACGAATATAGACGGACTAATGAGTTTCTGAAAAGATTCGGCAGGGAACGGGGGTGGGTCGGTATGCAAAGGTTGGAGCTCCTTCAAGTAAATCAGGCTTCATTTTAAAGAACCTTACACACATGCAAGCACACACACAACTTAATTAAAAGGACTCCGTTCCTGCATTGGCCGGGAATCGGACCCGGGTCTCCCGCGTGGCAGGCGAGAATTCTACCACTGAACCACCAATGCTCGGCTGGGAGAACTTCGGCCTTCACATTGCCCTGGATTTAGTAATGGTGCGTAACTGTTACACGTCAAATCCAGGGAAAGGGGGGTTGGGTCAATATGCAAAGTTTGGAGCTCCTTCTAGCAAATCAGGCTTGGCCTTCAAGGCTCATTTTAAAGAATCCCACACACATGCAAACACACACCCCTTACTTAAAAGAACTCTGTTCCTGCATTTGCCCGGGAATCAGAGCCAGGCCTCCTGTGTGGCAGGCGAGAATGGATGATGGAAGAGACTTTTTAACTTTTACTCCTCCCATTTGGAGTGAGGGGGAGATGAAAATCTTATCGGCACCCTAGATTACCCTTTGTGAGTATAGTGGTTTACCACAGGGAGCGCACATGCTCAAGCGCGTGGGCACACAACTCGAGTTTCTCTTCATAGACGCATAAATCTTTCGCCTTTTACTAAAGATTTCCGTGGAGGGGAACCTTTCCGAGTGACCTGTATTTTTGGGTGCTCTGCTCACAGCAGAGCTGCACTGCAGTTTCAATAGCAGACTAAATCTGACCACACACCAATGTGCATTGGAGCAAAGCGTGCTTTCTCGTGGACCGTGTTTGCAGCCTTTGCGCTTCCTGTGTCGCAACTTCACATTTTTTTTCAGCCAGCATGGAAAGACAGCACTCTCATGACATGATGGGATCCAAACCTTGGGCTTCAGCCACTTTGGCCCTGTCAGTGACTCATGTACTTCCAGCATTCTTTTCTGCTCACAACAGAGCTGTATTGGAGTGTCAAGAGTAAAACTGGCCACCAGCCAATGGGCGGTAGAACGAAGCGCGCCTCACCACGTTCTGTACTTGCGGACTTTGCGCTTTCTGCGTCGCAGCTCCAGATTTCTTTAGCCCGCATGGAAAGACAGCACTCTCTCGTACATGACGGGATACAAACAAAGATGGCTTCAGCTCCTTTTGCCCTATCAGTGACTTGTGCATTTCAAGCATTCTTTTCAGATGGCTAAAAGCTGGAGTCGGGCACTTGCGTTGGTGGTATAGTGGTGAGCATAGCTGCCTTCCAAGCAGTTGACCCGGGTTCGATTCCCGGCCAACGCATTTGTTTTGGCTCTGGTTGACGTTGAAGCAGAACTCCTTCTGTGACCTCTGTCAGCACCAAAATCTTTTGGATGAGTCGTTCAGCAGCAGCAAAGAGCTGGGTCTCCCCGTCGGGGAATCGAACCCCGGTCTTCCGCGTGACAGGCGGAGATACTGTCCACTATACTAACGAGGAGCTGTACCCAGTGTTCTTCGCCCCCAGCCACCTTGACTTCACCGACATCAGCATAAGGAGCCACTACTCCATGAAAAAAAAACAAATCAACCTGCCTTGATCTTATTGAGTCTCCCAATATCTTGAATGCTACACATTACAGGGGGTCCTCATTTGGACCACTTTACTATTATTACTATTTTTTTTACTTTTCATAATGGGAACATGAAAAAAAAGGATGGGAAATCATGTGGCAGTAACATCGCATTTACGTGGATCATATCGCCCACTGCTAGAATTCTACCACTGAACCACCAATGCTCGGAAAGGAGGGAGAACGTTTGGAATTAACACCGCATTTACGAGTATATTGCCCACTGCTAAACTTCGTCAACCTATAGATAAAGTGAACAAGTTTTATAGGCATTTGACGAATATAGACGGACTAATGAGTTTCTGAAAAGATTCGGCAGGAAACGGGGGTGGGTCGGTATGCAAAGGTTGGAGCTCCTTCAAGTAAATCAGGCTTCATTTTAAAGAACCTTACACACATGCAAGCACACACACAACTTAATTAAAAGGACTCCGTTCCTGCATTGGCCGGGAATCGGACCCGGGTCTCCCGCGTGGCAGGCGAGAATTCTACCACTGAACCACCAATGCTCGGCTGGGAGAACTTCGGCCTTCACATTGCCCTGGATTTAGTAATGGTGCGTAACTGTTACACGTCAAATCCAGGGAAAGGGGGGTTGGGTCAATATGCAAAGTTTGGAGCTCCTTCTAGCAAATCAGGCTTGGCCTTCAAGGCTCATTTTAAAGAATCCCACACACATGCAAACACACACCCCTTACTTAAAAGAACTCTGTTCCTGCATTTGCCCGGGAATCAGAGCCAGGCCTCCTGTGTGGCAGGCGAGAATGGATGATGGAAGAGACTTTTTAACTTTTACTCCTCCCATTTGGAGTGAGGGGGAGATGAAAATCTTATCGGCACCCTAGATTACCCTTTGTGAGTATAGTGGTTTACCACAGGGAGCGCACATGCTCAAGCGCGTGGGCACACAACTCGAGTTTCTCTTCATAGACGCATAAATCTTTCGCCTTTTACTAAAGATTTCCGTGGAGGGGAACCTTTCCGAGTGACCTGTATTTTTGGGTGCTCTGCTCACAGCAGAGCTGCACTGCAGTTTCAATAGCAGACTAAATCTGACCACACACCAATGTGCATTGGAGCAAAGCGTGCTTTCTCGTGGACCGTGTTTGCAGCCTTTGCGCTTCCTGTGTCGCAACTTCACATTTTTTTTCAGCCAGCATGGAAAGACAGCACTCTCATGACATGATGGGATCCAAACCTTGGGCTTCAGCCACTTTGGCCCTGTCAGTGACTCATGTACTTCCAGCATTCTTTTCTGCTCACAACAGAGCTGTATTGGAGTGTCAAGAGTAAAACTGGCCACCAGCCAATGGGCGGTGGAACGAAGCGCGCCTCACCACGTTCTGTACTTGCGGACTTTGCGCTTTCTGCGTCGCAGCTCCAGATTTCTTTAGCCCGCATGGAAAGACAGCACTCTCTCGTACATGACGGGATACAAACAAAGATGGCTTCAGCTCCTTTTGCCCTATCAGTGACTTGTGCATTTCAAGCATTCTTTTCAGATGGCTAAAAGCTGGAGTCGGACACTTGCGTTGGTGGTATAGTGGTGAGCATAGCTGGCTTCCAAGCAGTTGACCCGGGTTCGATTCCCGGCCAACGCATTTGTTTTGGCTCTGGTTGACGTTGAAGCAGAACTCCTTCTGTGACCTCTGTCAGCACCAAAATCTTTTGGATGAGTCGTTCAGCAGCAGCAAAGAGCTGGGTCTCCCCGTCGGGGAATCGAACCCCGGTCTTCCGCGTGACAGGCGGAGATACTGTCCACTATACTAACGAGGAGCCGTACCCAGTGTTCTTCGCCCCCAGCCGCCTTGACTTCACCGACATCAGCATAAGGAGCCACTACTCCATGAAAAAAAACAAATCAACCTGCCTTGATCTTATTGAGTCTCCCAATATCTTGAATGCTACACATTACAGGGGGTCCTCATTTGGACCACTTTACTATTATTACTATTTTTTTTACTTTTCATAATGGGAACATGAAAAAAAAGGATGGGAAATCATGTGGCAGTAACATCACATTTACGTGGATCATATCGCCCACTGCTAGAATTCTACCACTGAACCACCAATGCTCGGAAAGGAGGGAGAACGTTTGGAATTAACACCGCATTGACGAGTATATTGCCCACTGCTAAACTTCGTCAACCTATAGATAAAGTGAACAAGTTTTATAGGCATTTGACGAATATAGACGGACTAATGAGTTTCTGAAAAGATTCGGCAGGGAACGGGGGTGGGTCGGTATGCAAAGGTTGGAGCTCCTTCAAGTAAATCAGGCTTCATTTTAAAGAACCTTACACACATGCAAGCACACACACAACTTAATTAAAAGGACTCCGTTCCTGCATTGGCCGGGAATCGGACCCGGGTCTCCCGCGTGGCAGGCGAGAATTCTACCACTGAACCACCAATGCTCGGCTGGGAGAACTTCGGCCTTCACATTGCCCTGGATTTAGTAATGGTGCGTAACTGTTACACGTCAAATCCAGGGAAAGGGGGGTTGGGTCAATATGCAAAGTTTGGAGCTCCTTCTAGCAAATCAGGCTTGGCCTTCAAGGCTCATTTTAAAGAATCCCACACACATGCAAACACACACCCCTTACTTAAAAGAACTCTGTTCCTGCATTTGCCCGGGAATCAGAGCCAGGCCTCCTGTGTGGCAGGCGAGAATGGATGATGGAAGAGACTTTTTAACTTTTACTCCTCCCATTTGGAGTGAGGGGGAGATGAAAATCTTATCGGCACCCTAGATTACCCTTTGTGAGTATAGTGGTTTACCACAGGGAGCGCACATGCTCAAGCGCGTGGGCACACAACTCGAGTTTCTCTTCATAGACGCATAAATCTTTCGCCTTTTACTAAAGATTTCCGTGGAGGGGAACCTTTCCGAGTGACCTGTATTTTTGGGTGCTCTGCTCACAGCAGAGCTGCACTGCAGTTTCAATAGCAGACCAAATCTGACCACACACCAATGTGCATTGGAGCAAAGCGTGCTTTCTCGTGGACCGTGTTTGCAGCCTTTGCGCTTCCTGTGTCGCAACTTCACATTTTTTTTCAGCCAGCATGGAAAGACAGCACTCTCATGACATGATGGGATCCAAACCTTGGGCTTCAGCCACTTTGGCCCTGTCAGTGACTCATGTACTTCCAGCATTCTTTTCTGCTCACAACAGAGCTGTATTGGAGTGTCAAGAGTAAAACTGGCCACCAGCCAATGGGCGGTAGAACGAAGCGCGCCTCACCACGTTCTGTACTTGCGGACTTTGCGCTTTCTGCGTCGCAGCTCCAGATTTCTTTAGCCCGCATGGAAAGACAGCACTCTCTCGTACATGACGGGATACAAACAAAGATGGCTTCAGCTCCTTTTGCCCTATCAGTGACTTGTGCATTTCAAGCATTCTTTTCAGATGGCTAAAAGCTGGAGTCGGGCACTTGCGTTGGTGGTATAGTGGTGAGCATAGCTGCCTTCCAAGCAGTTGACCCGGGTTCGATTCCCGGCCAACGCATTTGTTTTGGCTCTGGTTGACGTTGAAGCAGAACTCCTTCTGTGACCTCTGTCAGCACCAAAATCTTTTGGATGAGTCGTTCAGCAGCAGCAAAGAGCTGGGTCTCCCCGTCGGGGAATCGAACCCCGGTCTTCCGCGTGACAGGCGGAGATACTGTCCACTATACTAACGAGGAGCTGTACCCAGTGTTCTTCGCCCCCAGCCACCTTGACTTCACCGACATCAGCATAAGGAGCCACTACTCCATGAAAAAAAAACAAATCAACCTGCCTTGATCTTATTGAGTCTCCCAATATCTTGAATGCTACACATTACAGGGGGTCCTCATTTGGACCACTTTACTATTATTACTATTTTTTTTACTTTTCATAATGGGAACATGAAAAAAAAGGATGGGAAATCATGTGGCAGTAACATCGCATTTACGTGGATCATATCGCCCACTGCTAGAATTCTACCACTGAACCACCAATGCTCGGAAAGGAGGGAGAACGTTTGGAATTAACACCGCATTTACGAGTATATTGCCCACTGCTAAACTTCGTCAACCTATAGATAAAGTGAACAAGTTTTATAGGCATTTGACGAATATAGACGGACTAATGAGTTTCTGAAAAGATTCGGCAGGAAACGGGGGTGGGTCGGTATGCAAAGGTTGGAGCTCCTTCAAGTAAATCAGGCTTCATTTTAAAGAACCTTACACACATGCAAGCACACACACAACTTAATTAAAAGGACTCCGTTCCTGCATTGGCCGGGAATCGGACCCGGGTCTCCCGCGTGGCAGGCGAGAATTCTACCACTGAACCACCAATGCTCGGCTGGGAGAACTTCGGCCTTCACATTGCCCTGGATTTAGTAATGGTGCGTAACTGTTACACGTCAAATCCAGGGAAAGGGGGGTTGGGTCAATATGCAAAGTTTGGAGCTCCTTCTAGCAAATCAGGCTTGGCCTTCAAGGCTCATTTTAAAGAATCCCACACACATGCAAACACACACCCCTTACTTAAAAGAACTCTGTTCCTGCATTTGCCCGGGAATCAGAGCCAGGCCTCCTGTGTGGCAGGCGAGAATGGATGATGGAAGAGACTTTTTAACTTTTACTCCTCCCATTTGGAGTGAGGGGGAGATGAAAATCTTATCGGCACCCTAGATTACCCTTTGTGAGTATAGTGGTTTACCACAGGGAGCGCACATGCTCAAGCGCGTGGGCACACAACTCGAGTTTCTCTTCATAGACGCATAAATCTTTCGCCTTTTACTAAAGATTTCCATGGAGGGGAACCTTTCCGAGTGACCTGTATTTTTGGGTGCTCTGCTCACAGCAGAGCTGCACTGCAGTTTCAATAGCAGACTAAATCTGACCACACACCAATGTGCATTGGAGCAAAGCGTGCTTTCTCGTGGACCGTGTTTGCAGCCTTTGCGCTTCCTGTGTCGCAACTTCACATTTTTTTTCAGCCAGCATGGAAAGACAGCACTCTCATGACATGATGGGATCCAAACCTTGGGCTTCAGCCACTTTGGCCCTGTCAGTGACTCATGTACTTCCAGCATTCTTTTCTGCTCACAACAGAGCTGTATTGGAGTGTCAAGAGTAAAACTGGCCACCAGCCAATGGGCGGTGGAACGAAGCGCGCCTCACCACGTTCTGTACTTGCGGACTTTGCGCTTTCTGCGTCGCAGCTCCAGATTTCTTTAGCCCGCATGGAAAGACAGCACTCTCTCGTACATGACGGGATACAAACAAAGATGGCTTCAGCTCCTTTTGCCCTATCAGTGACTTGTGCATTTCAAGCATTCTTTTCAGATGGCTAAAAGCTGGAGTCGGACACTTGCGTTGGTGGTATAGTGGTGAGCATAGCTGGCTTCCAAGCAGTTGACCCGGGTTCGATTCCCGGCCAACGCATTTGTTTTGGCTCTGGTTGACGTTGAAGCAGAACTCCTTCTGTGACCTCTGTCAGCACCAAAATCTTTTGGATGAGTCGTTCAGCAGCAGCAAAGAGCTGGGTCTCCCCGTCGGGGAATCGAACCCCGGTCTTCCGCGTGACAGGCGGAGATACTGTCCACTATACTAACGAGGAGCCGTACCCAGTGTTCTTCGCCCCCAGCCGCCTTGACTTCACCGACATCAGCATAAGGAGCCACTACTCCATGAAAAAAAACAAATCAACCTGCCTTGATCTTATTGAGTCTCCCAATATCTTGAATGCTACACATTACAGGGGGGTCCTCATTTGGACCACTTTACTATTATTACTATTTTTTTTACTTTTCATAATGGGAACATGAAAAAAAAGGATGGGAAATCATGTGGCAGTAACATCGCATTTACGTGGATCATATCGCCCACTGCTAGAATTCTACCACTGAACCACCAATGCTCGGAAAGGAGGGAGAACGTTTGGAATTAACACCGCATTTACGAGTATATTGCCCACTGCTAAACTTCGTCAACCTATAGATAAAGTGAACAAGTTTTATAGGCATTTGACGAATATAGACGGACTAATGAGTTTCTGAAAAGATTCGGCAGGGAACGGGGGTGGGTCGGTATGCAAAGGTTGGAGCTCCTTCAAGTAAATCAGGCTTCATTTTAAAGAACCTTACACACATGCAAGCACACACACAACTTAATTAAAAGGACTCCGTTCCTGCATTGGCCGGGAATCGGACCCGGGTCTCCCGCGTGGCAGGCGAGAATTCTACCACTGAACCACCAATGCTCGGCTGGGAGAACTTCGGCCTTCACATTGCCCTGGATTTAGTAATGGTGCGTAACTGTTACACGTCAAATCCAGGGAAAGGGGGGTTGGGTCAATATGCAAAGTTTGGAGCTCCTTCTAGCAAATCAGGCTTGGCCTTCAAGGCTCATTTTAAAGAATCCCACACACATGCAAACACACACCCCTTACTTAAAAGAACTCTGTTCCTGCATTTGCCCGGGAATCAGAGCCAGGCCTCCTGTGTGGCAGGCGAGAATGGATGATGGAAGAGACTTTTTAACTTTTACTCCTCCCATTTGGAGTGAGGGGGAGATGAAAATCTTATCGGCACCCTAGATTACCCTTTGTGAGTATAGTGGTTTACCACAGGGAGCGCACATGCTCAAGCGCGTGGGCACACAACTCGAGTTTCTCTTCATAGACGCATAAATCTTTCGCCTTTTACTAAAGATTTCCGTGGAGGGGAACCTTTCCGAGTGACCTGTATTTTTGGGTGCTCTGCTCACAGCAGAGCTGCACTGCAGTTTCAATAGCAGACTAAATCTGACCACACACCAATGTGCATTGGAGCAAAGCGTGCTTTCTCGTGGACCGTGTTTGCAGCCTTTGCGCTTCCTGTGTCGCAACTTCACATTTTTTTTCAGCCAGCATGGAAAGACAGCACTCTCATGACATGATGGGATCCAAACCTTGGGCTTCAGCCACTTTGGCCCTGTCAGTGACTCATGTACTTCCAGCATTCTTTTCTGCTCACAACAGAGCTGTATTGGAGTGTCAAGAGTAAAACTGGCCACCAGCCAATGGGCGGTGGAACGAAGCGCGCCTCACCACGTTCTGTACTTGCGGACTTTGCGCTTTCTGCGTCGCAGCTCCAGATTTCTTTAGCCCGCATGGAAAGACAGCACTCTCTCGTACATGACGGGATACAAACAAAGATGGCTTCAGCTCCTTTTGCCCTATCAGTGACTTGTGCATTTCAAGCATTCTTTTCAGATGGCTAAAAGCTGGAGTCGGACACTTGCGTTGGTGGTATAGTGGTGAGCATAGCTGGCTTCCAAGCAGTTGACCCGGGTTCGATTCCCGGCCAACGCATTTGTTTTGGCTCTGGTTGACGTTGAAGCAGAACTCCTTCTGTGACCTCTGTCAGCACCAAAATCTTTTGGATGAGTCGTTCAGCAGCAGCAAAGAGCTGGGTCTCCCCGTCGGGGAATCGAACCCCGGTCTTCCGCGTGACAGGCGGAGATACTGTCCACTATACTAACGAGGAGCCGTACCCAGTGTTCTTCGCCCCCAGCCGCCTTGACTTCACCGACATCAGCATAAGGAGCCACTACTCCATGAAAAAAACAAATCAACCTGCCTTGATCTTATTGAGTCTCCCAATATCTTGAATGCTACACATTACAGGGGGTCCTCATTTGGACCACTTTACTATTATTACTATTTTTTTTACTTTTCATAATGGGAACATGAAAAAAAAGGATGGGAAATCATGTGGCAGTAACATCGCATTTACGTGGATCATATCGCCCACTGCTAGAATTCTACCACTGAACCACCAATGCTCGGAAAGGAGGGAGAACGTTTGGAATTAACACAGCATTTACGAGTATATTGCCCACTGCTAAACTTCGTCAACCTATAGATAAAGTGAACAAGTTTTATAGGCATTTGACGAATATAGACGGACTAATGAGTTTCTGAAAAGATTCGGCAGGGAACGGGGGTGGGTCGGTATGCAAAGGTTGGAGCTCCTTCAAGTAAATCAGGCTTCATTTTAAAGAACCTTACACACATGCAAGCACACACACAACTTAATTAAAAGGACTCCGTTCCTGCATTGGCCGGGAATCGGACCCGGGTCTCCCGCGTGGCAGGCGAGAATTCTACCACTGAACCACCAATGCTCGGCTGGGAGAACTTCGGCCTTCACATTGCCCTGGATTTAGTAATGGTGCGTAACTGTTACACGTCAAATCCAGGGAAAGGGGGGTTGGGTCAATATGCAAAGTTTGGAGCTCCTTCTAGCAAATCAGGCTTGGCCTTCAAGGCTCATTTTAAAGAATCCCACACACATGCAAACACACACCCCTTACTTAAAAGAACTCTGTTCCTGCATTTGCCCGGGAATCAGAGCCAGGCCTCCTGTGTGGCAGGCGAGAATGGATGATGGAAGAGACTTTTTAACTTTTACTCCTCCCATTTGGAGTGAGGGGGAGATGAAAATCTTATCGGCACCCTAGATTACCCTTTGTGAGTATAGTGGTTTACCACAGGGAGCGCACATGCTCAAGCGCGTGGGCACACAACTCGAGTTTCTCTTCATAGACGCATAAATCTTTCGCCTTTTACTAAAGATTTCCATGGAGGGGAACCTTTCCGAGTGACCTGTATTTTTGGGTGCTCTGCTCACAGCAGAGCTGCACTGCAGTTTCAATAGCAGACTAAATCTGACCACACACCAATGTGCATTGGAGCAAAGCGTGCTTTCTCGTGGACCGTGTTTGCAGCCTTTGCGCTTCCTGTGTCGCAACTTCACATTTTTTTTCAGCCAGCATGGAAAGACAGCACTCTCATGACATGATGGGATCCAAACCTTGGGCTTCAGCCACTTTGGCCCTGTCAGTGACTCATGTACTTCCAGCATTCTTTTCTGCTCACAACAGAGCTGTATTGGAGTGTCAAGAGTAAAACTGGCCACCAGCCAATGGGCGGTGGAACGAAGCGCGCCTCACCACGTTCTGTACTTGCGGACTTTGCGCTTTCTGCGTCGCAGCTCCAGATTTCTTTAGCCCGCATGGAAAGACAGCACTCTCTCGTACATGACGGGATACAAACAAAGATGGCTTCAGCTCCTTTTGCCCTATCAGTGACTTGTGCATTTCAAGCATTCTTTTCAGATGGCTAAAAGCTGGAGTCGGACACTTGCGTTGGTGGTATAGTGGTGAGCATAGCTGGCTTCCAAGCAGTTGACCCGGGTTCGATTCCCGGCCAACGCATTTGTTTTGGCTCTGGTTGACGTTGAAGCAGAACTCCTTCTGTGACCTCTGTCAGCACCAAAATCTTTTGGATGAGTCGTTCAGCAGCAGCAAAGAGCTGGGTCTCCCCGTCGGGGAATCGAACCCCGGTCTTCCGCGTGACAGGCGGAGATACTGTCCACTATACTAACGAGGAGCCGTACCCAGTGTTCTTCGCCCCCAGCCGCCTTGACTTCACCGACATCAGCATAAGGAGCCACTACTCCATGAAAAAAAACAAATCAACCTGCCTTGATCTTATTGAGTCTCCCAATATCTTGAATGCTACACATTACAGGGGGGTCCTCATTTGGACCACTTTACTATTATTACTATTTTTTTTACTTTTCATAATGGGAACATGAAAAAAAAGGATGGGAAATCATGTGGCAGTAACATCGCATTTACGTGGATCATATCGCCCACTGCTAGAATTCTACCACTGAACCACCAATGCTCGGAAAGGAGGGAGAACGTTTGGAATTAACACCGCATTTACGAGTATATTGCCCACTGCTAAACTTCGTCAACCTATAGATAAAGTGAACAAGTTTTATAGGCATTTGACGAATATAGACGGACTAATGAGTTTCTGAAAAGATTCGGCAGGGAACGGGGGTGGGTCGGTATGCAAAGGTTGGAGCTCCTTCAAGTAAATCAGGCTTCATTTTAAAGAACCTTACACACATGCAAGCACACACACAACTTAATTAAAAGGACTCCGTTCCTGCATTGGCCGGGAATCGGACCCGGGTCTCCCGCGTGGCAGGCGAGAATTCTACCACTGAACCACCAATGCTCGGCTGGGAGAACTTCGGCCTTCACATTGCCCTGGATTTAGTAATGGTGCGTAACTGTTACACGTCAAATCCAGGGAAAGGGGGGTTGGGTCAATATGCAAAGTTTGGAGCTCCTTCTAGCAAATCAGGCTTGGCCTTCAAGGCTCATTTTAAAGAATCCCACACACATGCAAACACACACCCCTTACTTAAAAGAACTCTGTTCCTGCATTTGCCCGGGAATCAGAGCCAGGCCTCCTGTGTGGCAGGCGAGAATGGATGATGGAAGAGACTTTTTAACTTTTACTCCTCCCATTTGGAGTGAGGGGGAGATGAAAATCTTATCGGCACCCTAGATTACCCTTTGTGAGTATAGTGGTTTACCACAGGGAGCGCACATGCTCAAGCGCGTGGGCACACAACTCGAGTTTCTCTTCATAGACGCATAAATCTTTCGCCTTTTACTAAAGATTTCCGTGGAGGGGAACCTTTCCGAGTGACCTGTATTTTTGGGTGCTCTGCTCACAGCAGAGCTGCACTGCAGTTTCAATAGCAGACTAAATCTGACCACACACCAATGTGCATTGGAGCAAAGCGTGCTTTCTCGTGGACCGTGTTTGCAGCCTTTGCGCTTCCTGTGTCGCAACTTCACATTTTTTTTCAGCCAGCATGGAAAGACAGCACTCTCATGACATGATGGGATCCAAACCTTGGGCTTCAGCCACTTTGGCCCTGTCAGTGACTCATGTACTTCCAGCATTCTTTTCTGCTCACAACAGAGCTGTATTGGAGTGTCAAGAGTAAAACTGGCCACCAGCCAATGGGCGGTGGAACGAAGCGCGCCTCACCACGTTCTGTACTTGCGGACTTTGCGCTTTCTGCGTCGCAGCTCCAGATTTCTTTAGCCCGCATGGAAAGACAGCACTCTCTCGTACATGACGGGATACAAACAAAGATGGCTTCAGCTCCTTTTGCCCTATCAGTGACTTGTGCATTTCAAGCATTCTTTTCAGATGGCTAAAAGCTGGAGTCGGACACTTGCGTTGGTGGTATAGTGGTGAGCATAGCTGGCTTCCAAGCAGTTGACCCGGGTTCGATTCCCGGCCAACGCATTTGTTTTGGCTCTGGTTGACGTTGAAGCAGAACTCCTTCTGTGACCTCTGTCAGCACCAAAATCTTTTGGATGAGTCGTTCAGCAGCAGCAAAGAGCTGGGTCTCCCCGTCGGGGAATCGAACCCCGGTCTTCCGCGTGACAGGCGGAGATACTGTCCACTATACTAACGAGGAGCCGTACCCAGTGTTCTTCGCCCCCAGCCGCCTTGACTTCACCGACATCAGCATAAGGAGCCACTACTCCATGAAAAAAACAAATCAACCTGCCTTGATCTTATTGAGTCTCCCAATATCTTGAATGCTACACATTACAGGGGGTCCTCATTTGGACCACTTTACTATTATTACTATTTTTTTTACTTTTCATAATGGGAACATGAAAAAAAAGGATGGGAAATCATGTGGCAGTAACATCGCATTTACGTGGATCATATCGCCCACTGCTAGAATTCTACCACTGAACCACCAATGCTCGGAAAGGAGGGAGAACGTTTGGAATTAACACAGCATTTACGAGTATATTGCCCACTGCTAAACTTCGTCAACCTATAGATAAAGTGAACAAGTTTTATAGGCATTTGACGAATATAGACGGACTAATGAGTTTCTGAAAAGATTCGGCAGGGAACGGGGGTGGGTCGGTATGCAAAGGTTGGAGCTCCTTCAAGTAAATCAGGCTTCATTTTAAAGAACCTTACACACATGCAAGCACACACACAACTTAATTAAAAGGACTCCGTTCCTGCATTGGCCGGGAATCGGACCCGGGTCTCCCGCGTGGCAGGCGAGAATTCTACCACTGAACCACCAATGCTCGGCTGGGAGAACTTCGGCCTTCACATTGCCCTGGATTTAGTAATGGTGCGTAACTGTTACACGTCAAATCCAGGGAAAGGGGGGTTGGGTCAATATGCAAAGTTTGGAGCTCCTTCTAGCAAATCAGGCTTGGCCTTCAAGGCTCATTTTAAAGAATCCCACACACATGCAAACACACACCCCTTACTTAAAAGAACTCTGTTCCTGCATTTGCCCGGGAATCAGAGCCAGGCCTCCTGTGTGGCAGGCGAGAATGGATGATGGAAGAGACTTTTTAACTTTTACTCCTCCCATTTGGAGTGAGGGGGAGATGAAAATCTTATCGGCACCCTAGATTACCCTTTGTGAGTATAGTGGTTTACCACAGGGAGCGCACATGCTCAAGCGCGTGGGCACACAACTCGAGTTTCTCTTCATAGACGCATAAATCTTTCGCCTTTTACTAAAGATTTCCGTGGAGGGGAACCTTTCCGAGTGACCTGTATTTTTGGGTGCTCTGCTCACAGCAGAGCTGCACTGCAGTTTCAATAGCAGACTAAATCTGACCACACACCAATGTGCATTGGAGCAAAGCGTGCTTTCTCGTGGACCGTGTTTGCAGCCTTTGCGCTTCCTGTGTCGCAACTTCACATTTTTTTTCAGCCAGCATGGAAAGACAGCACTCTCATGACATGATGGGATCCAAACCTTGGGCTTCAGCCACTTTGGCCCTGTCAGTGACTCATGTACTTCCAGCATTCTTTTCTGCTCACAACAGAGCTGTATTGGAGTGTCAAGAGTAAAACTGGCCACCAGCCAATGGGCGGTGGAACGAAGCGCGCCTCACCACGTTCTGTACTTGCGGACTTTGCGCTTTCTGCGTCGCAGCTCCAGATTTCTTTAGCCCGAATGGAAAGACAGCACTCTCTCGTACATGACGGGATACAAACAAAGATGGCTTCAGCTCCTTTTGCCCTATCAGTGACTTGTGCATTTCAAGCATTCTTTTCAGATGGCTAAAAGCTGGAGTCGGGCACTTGCGTTGGTGGTATAGTGGTGAGCATAGCTGCCTTCCAAGCAGTTGACCCGGGTTCGATTCCCGGCCAACGCATTTGTTTTGGCTCTGGTTGACGTTGAAGCAGAACTCCTTCTGTGACCTCTGTCAGCACCAAAATCTTTTGGATGAGTCGTTCAGCAGCAGCAAAGAGCTGGGTCTCCCCGTCGGGGAATCGAACCCCGGTCTTCCGCGTGACAGGCGGAGATACTGTCCACTATACTAACGAGGAGCCGTACCCAGTGTTCTTCGCCCCCAGCCGCCTTGACTTCACCGACATCAGCATAAGGAGCCACTACTCCATGAAAAAAAACAAATCAACCTGCCTTGATCTTATTGAGTCTCCCAATATCTTGAATGCTACACATTACAGGGGGTCCTCATTTGGACCACTTTACTATTATTACTATTTTTTTTACTTTTCATAATGGGAACATGAAAAAAAAGGATGGGAAATCATGTGGCAGTAACATCACATTTACGTGGATCATATCGCCCACTGCTAGAATTCTACCACTGAACCACCAATGCTCGGAAAGGAGGGAGAACGTTTGGAATTAACACCGCATTTACGAGTATATTGCCCACTGCTAAACTTCGTCAACCTATAGATAAAGTGAACAAGTTTTATAGGCATTTGACGAATATAGACGGACTAATGAGTTTCTGAAAAGATTCGGCAGGGAACGGGGGTGGGTCGGTATGCAAAGGTTGGAGCTCCTTCAAGTAAATCAGGCTTCATTTTAAAGAACCTTACACACATGCAAGCACACACACAACTTAATTAAAAGGACTCCGTTCCTGCATTGGCCGGGAATCGGACCCGGGTCTCCCGCGTGGCAGGCGAGAATTCTACCACTGAACCACCAATGCTCGGCTGGGAGAACTTCGGCCTTCACATTGCCCTGGATTTAGTAATGGTGCGTAACTGTTACACGTCAAATCCAGGGAAAGGGGGGTTGGGTCAATATGCAAAGTTTGGAGCTCCTTCTAGCAAATCAGGCTTGGCCTTCAAGGCTCATTTTAAAGAATCCCACACACATGCAAACACACACCCCTTACTTAAAAGAACTCTGTTCCTGCATTTGCCCGGGAATCAGAGCCAGGCCTCCTGTGTGGCAGGCGAGAATGGATGATGGAAGAGACTTTTTAACTTTTACTCCTCCCATTTGGAGTGAGGGGGAGATGAAAATCTTATCGGCACCCTAGATTACCCTTTGTGAGTATAGTGGTTTACCACAGGGAGCGCACATGCTCAAGCGCGTGGGCACACAACTCGAGTTTCTCTTCATAGACGCATAAATCTTTCGCCTTTTACTAAAGATTTCCGTGGAGGGGAACCTTTCCGAGTGACCTGTATTTTTGGGTGCTCTGCTCACAGCAGAGCTGCACTGCAGTTTCAATAGCAGACTAAATCTGACCACACACCAATGTGCATTGGAGCAAAGCGTGCTTTCTCGTGGACCGTGTTTGCAGCCTTTGCGCTTCCTGTGTCGCAACTTCACATTTTTTTTCAGCCAGCATGGAAAGACAGCACTCTCATGACATGATGGGATCCAAACCTTGGGCTTCAGCCACTTTGGCCCTGTCAGTGACTCATGTACTTCCAGCATTCTTTTCTGCTCACAACAGAGCTGTATTGGAGTGTCAAGAGTAAAACTGGCCACCAGCCAATGGGCGGTAGAACGAAGCGCGCCTCACCACGTTCTGTACTTGCGGACTTTGCGCTTTCTGCGTCGCAGCTCCAGATTTCTTTAGCCCGCATGGAAAGACAGCACTCTCTCGTACATGACGGGATACAAACAAAGATGGCTTCAGCTCCTTTTGCCCTATCAGTGACTTGTGCATTTCAAGCATTCTTTTCAGATGGCTAAAAGCTGGAGTCGGGCACTTGCGTTGGTGGTATAGTGGTGAGCATAGCTGCCTTCCAAGCAGTTGACCCGGGTTCGATTCCCGGCCAACGCATTTGTTTTGGCTCTGGTTGACGTTGAAGCAGAACTCCTTCTGTGACCTCTGTCAGCACCAAAATCTTTTGGATGCAAAGCATTTTTGGATCCTGCATTTGCCCGGGAATCAGAGCCAGGCCTCCTGTGTGGCAGGCGAGAATGGATGATGGAAGAGACTTTTTAACTTTTACTCCTCCCATTTGGAGTGAGGGGGAGATGAAAATCTTATCGGCACCCTAGATTACCCTTTGTGAGTATAGTGGTTTACCACAGGGAGCGCACATGCTCAAGCGCGTGGGCACACAACTCGAGTTTCTCTTCATAGACGCATAAATCTTTCGCCTTTTACTAAAGATTTCCGTGGAGGGGAACCTTTCCGAGTGACCTGTATTTTTGGGTGCTCTGCTCACAGCAGAGCTGCACTGCAGTTTCAATAGCAGACTAAATCTGACCACACACCAATGTGCATTGGAGCAAAGCGTGCTTTCTCGTGGACCGTGTTTGCAGCCTTTGCGCTTCCTGTGTCGCAACTTCACATTTTTTTTCAGCCAGCATGGAAAGACAGCACTCTCATGACATGATGGGATCCAAACCTTGGGCTTCAGCCACTTTGGCCCTGTCAGTGACTCATGTACTTCCAGCATTCTTTTCTGCTCACAACAGAGCTGTATTGGAGTGTCAAGAGTAAAACTGGCCACCAGCCAATGGGCGGTAGAACGAAGCGCGCCTCACCACGTTCTGTACTTGCGGACTTTGCGCTTTCTGCGTCGCAGCTCCAGATTTCTTTAGCCCGCATGGAAAGACAGCACTCTCTCGTACATGACGGGATACAAACAAAGATGGCTTCAGCTCCTTTTGCCCTATCAGTGACTTGTGCATTTCAAGCATTCTTTTCAGATGGCTAAAAGCTGGAGTCGGGCACTTGCGTTGGTGGTATAGTGGTGAGCATAGCTGCCTTCCAAGCAGTTGACCCGGGTTCGATTCCCGGCCAACGCATTTGTTTTGGCTCTGGTTGACGTTGAAGCAGAACTCCTTCTGTGACCTCTGTCAGCACCAAAATCTTTTGGATGAGTCGTTCAGCAGCAGCAAAGAGCTGGGTCTCCCCGTCGGGGAATCGAACCCCGGTCTTCCGCGTGACAGGCGGAGATACTGTCCACTATACTAACGAGGAGCCGTACCCAGTGTTCTTCGCCCCCAGCCGCCTTGACTTCACCGACATCAGCATAAGGAGCCACTACTCCATGAAAAAAAACAAATCAACCTGCCTTGATCTTATTGAGTCTCCCAATATCTTGAATGCTACACATTACAGGGGGTCCTCATTTGGACCACTTTACTATTATTACTATTTTTTTTACTTTTCATAATGGGGACATGAAAAAAAAGGATGGGAAATCATGTGGCAGTAACATCGCATTTACGTGGATCATATCGCCCACTGCTAGAATTCTACCACTGAACCACCAATGCTCGGAAAGGAGGGAGAACGTTTGGAATTAACACCGCATTTACGAGTATATTGCCCACTGCTAAACTTCGTCAACCTATAGATAAAGTGAACAAGTTTTATAGGCATTTGACGAATATAGACGGACTAATGAGTTTCTGAAAAGATTCGGCAGGGAACGGGGGTGGGTCGGTATGCAAAGGTTGGAGCTCCTTCAAGTAAATCAGGCTTCATTTTAAAGAACCTTACACACATGCAAGCACACACACAACTTAATTAAAAGGACTCCGTTCCTGCATTGGCCGGGAATCGGACCCGGGTCTCCCGCGTGGCAGGCGAGAATTCTACCACTGAACCACCAATGCTCGGCTGGGAGAACTTCGGCCTTCACATTGCCCTGGATTTAGTAATGGTGCGTAACTGTTACACGTCAAATCCAGGGAAAGGGGGGTTGGGTCAATATGCAAAGTTTGGAGCTCCTTCTAGCAAATCAGGCTTGGCCTTCAAGGCTCATTTTAAAGAATCCCACACACATGCAAACACACACCCCTTACTTAAAAGAACTCTGTTCCTGCATTTGCCCGGGAATCAGAGCCAGGCCTCCTGTGTGGCAGGCGAGAATGGATGATGGAAGAGACTTTTTAACTTTTACTCCTCCCATTTGGAGTGAGGGGGAGATGAAAATCTTATCGGCACCCTAGATTACCCTTTGTGAGTATAGTGGTTTACCACAGGGAGCGCACATGCTCAAGCGCGTGGGCACACAACTCGAGTTTCTCTTCATAGACGCATAAATCTTTCGCCTTTTACTAAAGATTTCCGTGGAGGGGAACCTTTCCGAGTGACCTGTATTTTTGGGTGCTCTGCTCACAGCAGAGCTGCACTGCAGTTTCAATAGCAGACTAAATCTGACCACACACCAATGTGCATTGGAGCAAAGCGTGCTTTCTCGTGGACCGTGTTTGCAGCCTTTGCGCTTCCTGTGTCGCAACTTCACATTTTTTTTCAGCCAGCATGGAAAGACAGCACTCTCATGACATGATGGGATCCAAACCTTGGGCTTCAGCCACTTTGGCCCTGTCAGTGACTCATGTACTTCCAGCATTCTTTTCTGCTCACAACAGAGCTGTATTGGAGTGTCAAGAGTAAAACTGGCCACCAGCCAATGGGCGGTGGAACGAAGCGCGCCTCACCACGTTCTGTACTTGCGGACTTTGCGCTTTCTGCGTCGCAGCTCCAGATTTCTTTAGCCCGCATGGAAAGACAGCACTCTCTCGTACATGACGGGATACAAACAAAGATGGCTTCAGCTCCTTTTGCCCTATCAGTGACTTGTGCATTTCAAGCATTCTTTTCAGATGGCTAAAAGCTGGAGTCGGACACTTGCGTTGGTGGTATAGTGGTGAGCATAGCTGGCTTCCAAGCAGTTGACCCGGGTTCGATTCCCGGCCAACGCATTTGTTTTGGCTCTGGTTGACGTTGAAGCAGAACTCCTTCTGTGACCTCTGTCAGCACCAAAATCTTTTGGATGAGTCGTTCAGCAGCAGCAAAGAGCTGGGTCTCCCCGTCGGGGAATCGAACCCCGGTCTTCCGCGTGACAGGCGGAGATACTGTCCACTATACTAACGAGGAGCCGTACCCAGTGTTCTTCGCCCCCAGCCGCCTTGACTTCACCGACATCAGCATAAGGAGCCACTACTCCATGAAAAAAACAAATCAACCTGCCTTGATCTTATTGAGTCTCCCAATATCTTGAATGCTACACATTACAGGGGGTCCTCATTTGGACCACTTTACTATTATTACTATTTTTTTTACTTTTCATAATGGGAACATGAAAAAAAAGGATGGGAAATCATGTGGCAGTAACATCGCATTTACGTGGATCATATCGCCCACTGCTAGAATTCTACCACTGAACCACCAATGCTCGGAAAGGAGGGAGAACGTTTGGAATTAACACAGCATTTACGAGTATATTGCCCACTGCTAAACTTCGTCAACCTATAGATAAAGTGAACAAGTTTTATAGGCATTTGACGAATATAGACGGACTAATGAGTTTCTGAAAAGATTCGGCAGGGAACGGGGGTGGGTCGGTATGCAAAGGTTGGAGCTCCTTCAAGTAAATCAGGCTTCATTTTAAAGAACCTTACACACATGCAAGCACACACACAACTTAATTAAAAGGACTCCGTTCCTGCATTGGCCGGGAATCGGACCCGGGTCTCCCGCGTGGCAGGCGAGAATTCTACCACTGAACCACCAATGCTCGGCTGGGAGAACTTCGGCCTTCACATTGCCCTGGATTTAGTAATGGTGCGTAACTGTTACACGTCAAATCCAGGGAAAGGGGGGTTGGGTCAATATGCAAAGTTTGGAGCTCCTTCTAGCAAATCAGGCTTGGCCTTCAAGGCTCATTTTAAAGAATCCCACACACATGCAAACACACACCCCTTACTTAAAAGAACTCTGTTCCTGCATTTGCCCGGGAATCAGAGCCAGGCCTCCTGTGTGGCAGGCGAGAATGGATGATGGAAGAGACTTTTTAACTTTTACTCCTCCCATTTGGAGTGAGGGGGAGATGAAAATCTTATCGGCACCCTAGATTACCCTTTGTGAGTATAGTGGTTTACCACAGGGAGCGCACATGCTCAAGCGCGTGGGCACACAACTCGAGTTTCTCTTCATAGACGCATAAATCTTTCGCCTTTTACTAAAGATTTCCATGGAGGGGAACCTTTCCGAGTGACCTGTATTTTTGGGTGCTCTGCTCACAGCAGAGCTGCACTGCAGTTTCAATAGCAGACTAAATCTGACCACACACCAATGTGCATTGGAGCAAAGCGTGCTTTCTCGTGGACCGTGTTTGCAGCCTTTGCGCTTCCTGTGTCGCAACTTCACATTTTTTTTCAGCCAGCATGGAAAGACAGCACTCTCATGACATGATGGGATCCAAACCTTGGGCTTCAGCCACTTTGGCCCTGTCAGTGACTCATGTACTTCCAGCATTCTTTTCTGCTCACAACAGAGCTGTATTGGAGTGTCAAGAGTAAAACTGGCCACCAGCCAATGGGCGGTGGAACGAAGCGCGCCTCACCACGTTCTGTACTTGCGGACTTTGCGCTTTCTGCGTCGCAGCTCCAGATTTCTTTAGCCCGCATGGAAAGACAGCACTCTCTCGTACATGACGGGATACAAACAAAGATGGCTTCAGCTCCTTTTGCCCTATCAGTGACTTGTGCATTTCAAGCATTCTTTTCAGATGGCTAAAAGCTGGAGTCGGACACTTGCGTTGGTGGTATAGTGGTGAGCATAGCTGGCTTCCAAGCAGTTGACCCGGGTTCGATTCCCGGCCAACGCATTTGTTTTGGCTCTGGTTGACGTTGAAGCAGAACTCCTTCTGTGACCTCTGTCAGCACCAAAATCTTTTGGATGAGTCGTTCAGCAGCAGCAAAGAGCTGGGTCTCCCCGTCGGGGAATCGAACCCCGGTCTTCCGCGTGACAGGCGGAGATACTGTCCACTATACTAACGAGGAGCCGTACCCAGTGTTCTTCGCCCCCAGCCGCCTTGACTTCACCGACATCAGCATAAGGAGCCACTACTCCATGAAAAAAAACAAATCAACCTGCCTTGATCTTATTGAGTCTCCCAATATCTTGAATGCTACACATTACAGGGGGGTCCTCATTTGGACCACTTTACTATTATTACTATTTTTTTTACTTTTCATAATGGGAACATGAAAAAAAAGGATGGGAAATCATGTGGCAGTAACATCGCATTTACGTGGATCATATCGCCCACTGCTAGAATTCTACCACTGAACCACCAATGCTCGGAAAGGAGGGAGAACGTTTGGAATTAACACCGCATTTACGAGTATATTGCCCACTGCTAAACTTCGTCAACCTATAGATAAAGTGAACAAGTTTTATAGGCATTTGACGAATATAGACGGACTAATGAGTTTCTGAAAAGATTCGGCAGGGAACGGGGGTGGGTCGGTATGCAAAGGTTGGAGCTCCTTCAAGTAAATCAGGCTTCATTTTAAAGAACCTTACACACATGCAAGCACACACACAACTTAATTAAAAGGACTCCGTTCCTGCATTGGCCGGGAATCGGACCCGGGTCTCCCGCGTGGCAGGCGAGAATTCTACCACTGAACCACCAATGCTCGGCTGGGAGAACTTCGGCCTTCACATTGCCCTGGATTTAGTAATGGTGCGTAACTGTTACACGTCAAATCCAGGGAAAGGGGGGTTGGGTCAATATGCAAAGTTTGGAGCTCCTTCTAGCAAATCAGGCTTGGCCTTCAAGGCTCATTTTAAAGAATCCCACACACATGCAAACACACACCCCTTACTTAAAAGAACTCTGTTCCTGCATTTGCCCGGGAATCAGAGCCAGGCCTCCTGTGTGGCAGGCGAGAATGGATGATGGAAGAGACTTTTTAACTTTTACTCCTCCCATTTGGAGTGAGGGGGAGATGAAAATCTTATCGGCACCCTAGATTACCCTTTGTGAGTATAGTGGTTTACCACAGGGAGCGCACATGCTCAAGCGCGTGGGCACACAACTCGAGTTTCTCTTCATAGACGCATAAATCTTTCGCCTTTTACTAAAGATTTCCGTGGAGGGGAACCTTTCCGAGTGACCTGTATTTTTGGGTGCTCTGCTCACAGCAGAGCTGCACTGCAGTTTCAATAGCAGACTAAATCTGACCACACACCAATGTGCATTGGAGCAAAGCGTGCTTTCTCGTGGACCGTGTTTGCAGCCTTTGCGCTTCCTGTGTCGCAACTTCACATTTTTTTTCAGCCAGCATGGAAAGACAGCACTCTCATGACATGATGGGATCCAAACCTTGGGCTTCAGCCACTTTGGCCCTGTCAGTGACTCATGTACTTCCAGCATTCTTTTCTGCTCACAACAGAGCTGTATTGGAGTGTCAAGAGTAAAACTGGCCACCAGCCAATGGGCGGTGGAACGAAGCGCGCCTCACCACGTTCTGTACTTGCGGACTTTGCGCTTTCTGCGTCGCAGCTCCAGATTTCTTTAGCCCGCATGGAAAGACAGCACTCTCTCGTACATGACGGGATACAAACAAAGATGGCTTCAGCTCCTTTTGCCCTATCAGTGACTTGTGCATTTCAAGCATTCTTTTCAGATGGCTAAAAGCTGGAGTCGGACACTTGCGTTGGTGGTATAGTGGTGAGCATAGCTGGCTTCCAAGCAGTTGACCCGGGTTCGATTCCCGGCCAACGCATTTGTTTTGGCTCTGGTTGACGTTGAAGCAGAACTCCTTCTGTGACCTCTGTCAGCACCAAAATCTTTTGGATGAGTCGTTCAGCAGCAGCAAAGAGCTGGGTCTCCCCGTCGGGGAATCGAACCCCGGTCTTCCGCGTGACAGGCGGAGATACTGTCCACTATACTAACGAGGAGCCGTACCCAGTGTTCTTCGCCCCCAGCCGCCTTGACTTCACCGACATCAGCATAAGGAGCCACTACTCCATGAAAAAAACAAATCAACCTGCCTTGATCTTATTGAGTCTCCCAATATCTTGAATGCTACACATTACAGGGGGTCCTCATTTGGACCACTTTACTATTATTACTATTTTTTTTACTTTTCATAATGGGAACATGAAAAAAAAGGATGGGAAATCATGTGGCAGTAACATCGCATTTACGTGGATCATATCGCCCACTGCTAGAATTCTACCACTGAACCACCAATGCTCGGAAAGGAGGGAGAACGTTTGGAATTAACACAGCATTTACGAGTATATTGCCCACTGCTAAACTTCGTCAACCTATAGATAAAGTGAACAAGTTTTATAGGCATTTGACGAATATAGACGGACTAATGAGTTTCTGAAAAGATTCGGCAGGGAACGGGGGTGGGTCGGTATGCAAAGGTTGGAGCTCCTTCAAGTAAATCAGGCTTCATTTTAAAGAACCTTACACACATGCAAGCACACACACAACTTAATTAAAAGGACTCCGTTCCTGCATTGGCCGGGAATCGGACCCGGGTCTCCCGCGTGGCAGGCGAGAATTCTACCACTGAACCACCAATGCTCGGCTGGGAGAACTTCGGCCTTCACATTGCCCTGGATTTAGTAATGGTGCGTAACTGTTACACGTCAAATCCAGGGAAAGGGGGGTTGGGTCAATATGCAAAGTTTGGAGCTCCTTCTAGCAAATCAGGCTTGGCCTTCAAGGCTCATTTTAAAGAATCCCACACACATGCAAACACACACCCCTTACTTAAAAGAACTCTGTTCCTGCATTTGCCCGGGAATCAGAGCCAGGCCTCCTGTGTGGCAGGCGAGAATGGATGATGGAAGAGACTTTTTAACTTTTACTCCTCCCATTTGGAGTGAGGGGGAGATGAAAATCTTATCGGCACCCTAGATTACCCTTTGTGAGTATAGTGGTTTACCACAGGGAGCGCACATGCTCAAGCGCGTGGGCACACAACTCGAGTTTCTCTTCATAGACGCATAAATCTTTCGCCTTTTACTAAAGATTTCCGTGGAGGGGAACCTTTCCGAGTGACCTGTATTTTTGGGTGCTCTGCTCACAGCAGAGCTGCACTGCAGTTTCAATAGCAGACTAAATCTGACCACACACCAATGTGCATTGGAGCAAAGCGTGCTTTCTCGTGGACCGTGTTTGCAGCCTTTGCGCTTCCTGTGTCGCAACTTCACATTTTTTTTCAGCCAGCATGGAAAGACAGCACTCTCATGACATGATGGGATCCAAACCTTGGGCTTCAGCCACTTTGGCCCTGTCAGTGACTCATGTACTTCCAGCATTCTTTTCTGCTCACAACAGAGCTGTATTGGAGTGTCAAGAGTAAAACTGGCCACCAGCCAATGGGCGGTGGAACGAAGCGCGCCTCACCACGTTCTGTACTTGCGGACTTTGCGCTTTCTGCGTCGCAGCTCCAGATTTCTTTAGCCCGAATGGAAAGACAGCACTCTCTCGTACATGACGGGATACAAACAAAGATGGCTTCAGCTCCTTTTGCCCTATCAGTGACTTGTGCATTTCAAGCATTCTTTTCAGATGGCTAAAAGCTGGAGTCGGGCACTTGCGTTGGTGGTATAGTGGTGAGCATAGCTGCCTTCCAAGCAGTTGACCCGGGTTCGATTCCCGGCCAACGCATTTGTTTTGGCTCTGGTTGACGTTGAAGCAGAACTCCTTCTGTGACCTCTGTCAGCACCAAAATCTTTTGGATGAGTCGTTCAGCAGCAGCAAAGAGCTGGGTCTCCCCGTCGGGGAATCGAACCCCGGTCTTCCGCGTGACAGGCGGAGATACTGTCCACTATACTAACGAGGAGCCGTACCCAGTGTTCTTCGCCCCCAGCCGCCTTGACTTCACCGACATCAGCATAAGGAGCCACTACTCCATGAAAAAAAACAAATCAACCTGCCTTGATCTTATTGAGTCTCCCAATATCTTGAATGCTACACATTACAGGGGGTCCTCATTTGGACCACTTTACTATTATTACTATTTTTTTTACTTTTCATAATGGGAACATGAAAAAAAAGGATGGGAAATCATGTGGCAGTAACATCACATTTACGTGGATCATATCGCCCACTGCTAGAATTCTACCACTGAACCACCAATGCTCGGAAAGGAGGGAGAACGTTTGGAATTAACACCGCATTTACGAGTATATTGCCCACTGCTAAACTTCGTCAACCTATAGATAAAGTGAACAAGTTTTATAGGCATTTGACGAATATAGACGGACTAATGAGTTTCTGAAAAGATTCGGCAGGGAACGGGGGTGGGTCGGTATGCAAAGGTTGGAGCTCCTTCAAGTAAATCAGGCTTCATTTTAAAGAACCTTACACACATGCAAGCACACACACAACTTAATTAAAAGGACTCCGTTCCTGCATTGGCCGGGAATCGGACCCGGGTCTCCCGCGTGGCAGGCGAGAATTCTACCACTGAACCACCAATGCTCGGCTGGGAGAACTTCGGCCTTCACATTGCCCTGGATTTAGTAATGGTGCGTAACTGTTACACGTCAAATCCAGGGAAAGGGGGGTTGGGTCAATATGCAAAGTTTGGAGCTCCTTCTAGCAAATCAGGCTTGGCCTTCAAGGCTCATTTTAAAGAATCCCACACACATGCAAACACACACCCCTTACTTAAAAGAACTCTGTTCCTGCATTTGCCCGGGAATCAGAGCCAGGCCTCCTGTGTGGCAGGCGAGAATGGATGATGGAAGAGACTTTTTAACTTTTACTCCTCCCATTTGGAGTGAGGGGGAGATGAAAATCTTATCGGCACCCTAGATTACCCTTTGTGAGTATAGTGGTTTACCACAGGGAGCGCACATGCTCAAGCGCGTGGGCACACAACTCGAGTTTCTCTTCATAGACGCATAAATCTTTCGCCTTTTACTAAAGATTTCCGTGGAGGGGAACCTTTCCGAGTGACCTGTATTTTTGGGTGCTCTGCTCACAGCAGAGCTGCACTGCAGTTTCAATAGCAGACTAAATCTGACCACACACCAATGTGCATTGGAGCAAAGCGTGCTTTCTCGTGGACCGTGTTTGCAGCCTTTGCGCTTCCTGTGTCGCAACTTCACATTTTTTTTCAGCCAGCATGGAAAGACAGCACTCTCATGACATGATGGGATCCAAACCTTGGGCTTCAGCCACTTTGGCCCTGTCAGTGACTCATGTACTTCCAGCATTCTTTTCTGCTCACAACAGAGCTGTATTGGAGTGTCAAGAGTAAAACTGGCCACCAGCCAATGGGCGGTAGAACGAAGCGCGCCTCACCACGTTCTGTACTTGCGGACTTTGCGCTTTCTGCGTCGCAGCTCCAGATTTCTTTAGCCCGCATGGAAAGACAGCACTCTCTCGTACATGACGGGATACAAACAAAGATGGCTTCAGCTCCTTTTGCCCTATCAGTGACTTGTGCATTTCAAGCATTCTTTTCAGATGGCTAAAAGCTGGAGTCGGGCACTTGCGTTGGTGGTATAGTGGTGAGCATAGCTGCCTTCCAAGCAGTTGACCCGGGTTCGATTCCCGGCCAACGCATTTGTTTTGGCTCTGGTTGACGTTGAAGCAGAACTCCTTCTGTGACCTCTGTCAGCACCAAAATCTTTTGGATGCAAAGCATTTTTGGATCCTGCATTTGCCCGGGAATCAGAGCCAGGCCTCCTGTGTGGCAGGCGAGAATGGATGATGGAAGAGACTTTTTAACTTTTACTCCTCCCATTTGGAGTGAGGGGGAGATGAAAATCTTATCGGCACCCTAGATTACCCTTTGTGAGTATAGTGGTTTACCACAGGGAGCGCACATGCTCAAGCGCGTGGGCACACAACTCGAGTTTCTCTTCATAGACGCATAAATCTTTCGCCTTTTACTAAAGATTTCCGTGGAGGGGAACCTTTCCGAGTGACCTGTATTTTTGGGTGCTCTGCTCACAGCAGAGCTGCACTGCAGTTTCAATAGCAGACTAAATCTGACCACACACCAATGTGCATTGGAGCAAAGCGTGCTTTCTCGTGGACCGTGTTTGCAGCCTTTGCGCTTCCTGTGTCGCAACTTCACATTTTTTTTCAGCCAGCATGGAAAGACAGCACTCTCATGACATGATGGGATCCAAACCTTGGGCTTCAGCCACTTTGGCCCTGTCAGTGACTCATGTACTTCCAGCATTCTTTTCTGCTCACAACAGAGCTGTATTGGAGTGTCAAGAGTAAAACTGGCCACCAGCCAATGGGCGGTAGAACGAAGCGCGCCTCACCACGTTCTGTACTTGCGGACTTTGCGCTTTCTGCGTCGCAGCTCCAGATTTCTTTAGCCCGCATGGAAAGACAGCACTCTCTCGTACATGACGGGATACAAACAAAGATGGCTTCAGCTCCTTTTGCCCTATCAGTGACTTGTGCATTTCAAGCATTCTTTTCAGATGGCTAAAAGCTGGAGTCGGGCACTTGCGTTGGTGGTATAGTGGTGAGCATAGCTGCCTTCCAAGCAGTTGACCCGGGTTCGATTCCCGGCCAACGCATTTGTTTTGGCTCTGGTTGACGTTGAAGCAGAACTCCTTCTGTGACCTCTGTCAGCACCAAAATCTTTTGGATGAGTCGTTCAGCAGCAGCAAAGAGCTGGGTCTCCCCGTCGGGGAATCGAACCCCGGTCTTCCGCGTGACAGGCGGAGATACTGTCCACTATACTAACGAGGAGCCGTACCCAGTGTTCTTCGCCCCCAGCCGCCTTGACTTCACCGACATCAGCATAAGGAGCCACTACTCCATGAAAAAAAACAAATCAACCTGCCTTGATCTTATTGAGTCTCCCAATATCTTGAATGCTACACATTACAGGGGGTCCTCATTTGGACCACTTTACTATTATTACTATTTTTTTTACTTTTCATAATGGGGACATGAAAAAAAAGGATGGGAAATCATGTGGCAGTAACATCGCATTTACGTGGATCATATCGCCCACTGCTAGAATTCTACCACTGAACCACCAATGCTCGGAAAGGAGGGAGAACGTTTGGAATTAACACCGCATTTACGAGTATATTGCCCACTGCTAAACTTCGTCAACCTATAGATAAAGTGAACAAGTTTTATAGGCATTTGACGAATATAGACGGACTAATGAGTTTCTGAAAAGATTCGGCAGGGAACGGGGGTGGGTCGGTATGCAAAGGTTGGAGCTCCTTCAAGTAAATCAGGCTTCATTTTAAAGAACCTTACACACATGCAAGCACACACACAACTTAATTAAAAGGACTCCGTTCCTGCATTGGCCGGGAATCGGACCCGGGTCTCCCGCGTGGCAGGCGAGAATTCTACCACTGAACCACCAATGCTCGGCTGGGAGAACTTCGGCCTTCACATTGCCCTGGATTTAGTAATGGTGCGTAACTGTTACACGTCAAATCCAGGGAAAGGGGGGTTGGGTCAATATGCAAAGTTTGGAGCTCCTTCTAGCAAATCAGGCTTGGCCTTCAAGGCTCATTTTAAAGAATCCCACACACATGCAAACACACACCCCTTACTTAAAAGAACTCTGTTCCTGCATTTGCCCGGGAATCAGAGCCAGGCCTCCTGTGTGGCAGGCGAGAATGGATGATGGAAGAGACTTTTTAACTTTTACTCCTCCCATTTGGAGTGAGGGGGAGATGAAAATCTTATCGGCACCCTAGATTACCCTTTGTGAGTATAGTGGTTTACCACAGGGAGCGCACATGCTCAAGCGCGTGGGCACACAACTCGAGTTTCTCTTCATAGACGCATAAATCTTTCGCCTTTTACTAAAGATTTCCGTGGAGGGGAACCTTTCCGAGTGACCTGTATTTTTGGGTGCTCTGCTCACAGCAGAGCTGCACTGCAGTTTCAATAGCAGACTAAATCTGACCACACACCAATGTGCATTGGAGCAAAGCGTGCTTTCTCGTGGACCGTGTTTGCAGCCTTTGCGCTTCCTGTGTCGCAACTTCACATTTTTTTTCAGCCAGCATGGAAAGACAGCACTCTCATGACATGATGGGATCCAAACCTTGGGCTTCAGCCACTTTGGCCCTGTCAGTGACTCATGTACTTCCAGCATTCTTTTCTGCTCACAACAGAGCTGTATTGGAGTGTCAAGAGTAAAACTGGCCACCAGCCAATGGGCGGTAGAACGAAGCGCGCCTCACCACGTTCTGTACTTGCGGACTTTGCGCTTTCTGCGTCGCAGCTCCAGATTTCTTTAGCCCGCATGGAAAGACAGCACTCTCTCGTACATGACGGGATACAAACAAAGATGGCTTCAGCTCCTTTTGCCCTATCAGTGACTTGTGCATTTCAAGCATTCTTTTCAGATGGCTAAAAGCTGGAGTCGGGCACTTGCGTTGGTGGTATAGTGGTGAGCATAGCTGCCTTCCAAGCAGTTGACCCGGGTTCGATTCCCGGCCAACGCATTTGTTTTGGCTCTGGTTGACGTTGAAGCAGAACTCCTTCTGTGACCTCTGTCAGCACCAAAATCTTTTGGATGAGTCGTTCAGCAGCAGCAAAGAGCTGGGTCTCCCCGTCGGGGAATCGAACCCCGGTCTTCCGCGTGACAGGCGGAGATACTGTCCACTATACTAACGAGGAGCCGTACCCAGTGTTCTTCGCCCCCAGCCGCCTTGACTTCACCGACATCAGCATAAGGAGCCACTACTCCATGAAAAAAAAACAAATCAACCTGCCTTGATCTTATTGAGTCTCCCAATATCTTGAATGCTACACATTACAGGGGGTCCTCATTTGGACCACTTTACTATTATTACTATTTTTTTTACTTTTCATAATGGGAACATGAAAAAAAAGGATGGGAAATCATGTGGCAGTAACATCGCATTTACGTGGATCATATCGCCCACTGCTAGAATTCTACCACTGAACCACCAATGCTCGGAAAGGAGGGAGAACGTTTGGAATTAACACCGCATTTACGAGTATATTGCCCACTGCTAAACTTCGTCAACCTATAGATAAAGTGAACAAGTTTTATAGGCATTTGACGAATATAGACGGACTAATGAGTTTCTGAAAAGATTCGGCAGGGAACGGGGGTGGGTCGGTATGCAAAGGTTGGAGCTCCTTCAAGTAAATCAGGCTTCATTTTAAAGAACCTTACACACATGCAAGCACACACACAACTTAATTAAAAGGACTCCGTTCCTGCATTGGCCGGGAATCGGACCCGGGTCTCCCGCGTGGCAGGCGAGAATTCTACCACTGAACCACCAATGCTCGGCTGGGAGAACTTCGGCCTTCACATTGCCCTGGATTTAGTAATGGTGCGTAACTGTTACACGTCAAATCCAGGGAAAGGGGGGTTGGGTCAATATGCAAAGTTTGGAGCTCCTTCTAGCAAATCAGGCTTGGCCTTCAAGGCTCATTTTAAAGAATCCCACACACATGCAAACACACACCCCTTACTTAAAAGAACTCTGTTCCTGCATTTGCCCGGGAATCAGAGCCAGGCCTCCTGTGTGGCAGGCGAGAATGGATGATGGAAGAGACTTTTTAACTTTTACTCCTCCCATTTGGAGTGAGGGGGAGATGAAAATCTTATCGGCACCCTAGATTACCCTTTGTGAGTATAGTGGTTTACCACAGGGAGCGCACATGCTCAAGCGCGTGGGCACACAACTCGAGTTTCTCTTCATAGACGCATAAATCTTTCGCCTTTTACTAAAGATTTCCGTGGAGGGGAACCTTTCCGAGTGACCTGTATTTTTGGGTGCTCTGCTCACAGCAGAGCTGCACTGCAGTTTCAATAGCAGACTAAATCTGACCACACACCAATGTGCATTGGAGCAAAGCGTGCTTTCTCGTGGACCGTGTTTGCAGCCTTTGCGCTTCCTGTGTCGCAACTTCACATTTTTTTTCAGCCAGCATGGAAAGACAGCACTCTCATGACATGATGGGATCCAAACCTTGGGCTTCAGCCACTTTGGCCCTGTCAGTGACTCATGTACTTCCAGCATTCTTTTCTGCTCACAACAGAGCTGTATTGGAGTGTCAAGAGTAAAACTGGCCACCAGCCAATGGGCGGTAGAACGAAGCGCGCCTCACCACGTTCTGTACTTGCGGACTTTGCGCTTTCTGCGTCGCAGCTCCAGATTTCTTTAGCCCGCATGGAAAGACAGCACTCTCTCGTACATGACGGGATACAAACAAAGATGGCTTCAGCTCCTTTTGCCCTATCAGTGACTTGTGCATTTCAAGCATTCTTTTCAGATGGCTAAAAGCTGGAGTCGGGCACTTGCGTTGGTGGTATAGTGGTGAGCATAGCTGCCTTCCAAGCAGTTGACCCGGGTTCGATTCCCGGCCAACGCATTTGTTTTGGCTCTGGTTGACGTTGAAGCAGAACTCCTTCTGTGACCTCTGTCAGCACCAAAATCTTTTGGATGAGTCGTTCAGCAGCAGCAAAGAGCTGGGTCTCCCCGTCGGGGAATCGAACCCCGGTCTTCCGCGTGACAGGCGGAGATACTGTCCACTATACTAACGAGGAGCCGTACCCAGTGTTCTTCGCCCCCAGCCGCCTTGACTTCACCGACATCAGCATAAGGAGCCACTACTCCATGAAAAAAAAACAAATCAACCTGCCTTGATCTTATTGAGTCTCCCAATATCTTGAATGCTACACATTACAGGGGGTCCTCATTTGGACCACTTTACTATTATTACTATTTTTTTTACTTTTCATAATGGGAACATGAAAAAAAAGGATGGGAAATCATGTGGCAGTAACATCGCATTTACGTGGATCATATCGCCCACTGCTAGAATTCTACCACTGAACCACCAATGCTCGGAAAGGAGGGAGAACGTTTGGAATTAACACCGCATTTACGAGTATATTGCCCACTGCTAAACTTCGTCAACCTATAGATAAAGTGAACAAGTTTTATAGGCATTTGACGAATATAGACGGACTAATGAGTTTCTGAAAAGATTCGGCAGGGAACGGGGGTGGGTCGGTATGCAAAGGTTGGAGCTCCTTCAAGTAAATCAGGCTTCATTTTAAAGAACCTTACACACATGCAAGCACACACACAACTTAATTAAAAGGACTCCGTTCCTGCATTGGCCGGGAATCGGACCCGGGTCTCCCGCGTGGCAGGCGAGAATTCTACCACTGAACCACCAATGCTCGGCTGGGAGAACTTCGGCCTTCACATTGCCCTGGATTTAGTAATGGTGCGTAACTGTTACACGTCAAATCCAGGGAAAGGGGGGTTGGGTCAATATGCAAAGTTTGGAGCTCCTTCTAGCAAATCAGGCTTGGCCTTCAAGGCTCATTTTAAAGAATCCCACACACATGCAAACACACACCCCTTACTTAAAAGAACTCTGTTCCTGCATTTGCCCGGGAATCAGAGCCAGGCCTCCTGTGTGGCAGGCGAGAATGGATGATGGAAGAGACTTTTTAACTTTTACTCCTCCCATTTGGAGTGAGGGGGAGATGAAAATCTTATCGGCACCCTAGATTACCCTTTGTGAGTATAGTGGTTTACCACAGGGAGCGCACATGCTCAAGCGCGTGGGCACACAACTCGAGTTTCTCTTCATAGACGCATAAATCTTTCGCCTTTTACTAAAGATTTCCATGGAGGGGAACCTTTCCGAGTGACCTGTATTTTTGGGTGCTCTGCTCACAGCAGAGCTGCACTGCAGTTTCAATAGCAGACTAAATCTGACCACACACCAATGTGCATTGGAGCAAAGCGTGCTTTCTCGTGGACCGTGTTTGCAGCCTTTGCGCTTCCTGTGTCGCAACTTCACATTTTTTTTCAGCCAGCATGGAAAGACAGCACTCTCATGACATGATGGGATCCAAACCTTGGGCTTCAGCCACTTTGGCCCTGTCAGTGACTCATGTACTTCCAGCATTCTTTTCTGCTCACAACAGAGCTGTATTGGAGTGTCAAGAGTAAAACTGGCCACCAGCCAATGGGCGGTGGAACGAAGCGCGCCTCACCACGTTCTGTACTTGCGGACTTTGCGCTTTCTGCGTCGCAGCTCCAGATTTCTTTAGCCCGCATGGAAAGACAGCACTCTCTCGTACATGACGGGATACAAACAAAGATGGCTTCAGCTCCTTTTGCCCTATCAGTGACTTGTGCATTTCAAGCATTCTTTTCAGATGGCTAAAAGCTGGAGTCGGACACTTGCGTTGGTGGTATAGTGGTGAGCATAGCTGGCTTCCAAGCAGTTGACCCGGGTTCGATTCCCGGCCAACGCATTTGTTTTGGCTCTGGTTGACGTTGAAGCAGAACTCCTTCTGTGACCTCTGTCAGCACCAAAATCTTTTGGATGAGTCGTTCAGCAGCAGCAAAGAGCTGGGTCTCCCCGTCGGGGAATCGAACCCCGGTCTTCCGCGTGACAGGCGGAGATACTGTCCACTATACTAACGAGGAGCCGTACCCAGTGTTCTTCGCCCCCAGCCGCCTTGACTTCACCGACATCAGCATAAGGAGCCACTACTCCATGAAAAAAAACAAATCAACCTGCCTTGATCTTATTGAGTCTCCCAATATCTTGAATGCTACACATTACAGGGGGGTCCTCATTTGGACCACTTTACTATTATTACTATTTTTTTTACTTTTCATAATGGGAACATGAAAAAAAAGGATGGGAAATCATGTGGCAGTAACATCGCATTTACGTGGATCATATCGCCCACTGCTAGAATTCTACCACTGAACCACCAATGCTCGGAAAGGAGGGAGAACGTTTGGAATTAACACCGCATTTACGAGTATATTGCCCACTGCTAAACTTCGTCAACCTATAGATAAAGTGAACAAGTTTTATAGGCATTTGACGAATATAGACGGACTAATGAGTTTCTGAAAAGATTCGGCAGGGAACGGGGGTGGGTCGGTATGCAAAGGTTGGAGCTCCTTCAAGTAAATCAGGCTTCATTTTAAAGAACCTTACACACATGCAAGCACACACATAACTTAATTAAAAGGACTCCGTTCCTGCATTGGCCGGGAATCGGACCCGGGTCTCCCGCATGGCAGGCGAGAATTCTACCACTGAACCACCAATGCTCGGCTGGGAGAACTTCGGCCTTCACATTGCCCTGGATTTAGTAATGGTGCGTAACTGTTACACGTCAAATCCAGGGAAAGGGGGGTTGGGTCAATATGCAAAGTTTGGAGCTCCTTCTAGCAAATCAGGCTTGGCCTTCAAGGCTCATTTTAAAGAATCCCACACACATGCAAACACACACCCCTTACTTAAAAGAACTCTGTTCCTGCATTTGCCCGGGAATCAGAGCCAGGCCTCCTGTGTGGCAGGCGAGAATGGATGATGGAAGAGACTTTTTAACTTTTACTCCTCCCATTTGGAGTGAGGGGGAGATGAAAATCTTATCGGCACCCTAGATTACCCTTTGTGAGTATAGTGGTTTACCACAGGGAGCGCACATGCTCAAGCGCGTGGGCACACAACTCGAGTTTCTCTTCATAGACGCATAAATCTTTCGCCTTTTACTAAAGATTTCCGTGGAGGGGAACCTTTCCGAGTGACCTGTATTTTTGGGTGCTCTGCTCACAGCAGAGCTGCACTGCAGTTTCAATAGCAGACTAAATCTGACCACACACCAATGTGCATTGGAGCAAAGCGTGCTTTCTCGTGGACCGTGTTTGCAGCCTTTGCGCTTCCTGTGTCGCAACTTCACATTTTTTTTCAGCCAGCATGGAAAGACAGCACTCTCATGACATGATGGGATCCAAACCTTGGGCTTCAGCCACTTTGGCCCTGTCAGTGACTCATGTACTTCCAGCATTCTTTTCTGCTCACAACAGAGCTGTATTGGAGTGTCAAGAGTAAAACTGGCCACCAGCCAATGGGCGGTGGAACGAAGCGCGCCTCACCACGTTCTGTACTTGCGGACTTTGCGCTTTCTGCGTCGCAGCTCCAGATTTCTTTAGCCCGCATGGAAAGACAGCACTCTCTCGTACATGACGGGATACAAACAAAGATGGCTTCAGCTCCTTTTGCCCTATCAGTGACTTGTGCATTTCAAGCATTCTTTTCAGATGGCTAAAAGCTGGAGTCGGACACTTGCGTTGGTGGTATAGTGGTGAGCATAGCTGGCTTCCAAGCAGTTGACCCGGGTTCGATTCCCGGCCAACGCATTTGTTTTGGCTCTGGTTGACGTTGAAGCAGAACTCCTTCTGTGACCTCTGTCAGCACCAAAATCTTTTGGATGAGTCGTTCAGCAGCAGCAAAGAGCTGGGTCTCCCCGTCGGGGAATCGAACCCCGGTCTTCCGCGTGACAGGCGGAGATACTGTCCACTATACTAACGAGGAGCCGTACCCAGTGTTCTTCGCCCCCAGCCGCCTTGACTTCACCGACATCAGCATAAGGAGCCACTACTCCATGAAAAAAACAAATCAACCTGCCTTGATCTTATTGAGTCTCCCAATATCTTGAATGCTACACATTACAGGGGGTCCTCATTTGGACCACTTTACTATTATTACTATTTTTTTTACTTTTCATAATGGGAACATGAAAAAAAAGGATGGGAAATCATGTGGCAGTAACATCGCATTTACGTGGATCATATCGCCCACTGCTAGAATTCTACCACTGAACCACCAATGCTCGGAAAGGAGGGAGAACGTTTGGAATTAACACAGCATTTACGAGTATATTGCCCACTGCTAAACTTCGTCAACCTATAGATAAAGTGAACAAGTTTTATAGGCATTTGACGAATATAGACGGACTAATGAGTTTCTGAAAAGATTCGGCAGGGAACGGGGGTGGGTCGGTATGCAAAGGTTGGAGCTCCTTCAAGTAAATCAGGCTTCATTTTAAAGAACCTTACACACATGCAAGCACACACACAACTTAATTAAAAGGACTCCGTTCCTGCATTGGCCGGGAATCGGACCCGGGTCTCCCGCGTGGCAGGCGAGAATTCTACCACTGAACCACCAATGCTCGGCTGGGAGAACTTCGGCCTTCACATTGCCCTGGATTTAGTAATGGTGCGTAACTGTTACACGTCAAATCCAGGGAAAGGGGGGTTGGGTCAATATGCAAAGTTTGGAGCTCCTTCTAGCAAATCAGGCTTGGCCTTCAAGGCTCATTTTAAAGAATCCCACACACATGCAAACACACACCCCTTACTTAAAAGAACTCTGTTCCTGCATTTGCCCGGGAATCAGAGCCAGGCCTCCTGTGTGGCAGGCGAGAATGGATGATGGAAGAGACTTTTTAACTTTTACTCCTCCCATTTGGAGTGAGGGGGAGATGAAAATCTTATCGGCACCCTAGATTACCCTTTGTGAGTATAGTGGTTTACCACAGGGAGCGCACATGCTCAAGCGCGTGGGCACACAACTCGAGTTTCTCTTCATAGACGCATAAATCTTTCGCCTTTTACTAAAGATTTCCGTGGAGGGGAACCTTTCCGAGTGACCTGTATTTTTGGGTGCTCTGCTCACAGCAGAGCTGCACTGCAGTTTCAATAGCAGACTAAATCTGACCACACACCAATGTGCATTGGAGCAAAGCGTGCTTTCTCGTGGACCGTGTTTGCAGCCTTTGCGCTTCCTGTGTCGCAACTTCACATTTTTTTTCAGCCAGCATGGAAAGACAGCACTCTCATGACATGATGGGATCCAAACCTTGGGCTTCAGCCACTTTGGCCCTGTCAGTGACTCATGTACTTCCAGCATTCTTTTCTGCTCACAACAGAGCTGTATTGGAGTGTCAAGAGTAAAACTGGCCACCAGCCAATGGGCGGTGGAACGAAGCGCGCCTCACCACGTTCTGTACTTGCGGACTTTGCGCTTTCTGCGTCGCAGCTCCAGATTTCTTTAGCCCGCATGGAAAGACAGCACTCTCTCGTACATGACGGGATACAAACAAAGATGGCTTCAGCTCCTTTTGCCCTATCAGTGACTTGTGCATTTCAAGCATTCTTTTCAGATGGCTAAAAGCTGGAGTCGGACACTTGCGTTGGTGGTATAGTGGTGAGCATAGCTGGCTTCCAAGCAGTTGACCCGGGTTCGATTCCCGGCCAACGCATTTGTTTTGGCTCTGGTTGACGTTGAAGCAGAACTCCTTCTGTGACCTCTGTCAGCACCAAAATCTTTTGGATGAGTCGTTCAGCAGCAGCAAAGAGCTGGGTCTCCCCGTCGGGGAATCGAACCCCGGTCTTCCGCGTGACAGGCGGAGATACTGTCCACTATACTAACGAGGAGCCGTACCCAGTGTTCTTCGCCCCCAGCCGCCTTGACTTCACCGACATCAGCATAAGGAGCCACTACTCCATGAAAAAAACAAATCAACCTGCCTTGATCTTATTGAGTCTCCCAATATCTTGAATGCTACACATTACAGGGGGTCCTCATTTGGACCACTTTACTATTATTACTATTTTTTTTACTTTTCATAATGGGAACATGAAAAAAAAGGATGGGAAATCATGTGGCAGTAACATCGCATTTACGTGGATCATATCGCCCACTGCTAGAATTCTACCACTGAACCACCAATGCTCGGAAAGGAGGGAGAACGTTTGGAATTAACACAGCATTTACGAGTATATTGCCCACTGCTAAACTTCGTCAACCTATAGATAAAGTGAACAAGTTTTATAGGCATTTGACGAATATAGACGGACTAATGAGTTTCTGAAAAGATTCGGCAGGGAACGGGGGTGGGTCGGTATGCAAAGGTTGGAGCTCCTTCAAGTAAATCAGGCTTCATTTTAAAGAACCTTACACACATGCAAGCACACACACAACTTAATTAAAAGGACTCCGTTCCTGCATTGGCCGGGAATCGGACCCGGGTCTCCCGCGTGGCAGGCGAGAATTCTACCACTGAACCACCAATGCTCGGCTGGGAGAACTTCGGCCTTCACATTGCCCTGGATTTAGTAATGGTGCGTAACTGTTACACGTCAAATCCAGGGAAAGGGGGGTTGGGTCAATATGCAAAGTTTGGAGCTCCTTCTAGCAAATCAGGCTTGGCCTTCAAGGCTCATTTTAAAGAATCCCACACACATGCAAACACACACCCCTTACTTAAAAGAACTCTGTTCCTGCATTTGCCCGGGAATCAGAGCCAGGCCTCCTGTGTGGCAGGCGAGAATGGATGATGGAAGAGACTTTTTAACTTTTACTCCTCCCATTTGGAGTGAGGGGGAGATGAAAATCTTATCGGCACCCTAGATTACCCTTTGTGAGTATAGTGGTTTACCACAGGGAGCGCACATGCTCAAGCGCGTGGGCACACAACTCGAGTTTCTCTTCATAGACGCATAAATCTTTCGCCTTTTACTAAAGATTTCCGTGGAGGGGAACCTTTCCGAGTGACCTGTATTTTTGGGTGCTCTGCTCACAGCAGAGCTGCACTGCAGTTTCAATAGCAGACTAAATCTGACCACACACCAATGTGCATTGGAGCAAAGCGTGCTTTCTCGTGGACCGTGTTTGCAGCCTTTGCGCTTCCTGTGTCGCAACTTCACATTTTTTTTCAGCCAGCATGGAAAGACAGCACTCTCATGACATGATGGGATCCAAACCTTGGGCTTCAGCCACTTTGGCCCTGTCAGTGACTCATGTACTTCCAGCATTCTTTTCTGCTCACAACAGAGCTGTATTGGAGTGTCAAGAGTAAAACTGGCCACCAGCCAATGGGCGGTGGAACGAAGCGCGCCTCACCACGTTCTGTACTTGCGGACTTTGCGCTTTCTGCGTCGCAGCTCCAGATTTCTTTAGCCCGCATGGAAAGACAGCACTCTCTCGTACATGACGGGATACAAACAAAGATGGCTTCAGCTCCTTTTGCCCTATCAGTGACTTGTGCATTTCAAGCATTCTTTTCAGATGGCTAAAAGCTGGAGTCGGACACTTGCGTTGGTGGTATAGTGGTGAGCATAGCTGGCTTCCAAGCAGTTGACCCGGGTTCGATTCCCGGCCAACGCATTTGTTTTGGCTCTGGTTGACGTTGAAGCAGAACTCCTTCTGTGACCTCTGTCAGCACCAAAATCTTTTGGATGAGTCGTTCAGCAGCAGCAAAGAGCTGGGTCTCCCCGTCGGGGAATCGAACCCCGGTCTTCCGCGTGACAGGCGGAGATACTGTCCACTATACTAACGAGGAGCCGTACCCAGTGTTCTTCGCCCCCAGCCGCCTTGACTTCACCGACATCAGCATAAGGAGCCACTACTCCATGAAAAAAAACAAATCAACCTGCCTTGATCTTATTGAGTCTCCCAATATCTTGAATGCTACACATTACAGGGGGGTCCTCATTTGGACCACTTTACTATTATTACAATTTTTTTTACTTTTCATAATGGGAACATGAAAAAAAAGGATGGGAAATCATGTGGCAGTAACATCGCATTTACGTGGATCATATCGCCCACTGCTAGAATTCTACCACTGAACCACCAATGCTCGGAAAGGAGGGAGAACGTTTGGAATTAACACCGCATTTACGAGTATATTGCCCACTGCTAAACTTCGTCAACCTATAGATAAAGTGAACAAGTTTTATAGGCATTTGACGAATATAGACGGACTAATGAGTTTCTGAAAAGATTCGGCAGGAAACGGGGGTGGGTCGGTATGCAAAGGTTGGAGCTCCTTCAAGTAAATCAGGCTTCATTTTAAAGAACCTTACACACATGCAAGCACACACACAACTTAATTAAAAGGACTCCGTTCCTGCATTGGCCGGGAATCGGACCCGGGTCTCCCGCGCGGCAGCCGTGGATAGTTTAGCTAAACGGCCCTAAACCGTTTCCCATTCATTCTCAATGGTAGTGCTAAACCACTACGGATGCAATATTCTTTTGTCCACTAACGCTTTTGTGGCGCTCTTCCGTGTTTCGTCTCCCCGGGAAGTTTGAAGTCGCCATTTTCATACCGACTCAGAGCGTGAATTACACTCAGTGAAGATCTGCCTCGTTCATTTTATTCAGCACATCTATCAAAGGTAAGCTACTTTATTTGTATTTATTACCTTATAGCTTACGTTTTTGGTGCCATTAATAATGATATCCAATTAGTTGTTGAGCGAAAACGCCTGCTTCGCTCCATTGGTCGTCACTAAACTTTACGACTGCGGTAAAGTTGGTTTTATATTCGGACATTCGGACTTCCGCGTTCAATAACTCTGTTAATCTGCCTCAAAAAAGGCTATTTTTGGTCAAACATCATTACCCACTATTATGAGCACAAACTACAACACATTTTTCTGCAGAAGTCGGCGTTTTAAAGAAGCTGATAAACACGCTTACCTCTATGGAGTGTCGTGACGTCATCGCTCATCTGAGGGACCGTCTTCAAATTACGTTTCCATTACGGCAGCCTGCTAACAATTCACTGTCCATGGTACTAAAGTCATCAGAGAACATGACATCAAAGATTTTAAATAGTTACATTTTAAATAGCTGAAACAAATCCATTAACAGCATTTTAAACAATAATAAATGTAAATGTATTTTGTAATTTTCTCTTTATATTTTTTTAATTGTTCTAACTGTATAGTGTCAGGAGTGTTCATGATCTTGATCTTGTCTATTACAATGAGTTATTTATTTATTTGCTTGGTCAGACACATAACTGTTGTAACACGACAGTGTACTCAAGTAAAAGCACCCCAAGGTGGCAGGTGTTGTCCAGCAAATGCGATATTCATATTTTGTTCTCAATTGATTATACAACCTATTCAGCTGTGGATGCAATAATACAATAATGAAGATACATTTATGCTTTATAAATATTATATTAGTCATGGAATCCCCGACTGCCCTCTGCAACTGGAGCGGTTAGCCAAGCTCATATCCGGTTGTACGAGGGTACCAGACAGAGCTAAATTCCCTCAAACGAAAGCAAAAGCAAATGAAGACATGGCAAACTATCCACATGTGTTTTGCAGCGTTCAGCAATGTAGCTAATCACAGACACAGAGATCTCTATGAACTAAGATTAGTGACCTTTTCCAGAATCAGAATTCTCGACCGTGAAATTTAAATAATAATATAGAGGAGAGCGGGGCACAATAACTTTTTGGATTTCGCGGTTTATGTAAATCCACTTGGGGTTCAGAGTACAATTTTTATCCATATTATTTTCACACTTGTCTAGTACAAATATATTGCTCTGTTTCACATTTACAGTGTATACGCTTTTCGTTATTTACCTCAAAAGAAAGGAAGTGAAACGTGACAACATGCCCCGTAGGTGGGGACCGTGGGGTACATTGTAACATCTGAGGGGCACGTTGTAACACGACCATATGACAGCTTCAAATGTTATCTGATCGAATGAAAAAAATATATGCACAACAAACTAAAATATTTTGTCAGTAAAATACATGTGTCAACTTTTTCAAATGAAGTAATGACGTTTAAAAAAATAATCTAATTTTGGAGTTTGACAATGAACATATCGCAACAATGATTTGAACGGCCCTGATTTCAACACACAGTTGTACATAGTTCAAAACAATGTGGACAAATAGATGAAACGCATATAGACATTCAGAAAAACACTCCACACACAGCTCTCATACAACACGACACTCATAAAGCAGCCAAAATGCTTTACATTTGTTGAAATAATAACATCTGAACATTGATTGTCATCCTTAATTCACCTGTTTCTTGTGGTTTCTTATCAAAACCCATACAAGTAAATAGTGTTAATTGCACCGGTAATGTCATAGAATAGTGTAGTTTAATAACAGCGGGGCATATTGTCACACAGTGTCACAACGTTCCCCATCTGCAGGAATATAAAACAGGTTGTCTTCTGCTGGTTGGCCAAGCATTGATAAACTGTCTAAACTGATAAATAACAAATTGGAGATTAAAATAATAGCAGATTTGTCTAATTTTAAATGAATATTTAAAACTGAAATGAAAAGTTTACTTCAGCCAGAAATGTACTTTTACTATGGTAAAATAAATATTCAGCGATCTTCAAAAGGCTTTTGAATTTTGACGCACTTTTTGCTCTGCATAGTGTTGCTATGGCAACTAGTAAATACTGTAAATTTGGTTATGCTAGCATGTGTGGAAATATTTAAACCACGTTTGTCACAATTAACCCCGCCTTAGGTTGTGCCCTGCTTGATCACCCTAATGTAGGCCTACGTTTTTTGAGCGCCCAGCAGACAACTAATCATATTCTGTTTGATCATTTTGCCTTCTCAAATAATCACGACTTGCCTTAAAAAAATCTATAGATATAAAACAGTTCAAGTACTGAACAATTAGTTTAAACGTTAAACCTAAATAAATGTGCCTTGTTGTATATAGTGTGTGCAGAGCATTAATAAACCCATAAAAGGGTTTATTATCCAAGAGTTTGCTTTGCAGGACATGGAGACGCCAGTGCGATCACTTGCATTTTTTTCAGTGAAAGCAATTTAAAAGTATCCATGTTATTTGTGTACACTCAACAAAACATAAACAAAAAAGAAAACAAACATGATGCATGTTCTGCCGTCACGTTGGAGCTTCACAACAAATAACGAAACTCCGCAAAAACATCCCTCAAAGACAAGATAAATATATCTATAAAAATCTTTAAATTGTTACTTAACGAAATAAAACAAATCGAAAACAAAAACAATTTCATTATGTAATTGTTAAATATGAATTTCTCTCTAAATGCGTGTCCCAAAAAGGAGATTGCAGACAGGATCTTTGCTGCACTGACTCATAATATACTAGTTTATTAATAAATAATTCAAATATGTTCTTACTCTTTCCTCGACACATTCATTGTTATTTATTTTTGCCGGTGCTTTGTGGCAAGTTTCAGCCTATTGTGTGCGCTTGAACGCGGATCTCTTGCTGCGCTGAAGGACACTAAACGCCGTCCAAACTGGTCTCAAAAGCTAAAGTGAAGGCTCGTGTTCTTCCCTCCAACATAAAAAATATAAAATATAAAATATGTCTAAGATATAAAAATAAGGAGAAGCCTAAAAAAATAGACCGGATGCCTTGGAGAGCCATGACCTGAAAATATGCCTGAAGCCCAGCCCTAAGGGTGTAAAAAAGTCAGGATTGTCGTCCCAGGCTGAAATGCTGCGTTCTAATTGACTGCTTTGATGCGCTGCAACACTGTACTACATTGTTTTAATGCTTACAGCCCGTGTGTGTGTGTGTGTGTGTGTGTGTGTGTGTGTGTGTGTGTGTGTGTGTGTATATATATATATATATACACTGATAACATACTTTCTCACAGTCAGAGACAAAACATTATTCTCCTTTTTGCTCATTATTAATGAGACTGATTCAAGAATAATTTGATGATAGTTCAGTAACAGAGAAGATCCTGCTGTGGTCTTTGTGAGGTTGTCAAAATCAGCAAATATCACTGTAAATAATTGCTGTTAATTTACGGCAGTATTTTAACAGTATAATCCTGTTATAATCAAAAGCAGTGCATTGCTTTTTTTTTTTTTTTACGGTTGACACAGTTTAACAGTATTTTGCCATATTTATTGCATGAAGAAAAGAAAACAGTACTTAACTGTGTTTGTGAAACAGAAAATGTCATCGAGCACATGTGGATGTTCATTCGTCTTTATCTGTGACTTAACCGGTGAGTGCACCTTTGCCTTGCTCCTTTTACACAAACGCATGTTTGCAATTGCAAATAACTGCAATAATTGTGGGTGCTGATATTGTAACTGTTTTATCTGTCCATTTCAGTGATAAACCGGTCAATGTGCCAAGTTAGAGTGGAGCTGGATTTCTGATTCAGATGTTCCACGATTACAAGGTGAATGCTATAAACTCTTCTGTAAGTAAGCTTTTAAACACTGTAGCAACAATGTCAGATTAATGTCTCATTATTACAGTTTTTTTCAATCGCTAACAAGCGCTTACCCATACTTCAGATACTTTTTCTAAACTCTTAACACAGACTGGCACCTACAAAATACAATTGGACAAATGGATAATTTTCTTCTCAAAAATACATTTTGTTAAATATATACTAACTCTTCATTTCAAAACAGAACACATCTTTCTCTGCACACACTAACTTTACCAAAACACTGGAAATCTGACTCAAAATGAAATTATTCTGTCAAAAAATAACACTTGTTTTCACTTCACAAGGTACATGCAGTCAATCAAAGTACACCAGGTTTCAAAATACTGACTATTGTTGACATTTCAAAAACTGCATAGACTTTTTATGTTTCAGTTTTACAGGTATTTGCATGCAAAACATGCAATCCACCGTTTTGACACTAAATTTCTTGGTTAGGTACTGTTTGTCCACATGTACAGTAATGTTCACATTCAAAAGCATTCCAGTAAAAAGCAAATAAGTTTGTTTTTCAAAAAAAAAAAAAAAAAAAAAGCAAAAAACCCAGATAAAAGGGGGGGGGGGTCTAAAAAAAAAAGCACAAAATTACTGTATCTAATCTCTGCGATCTTGAAATTAATTGAATTGAGAATGAATGGTAAATTCCAATGAAATACATGAATGAACATGACTCATTTTTTGTGAGTTGAGACATATATGTATAGTGCATAGAGAAACTTATCACCACTGTCATTCATTTTATTTACTTGCATTTGATCAACTCTATTTCATACATTACTTGGTATTTGTAAAGCATCATAAATAAAGTTCAAATGTATGTCTCTAAATGCATTTGTCACTTATCATCACTGAATCAGAAACTTATCATCACTGTCATTTTATTGAATGACAGTGATGATAAGTTTCTGTATGTACTGTACATTCAATATATGATTTCCACATATGTCTGAACTCACAAAAAAAATAGTCATGTTCATTCATGGTTTTCATTCACTTTTTATTGCATCGAATTATCATCATTTCCTGAAATTTGGCATGTGAAATGATCATGCTTAACATACTAAACATACAGTGCTTTTTATTTCTTTTATATGTTTGTTGTTTATGTGATTTACAATATTTAATGTATTATAAACTAGCAACTCAAGTGGAATTTAATGGAATTTATTTGATTTCAATTCAGTTTCCTGACATTCCAATTCCAAATCCAATTCCATTCCAGGAAGTGAACTGGAATTTACCATTCATTCTCAGTTCAATTCATGAAAGGCCCCAACCCTGTTTGGAAACATGTGGCCTAACCCTGAAGATCGCAGAGATTAGATACAGTAATTTTGTGATTTTTTTTTTCTTTTTTGTTCAGAATGCTCTTGTGTGTTTCATGGATATTTTGTTCACTGTATAAGCAATACTGTAAAACTTTTTCTGTTCTATCATGCTGTGTTTCTACTGTACCTCCTGTAATAAACAGAAAAAGAAATGTATTTGCTTTTTCCTGGAATGCTTTTGAATGTGAACATTACTGTACATGTTATACAGTTCCCAAACAAGAAATGTACTGTCAAAACGGTTGATTGCATATTATGCATGCAAATATCTGTAAAACTGAAACATAAAAGTCTATGCAGTTTTTGAAATGTCAACAATAGTCAGTATTTTGAAACCTGGTGTACTTTGATTGACTGCATGTACCTTGTGAAGTGAAAACAAGTGTTATTCTTTGACAGAATAATTTCATTTTGAGTCAGATTTCCAGTGTTTTGGTAAAGTTAGTGTGTGCAGAGAAAGATGTGTTCTATTTTGAAATGAAGAGTTAGTATATATTTAACAAAATGTATTTTTGAGAAGAAAATTATCCATTTGTCCAATTGTGTTTTGTAGGTGCCAGTCTGTGTTAAGAGTTTAGAAAAAGTATCTGAAGTATGGGTAAACGCTTGTTAGCGATTGAAAAAAACTGTAATCTGAGAATTAATATGAACATCAAAAGCCAACTTCTCGTCAAGCCATATTCCTAGATATTTATAAGCAGCTATTTGTTCAATGTGTAAGCCATCAACTGAAAGAATAAATAGAGCAGTGTTCATAGAACAACTACGTGTAAAAAATAATGTATTTAGTTTTATTTGTATTTAAAACTAATTTCAGATCTAATAAAGTAAGCTGTAAAGTACAAAAAGACTCCTGAAGGATTGTAATAGCTTGAGATAATGAAGATGCAGTTGAGTAAATAATTGTATCGTCAGCATAAAAATTTAACTTTGCAGATGTTATTTCCTTACCTAGAAGATAAACATATTAAATGGAAGGGAAATTAAATCTAAATCTTATCAGCCTCTCTTTACAACATGTCAGTAATTATTTTGCAGAAAGTGATATTAAGAACAGCTAAATGCTAATACATACTTAATATTTAGGATTGTCTCAGTTGTTGTGTCAGATTATTGACTGTCCATGCCACACTCTCAGAAAAAAGTTACAAAACTGTACATTTTAGGGTACAAGTAACGTCACTGGGGTGGTACCCTAAAGGGTACAATTTTGTACCTCTAACTGAAAATTTAAAACATGTTTTGGGTACATACACTGTCAGAAAAAATGTACTGCAGAGGTACTATTTTGTACCTTTTTTTCTGAGAGTGCATGACAAATGACCAAATATAGACATTTTCCTGTTTCTTAGAAAATAGGTTGTTTAAAGAATAAGAGACACATTACATGTAATCCATGAATGAATGAACAAATAAATAAATGTAATGTAATTTGTGATCCATTCTGAAGTACTAGTACTTGCAGTACCTATATAAAGTAGCCAGAAAGAAATGCTAATTGAAAGGTCAGATGCACTTATAGGATATATATATATATGTATATGACTTCACAAGAAGAGTCCTCAAAAAAAATATCTTGGACAGACCATGTGTTCTACAGTTCTGAAGAAAATAAATCCATGTTGAATCAACAAATATCGACATGTCAAGCATATTTACAAATGAAAGCAGTGTGCAATTCCCCTCTTGCCCATCCAAATACTCTCACAATCCAAAATAATCCAGCTACACTGGGCCAAGATGTGAATGTGTTAGTCAGGGTTGCCAGGGTGGGTTCACAAAAAATCCTGCCCAATTGCTGCTCAAAACTAGCCCAACGTCATTTTGAGGGGTGTCCCCCAGTAAAAATCACGCTTCGGGGGAGGTGGGGGGGTCACATTCCAGGGGATAAAGATAAGATAATGTTATTGGGGTCGTTTCAACCCGCTGACATGAAAAACCAATCGCGGCAACAGAGTAAAATAATCACGGACTTGACAACACTGATGTTAGTCCAACAAACTGGAGTTATACAACACTAACTTTCCAAGAAATAAACATTTCAAAGTTTTCTGCATTGCTATGAACCTGTTTATGAGTTTAATGCACAGTTATTTTGAACATTCAAAACAATTTATACAAGATTTTTTTATTTGTTACCATTGTGGTGAACAGTGGAGCTTCTGTTTAGGTTGTCAGTAGCTGTTATACACATGCAAAAACGTGCCGCAATTGTTTGTTTTTTTTAAATTATAGAAACGCTAAACAGGTGAATCTTTTGTTATTTCACAAACAGATTTATTTAACTTATTGTCGAGAGAATAATGTGATAAAACAAATTCAGTAGAACTTCTGACTATGCATTTCACAAGTTATGTTTTCCGTTAAATCATAAGCAGAATGTGAGCATTTCAGCCTTTCTCCATACTATGTACCCATAGCCTAACCACAAGCGCTACACTTCACCATAATGGTAACCTTTAAAAAATTGACAAACAAAAACTATTTTAAATGTGAAATATAACTGAACAACAAACTTTAATAAGTCTTTCCTTATCCACCCATTCCCCCCCAAAAAACAAAAACATTAAACAGCACTTAATTTCCACATTTAAGCTCCTGATCTAGCCTTATGCAAAGCATGCTGGGAACTAAAAATCCACTGCCCAGTTTCAGAATTTACTGAAGTTTCTGTTGGTTTTGTAGTGTTACCGTTGTGGTGAAGAGTAGAGCCTGTGGTTAGATTGAGGATGGACAGCAAAAGCACCACACTACATGTCATTTGTGTAGTTTGATTCTTTGTGTGTAAATACACATTATGAGTTTATAAGATTGCTCTGTTGGCAGCTGCTTGCAAAGCAATCTCCTAATCATAAACACCAAAAACCCAATACAGCATATACTTTCTCTAGTCTCATTGTCTCTGAGACTATGTCTGACTGGATGTCTTGAACACAACACTGATTTTGTCTGCTGCCCACTTTACTGAGTGTTTGTTTATTGTGCGTGTATGCGTACTGACTTGACTTGACTTACATGGGTTAAAAGCAGAGCACAAATAGCAGTAATGGGTCACTATACTTAACCACAATTCACACCTTTTTAAAAAATTTTAGAAATGAAAGATGTAAACACCTGATATGTAAGTATTATTGCAATGATGACTTACTGCTTAACCAACCAAGTTCAGTAACTAAACCATTAGAGTCCTTATACAAATGTGGTCAGCTACAAACTTGGTCGGCTAGTTACTATTAGAACAACTGATTGAAACAATCAAGAGGCACCCCTTCTTCCTATTTGTGAAATGCTGTCCATCGATCACTCAGTAACACCAATCACATTTTGGCTCATGCAATTTACATTGCATTTGTTAAAATACACACAAATAAATATTCACCAGGTCAAGACTCTTTACAGCTGGGCTTTAATACAAAGTGTGATGCTTGCTTTCAATAATAAGCACAGCAGCTCTTACCTCAACAGAGCATATGAGGTCTGCATGGGGGAAATTATGGGATGAAATGAAGTCATATACTGTTCTGCACATTTGCTCTATAGATTGGGAAATGTGTGAAAGTGAAGACAGAAGACATGCATTCATCATTGGCAGATCACAATTATCTGCTTATTTTCAGCAGGTCATTTAAGAGGGGAATAAACAAGTAGCAGGTGATGAGACATGGTTGGGGAAAGAGAACAACCAATATTTTTGTCCATACATCATCACTGTTTGATACTATTCAGCAAAACCTTCCTCAAAAGCTATTGCTCCAACCTGAGGCACATGTGAACCTTGATCAGTCTCACGAAACATTGATGAAGAAGGAACAACATTTCCCATCCACCAATTCCAAATGGTTTTTCTCTTCCACAAAAAAAAAAAAAAAAAAAAAGAATCCAGCTGGTTGTAGCCATTGTGAAGTCTCCTGGCCAGAAACTGGAGTATCTGTTCCATCACAAGGAATTCCAAACACTGAGGCCACATTGAATGGCTATTAGGAGAGGAACACATATCAAAACAAAAATCTAAATACATAATTGTGTAATTATATTTGTATTTATATTTGGTAAGTAAATGCACTGTCTTCAGTGTATGTAATAATTCAACTAATTTAATTCAAATTGCAATGCTGTATCATTTTTAGACTATTGAGTGCTATTTAAGAGCTTTGCTTAATATGAAAGGTGCAAATCTTTACCAGCTAAACCATTACACCACAGGCGTCATTTTAATGGCACAAGGGAACAGGTGGCACAGCAAGGATTGTGAAAAGTGAGAGCAACTTCTTATGATTCTTAATTTTTACATGTACATCACACAGACATGATCATTTACATTTATGATAAACAGGCCACCTTTGAGCAGTATGATGGGCTCATCACTTTCATAAATATCAACAACATACATTGAAGCTTTGTGACAAGTAAAAAGACTGGAATACAAAGACTAGAAATGCAAATGGTAAGGTAGTATATATAAACATAGAAATGCCCATAAATGTTTGATCTTTTCAGTGACATTTATTTGACTTAGTAGTTATAATTTCTTTATTTACTTTTCTCCAATTTAGTGTCTACATTCTCACAGTAACACAAATTTTAATACCTGACACTAAAAGTTGTACAAAAGAAATGAAACAAGCCAAACAGACATGCAAACAAAATTGGGTATGATACTTAATCATAAAAAGTTATGTTTACCTCCAATATGCTAATAATGGTATATTAGCATAGTTGGTGTTGCTTACAGTTTTTTACGATTGCTTACACACTAAAGTTAAAAATAGCACACAGTTAATGAAACCTGACACCCAAGGAGCAAAGCCTCAGCCCAAATCTACACAACTATAAGCACATTCTCAGCCTCACACTTTTTGCAAGACACTACACACTTTGTTATGCAAGACACTAAACACACTTCTCTACATTAGACACAGAAATCTACAGAAATGTCACTTCTTAGCCATTTTAAGGCACTGCTTTCAGAAATACTACACATATGAACCAATGATCAAACATGGCCATCAGGTGTGCAGACACTTAGGTGCTTAACTGTAAACTCAACAATCAAGGTGTAAGCACTATAAAAAGGCAGTAAGTTGCAGTAATAGGAATAAGGAGAAACATCTTTTACCACAAAGCTATTCTAAAAGTTCCGGCCCAAAGCTGTGGGAACATCACTATATATGCTGCAATCATGCAGAATGGGCTCATTACACTGGCATGCCAAAATAGGTCCTCACAATACAGAACACATACATTTTTAGACTGACTAATTATTGGACAGACTAGGTATTGGAATTATGCAACCAGAAACTTGTTCCAACATTACAGTACCTCCCCCAAAACTTTCCCCTTTTTTTCATGGTAGTGGAAGGTTTAGGATCTCCGACCTATGTTATGCCTCTCATTCAAGCTATGGAGGAGGCCTGTGTGACCTAATAGAAGCCGAGTCTGGGCAAGGATGGAATCACCATTCGAGAAAATTCTTCCCTTGCCATCTTGTGAGGGAGGACATTGGCTGTCCCCGCTGAAAAAAATGTAGGCTGGTTGGCTGGTCTTAGCTGGTTTACTGTAAGCTGAAAGTATACACTCCAGATTCCTTCAAAGTCCTGATTTGATGGGTGTTTGTGTTATTATAGCAGTCTCTATAGCTTCACAAGTAACTGTTTTTCATAAGTCACGAAGATTAAATACTTTGTATTTCATTTTGTGCTCAAAAAGTTTTCATCTGTATCACCTTCAAATCCAAAAACATAAAGATTCTGTATATGAATCTCAACAATGGTGACGGTCAACAATATGTGTCATGTTGCAATGCATGCTGGGTACAAGTTTGGTAAAAGACCCTCCCATGTATCCCAGCATGCATTGCAACATGAATAAACAATGCAGTGGAATTGTCAGATTATTTTTATTTTATTCTTAATAATTGTTTTTATGTTTCCTTTTTTGTTGAGACTTTTTAATAGCTTGTTTTAAGATGTTCAGAGATGTATCTGAACATTTTGTTGATTATCACCATTGTTGAGATTCATATGCTGATTCATGATGTCTGTGGTCTTTAGAAAGAAACAGATGAAAACTTTTAGCACACAAAGTATGATAAAATGATTCATCTGATATGATTTATACAACACATAAATGTAAAGCTGTAGGCCTAATATTGAAGTAACACAACATCCATCTATGCAACAAATAAACTTCAAAAGAAATTGACACACTAACAGATCCCCCTACTTTTGTTTTTTTATACTTTGTTGGCCAAGCTCAACATGTTTGATTTAAGTACAACAAAAGCTATCAGCACAACATTAAACCTAGCATGTGACGGGTCAAGATCCCAACCAAAGGAAACCCTGGTCTCATTGATGGTGATTTCACATGAAACAAAACATCTACACGTTTGTTAGTTCTCAATAAGAGCTTCTCTAGAAGTCTGACAGAAGTCAATCTGGTTAGTAATGAGTGAAGCTGGTCAATCTGTTTGTGGAGTTGTTGAATCAGATCTTGAGAGGTTTAATGTATTGTTTTATTTGAGTTGTTTTCCTCTAAGGCTGTGGTTGAAGTCAGCTGTAGTTCTTGTGTTTCTCTTTCCATTGATGATTCAGCAGGTGTTGATCATTAATGATCAATCATCACATAATGATCTCATTAACTCCAACACTGTGTCAATGCTACTTGAACACTCTGTAGTGTGGAAACACATGAACACTGAGCAGTGCTTGTTTAACACTGGGAAATATTGCATAAACCTTACCTGTTTCATTCACGTATCACTGATGCATATGAATCACATTAAGTTTATTAATATGTTTATATTAAAACTATGTAATCCAAATACATGGAAAATTAGCATTTAATTGAATTACATAAAGTTTATTTTTAGACCGAATTATTTTTTTGAGTGTAGTTGGTTTTAGCTGGTCACCCAGCCTGGGCAGTATGGTCAGGTTGGTTTTAACTGGTGGTTTTCCAGCCTGACCAGCTAAGACCATCCTGACCAGGCTGGGAAAGTGGCCAAAACCCCTCTTAAACCAGCCTGCTGACCAGATATGACCAGCTAAAACCAGGCTTTTTTTTCCAGCAGGGACAAAGTTCCCATATTCAGCTACATGAAGAGATGATGATGCTAAGGTGTTTTTAGAATATGTTCTGATTTTCAGTGCAAAATGCAGTCTAATTGCAATGATGTACTGAAGGATTTTACACATGGTGAAAAATAAATACTTTCATCAAGGTGCAATACTTGTCTCGTGTGTTGTGTTTGGACAATATATTCATATTCTTAAACAATATCTCAAAAAAGAGAAAAAAATCAAACCCAGACTGTATCATTAGAAAGGTAGAAATGTTACAAGTGTTTACAGTTTTTCTCAATTGCTAAAACACTAAAACCCAATGGCTGAACAAAGTTCTCAGTTGCCTGACCTCATTTAGCTATTTGCACAGTCTGTTGTCAGTATACCTTAAACCATTTCACATGTTAAAACACAATTTTCAAATCAAACTTAGACTTTTCAGCAAAACTCTAAACACATTCTCATTCTCAAAACACATTATGCACTCTAATACACATATCATCCATACTGGTAAACACAAGTGGCAACAATCGAATACAAATAGAGAACTAATGTCATTGGTTAAACACAACCACTCAAAATTGATATTACTGTAACTTTTTCAAATGATGTGACACAACCAATATAAGCCAGTTCAGGTTGTAACAGAGTGTTGAAGATGGGAAGGAGAAAGTCTGAGAATGGATAGAAGAAACAATGTGAGAGGACGAGGACGAGTGCTTATGCGAGGTGGGTGATGAGGAGGAAGAGGAGGAGAAGGGCAAGAAAGAGGAGGAGGAGGAAGAGGGCAAGAAAGAGGAAGAGGAGATGGAAGAGGAAGAGGAGGAGGGCAAGAAAGATTGTATTTATATAGGTGAGGAATCATGTCAGGGCTGGATACAGCACACAAGAGGCTTCTTCCCCCGTTCCTCAGGAAGGACAATGTTGCTTGTGATGTCGACAAAGTGCTCTGGCCTGACTCAACCTAAAGACAAGAGGAAGCACATTGATCACATGTTTACTCCTTTGATTTCCGTCCCTTTTAGTATTGTATACTGTAGTGCAGTGCATTGTAGGCTGTATACTGTACAATGAACAAATTGTGGCCTGAACTTTGAGATTAAAAATTTACTTCTCCCTGAGAACTATATGTTTTGAAAAATGTGTTTTCTGTTTTTTGTTTCATGGTTTACTGACTGCTTGATAGTGTATATCATTTTTCTCACTTTGTTTATGATTTGAGAGCAGTGCTTGATTTTGAACACAGGTAAAACTGTTTTGAGGCAAAAAGTTCCATGGCTTTTGTTAAATTATTGTACAGTTTTGAATTAAGTGTTTCATTTTGCAAAAGATCTGAGATCTTCTGCTACTTGTGTGTGTAGATGTGTGAATTGTGTGTAGGGTTTTGACAAGATGACCTTTGTTTGTAAAATCGTGCCTAAGCAATCGTAAAAAAACTGTAAGACCACCATAATTACACACACTGCATTTTTCCAAAAACAGAATTTGTCCAAACGAGAAGAAATAAGTATGGAGCAGAAGACTTTGTGTACACCAAGTGGAAACCTGACACAATCCAACATTCATTTCATGAGGATGGTTCTAGCTGCGGTGTCTTTGTGATGCTAGTAAATGGAGGGGGAGGATGGGTTTACATAAACTGTCCTTACCTTTCCCATGTCAGACTGTGTCTATTCATTTCCACTGCTGCCCTCCTAGATTGGCCAGGTGCTGGAAGAGTTTCTCAAAAAATTCTGACAGCATTAATATAACACCCAAGGAGATGATGTGGCACTACAGGAACAATTTGGCCAAAAAAAGTTTGCTGGTGTCAGGTATAAAGTACTTTGAAAGAACAGTTTACTTCCATGTCAGAGACAGAGAAATGAATATTGAATATGAATATGAATATTACATTAAAATAACTGCAGTGTCAAAAGAGGAATGCTGCTCTGTGTGTGGAGAAAAAGAAAGAACCTGCACAGAAGCAATGTACCCGGGTATTCACTATGACATTTCTGCCTGTTGACTATGTGTGTTAAGAGAAGACATGTGTTTTTCACAACTACATTTAATAATTTCAAAACTGTTTAAATAAATCTCACAACATATCCTCTTTCCTTTCAGATTCCAGAGGTGGTTTCATGTTTAGTGCCTCAACATTACAGTTTTTTTCAATCGCTAACAAGCGCTTACCCATACTTCAGATACTTTTTCTAAACTCTTAACACAGACTCACACCTACAAAACACAATTGGCCAAATGGATAATTTTCTTCTCAAAAATACATTTTGTTAAATATATACTAACTCTTCATTTCGAAATAGAATACATCTTTCTCTGCACACACTAACTTTACCAAAACACTGGAAATCTGACTCAAAATGAAATTATTCTGTCAAAGAATAACACTTGTTTTCACTTCACAAGGTACATGCAGTCAATCAAAGTACACCAGGTTTCAAAATACTGGCTATTGTTGACATTACAAAAACTGCATAGACTTTTTATGTTTCAGTTTTTCAAGTATTTGCATGCAAAACATGCAATCCACCATTTTGACACTAAATTTCTTGGAACTGTCTGTCCACATGTACAGTAATGTTCACATTCAAAAGCATTCCAGTAAAAAGCAAATAAGTTTCTTTTTATGTTTATTACAGGAGGTACAGTAGAAACACGGTATGATAGAACAGAAAAAGTTTTACTGTATTGCTTACAGTGAACAAAATATCCATGAAACACACAAGAGCATTCTGAACAAAAAAAACAACAGCAAAAAGCCTAGATAAAAAAGGGGGGGGGGGGGGGTCTAAAAAAAAAAAGGCACAAAATTACTGTATCTAATCTCTGCGATCTTGAAATGAATTGAATTGAGAATGAATGGTAAATTCCAATTCACTTCCTGGAATGGAATTGGATTTGGAATTGGAATGTCAGGAAACAGAATTGAAATCAAATAAATTCCAAAAAATTCCACTTGAGTTGCTAGTTTATAGTACATTAAATATTGTAAATCACATAAACAACAAACATATAAAAGAAATACAAAGTACTGTATGTTTAGTTGGTTAGGTAGGTAAGCATGATCATTTCACATGCCAAATTTCAGGAAATGATGATAATTCGATGCAATAAAAATGAATGAAATACATGAATGAACATGACCAATCTTTTTGTGAGTTGAGACATATATTATGTGGTAATCATATATTGAATGTATAGTACATACAGAAACTTATCACCACTGTCATTCAATTATTAATTCATAATGTACAGTTCTCATTTTTATTTACTTGCATTTGATCAACTGTATTTCATACATTACTTGGTATTTGTAAAGCATCATAAATAAAGTTAAAATGTTTGTCTCTAAATGCAATCACACATAGATGCTCAGAAACAGCAATAAATGGAATTCAGTGGAATTTCCCTGAATTGAATTCCACTTCCTGTAATTCCAATTCAATTCCAACTCTGTTTCCTGTAATTGTTGTTGAATTCTAATTCCAATTCCAAGTCCTTCTTTGAATTGGAATTGTTGAGTTCATTCCTGAATTGACTCCAACCCTGTTTCCAAAACTTCACTCCTCAAAGTCCTCATTTTACTGTATAAGTGTAAATGTAATAGAAAAAAATAACCACTGCCTCTGAGTCTAAGCCAGACTGGAATCAGCTGTGGTTGGCCCAATTTACCCAACATAAATCAGCTGTGTGTCAATTATTCAATTGTTTGTTTATTATCAGCTGAGATATATTTTTGATATTGATATTGTTTTTGAACTGATTTCAATGCAGAAGCAGAGGTTTTTATACTGTATCTAAGGTTTGGAATATTGTTTTTGCTATTGTGGGATGTTGTATGTTAACATTCGTAAATACTACAAAAACAATCCATAATTTGGTTGGGAGGTATAGCTTGTCTGTTAAGAAAATGTAAGCATTGTGGAAATGTGTTCACTGACTGCATATTGGGTGAAAACGACATGAAATGTGTGAATGGTATGGCCACAAAAGACCGATGCTGTGCTAATTGTGTTTAGAGTTTTGAAAATGTGACAACTGATTGGACAAACGCTTGTTAGCGACTGAAAAAAACTGTAATATGTCACTAGAAGAACAGGCATGGATTTGTGATTTGTGTTTATAAGCTATTCAGTTTATGCTTATGCTGAAAGTGTGTTTACATTGTAATAAATATGTGTTACCTATTTGATATGTTATAGAAATACTTTTTTGTATTCTGTTTATGTTTCATATTGTTGTGGTGCTTGTTGTCTTCTGCTGGCCTTTGTGTGAATGGTTTTTTTAGTAAGCAAACCTGGATTTGTGAGGGAGAAGTAATTGTGACAGTTGATCTTTTTTATTAGAATCTTCAAAATGCAGAAAGAAAAGACCTACAATGGTTCTTTTCTAATTAGAATGCAAGAATTCCAAAAATAGTAGTTTATCTGGCCAGGGAAATGAGGCCAGACTGCAGGAACACTGCATTTTGAACAAGTTTTGGAGCTGTTTGTCGAGATCTCTCTATAGCTAAAAATGCTGAATGCAATAAATACGTCTATCTCCATGGTGTAGTGTATTCTTTGGAGTGTGCTTAATCACATTCAATTGGTTTGGGGTTAACTCGGGTAACCACCAAAAAGTTACAGAAATGTTAATGTGCAGTTAGGATCATTCAGCACCACATACGTGGACAGCGCCATGTCATACAAACATAGCCAAATTTTCCTAAAAATTAAAAATGTCAAGTTCATTTGAGGCTTAATACTTACCAGTAACATTAGAAAAAAGACATTACAGACCATTTTTTCATTTCTATCATCACTGTATTCTGTGGGTTTCTTCATTGAGACAACTTCCAGTTCAATGGCTTTCCAAAGGAGGCTCATTGTTCTAAAACAAGTTTCAAAATATTTGATCTGACCTAAAATTATGTACTTTGTAAATTAAAACTGTAAGTTATTCAATAACCAGACACATTGAAGGTATAAGGTAAAACTGTACATTAGTCATAATGGGTTTAAAGTTCTGATAAAGCGCATAATTCCTCTATAAATAAATCCAAAAAGTTATTACAGTAATAAATAAATGTAGATAATGTAATATTTTTGATGGAAGTTGTGTTAATTTAGAAACCCATAAAATGACAGTACATATTGATCATCTACAGTAAAAATGTTGTGCAAGGTTCAGATAAATATTTAGCTAGTTTTGTAACAGTGTGAACAACTTTTTAAAAGTTATTGAACTAGATAGTATGCCATTGAAAACACTATTTAATACAGAAATGTTGGAAATGGTTCATTTGGAGCAAATAATTGTACTCTAAAGACTTCTGAAATGTGGAAGAGGGTCAGATAAATATTTAGAAACTTCATTTGTAATGGTGTGAGCCTCCTTTCAAAAGTTATTGAACTAGATAGTGTCTCTATGAATAAACCCATTGAATACAGAAATGTTGAAAATGATTCATTCAGGGCAAATAATTGTACTTTAAAGACTTCTGAAATGTGGAAGAGGGTCAGATAAATATTTAGCAACTTCATTTGTAATGGTGTGAGCCTCCTTTCAAAAGTTATTGAACTAGATAGTGTCTCTATGAATAAACCCATTGAATACAGAAATGTTGAAAATGATTCATTCAGGACAAATAATTGTACTTTAAAGACTTCTGAAATGTGGAAGAGGGTCAAATAAATATTTAGAAACTTAATTTGTAATGGTGTGAGCCTCCTTTCAAAAGTTATTGAACTAGATAGTGTCTCTATGAATAAACCCATTGAATACAGAAATGTTGAAAATGATTCATTTACAGCAAATAATTGTACTTTAAAGACTTCTGAAATGTGGAAGAGGGTCAGATAAATATTTAGCAACTTCATTTGTAATGGTGTGAGCCTCCTTTCAAAAGTTATTGAACTAGATAGTGTCTCTATGAATAAACCCATTGAATACAGAAATGTTGAAAATGATTCATTTACAGCAAATAATTGAACTTTAAAGACTTCCGAAATGTTGAAGAGGGTCAAATAAATATTTAGAAACTTCATTTGTAATGGTGTGAGCCTCCTTTCAAAAGTTATTGAACTAGATAGTGTCTCTATGAATAAACCCATTGAATACAGAAATGTTGAAAATGGTTCATTTGGAGCAAATAATTGTACTTTAAAGACTTCTGAAATGTTGAAGAGGGTCAAATAAATATTTAGCAACTTCATTTGTAATGGTGTGAGCCTCCTTTCAAAAGTTATTGAACTAGATAGTGTCTCTATAAACCCATTGAATACAGAAATGTTGAAAATGATTCATTTACAGCAAATAATTGAACTTTAAAGACTTCTGAAATGTTGAAGAGGGTCAGATAAATATTTAGAAACTTCATTTGTAATGGTAGGAGCCTCCTTTCAAAAGCTATTGAACTAGATAGTGTCTCTATAAACCCATTGAATACAGAAATGTTGAAAATGATTCATTTACAGCAAATAATTGTACTTTAAAGACTTCTGAAATGTTGAAGAGGGTCAGATAAATATTTATCAACTTCATTTGTAATGGTGTGAGCCTCCTTTCAAAAGTTATTGAACTAGATAGTGTCTCTATGAATAAACCCATTGAATACAGAAATGTTGAAAATGGTTCATTTGGAGCAAATAATTGTACTTTAAAGACTTCTGAAATGTGGAAGAGGGTCAGATAAATATTTAGCAACTTAATTTGTAATGGTGTGAGCCTCTTTTCAGAAGTTATTGAACTAGATAGTGTCTCTATGAATAAACCCATTGAATACAGAAATGTTGAAAATGATTCATTTACAGCAAATAATTGTACTTTAAAGACTTCTGAAATGTGGAAGAGGGTCAGATAAATATTTAGCAACTTCATTTGTAATGGTGTGAGCCTCCTTTCAAAAGTTATTGAACTAGATAGTGTCTCTATGAATAAACCCATTGAATACAGAAATGTTGAAAATGGTTCATTTGGAGCAAATAATTGTACTTTAAAGACTTCTGAAATGTGGAAGAGGGTCAGATAAATATTTAGCAACTTCATTTGTAATGGTGTGAGCCTCTTTTCAGAAGTTATTGAACTAGATAGTGTCTCTATGAATAAACCCATTGAATACAGAAATGTTGAAAATGATTCATTTACAGCAAATAATTGTACTTTAAAGACTTCTGAAATGTGGAAGAGGGTCAGATAAATATTTAGCAACTTCATTTGTAATGGTGTGAGCCTCCTTTCAAAAGTTATTGAACTAGATAGTGTCTCTATGAATAAACCCATTGAATACAGAAATGTTGAAAATGATTCATTAACAGCAAATAATTGTACTTTAAAGACTTCTGAAATGTGGAAGAGGGTCAGATAAATATGTAGCAACTTCATTTGTAATGGTGTGAGCCTCTTTTCAAAAGTTATTGAACTAGATAGTGTCTCAATGAATAAACCCATTGAATACAGAAATGTTGAAAATGGTTCATTTGGAGCAAATAATTGTACTTTAAAGACTTCTGAAATGTGGAAGAGGGTCAGATAAATATGTAGCAACTTCATTTGTAATGGTGTGAGCCTCTTTTCAGAAGTTATTGAACTGGATGATGTGTCATTGAAGAAAGTCATAAAACACAATGATGGTACAAATTTAATATATAGGCAGAGTTTATTTATAATCCATCTTGAGGAAATTTTTGCCATTACTTTGTAAAGTGTTCACCCATAATACCCCAAATAAACATCTTGTTTGCTCTTGAGTACTTGTCAATAATCTGATGGATTCAGTACCATGGACAGTGATATTTCTGCAGGATTGTAAACATCAATCAATGCACATCAACTGTGATATTGTGAAAGTGTAATGTTAAATGAAGATATACAAGTCATACAACGGGAAAACATAACAGTTATTTTAGCCATTCTTTTCATTTAACACATGCAACTGTTACACTGTCAAGTCTTTATTACACTTAAAACCCAAAAACAGATAAATAAAACAGCAAGACATGGGTCTAGTATGTTCTGTAGGGTCCAGACAAGATGTTCCAACTTGCTTTGGAGCAGCTGATCCATGCTTTAAAAACCTATTGAAATAAATCATATTTTATTGTTAGCAACACACCAACACAGTTCTTGTTCATTTTGAGGCAAATAAATAAATAAAAAACATTTGTTAAATGATGCTATTAACTATGTTCAGGAGATTAAACATGGCTTTCCAGGCTTTCTGCATTGTTACCAAATTACAGTCCATGTACATGTTCATTATTTGTCATTTCCTAAACATCTTTTCATTATATATCATTATATTGCCCTTTTTATTGTTGCTAAATGAGCATCCGAAGACATAATGTCAGTGATATTTCCCGGTACATCTGTAGTTGGCTAAAACGTAGTTGTCTGTTTGCACACAATGAAAAACAATTAGAACTTTTTAGACGGTCCCTATCTTGTTTCCAACTCTACATTGGACATTCAGCGGACATTCGCAAGTAAACATGCCATTAAAACTATTTTGATCATTTTGATCGATTGTGAAAAAAAATGTAGTAGGTTGAAAATGCTGTCGCTGATTAGAATGAGCAAAAAAACTACTTTATTGCGCTTATAATTAGAAAGTTATTGAACGCGGAAGTGTGTGAATGTTTTGAATGTGCGAATATAAAACCAACTTTACCCAAGTGAAACACTGTAGTTAAACAGACTTCAGTAGACTTAGATAACAGACTTATATATTAAATGTACACAAATTACACAGATCGTTCATATTCAGATAGGCTATTTTGATTTATATTTGGTATTCAGTTTTCTGTTTATCATATAATGAAATCATTCTCGGTTGTGATTCACTCGTTTGTGTTTGTTGTTGTTGTCGTTTGTAGTCCGCGTGCCGCTGAATCGAATCACTGAATCATTTCACAAATGATTTGATTCAAATGATTCGGATTCTCAGTTTCTCTCATCACTTCTTATCATCACACGATTGATTCATGATATAGAGAGAGCGAAATGAGACGCACATTCTCTGTTACTAAAGGCTAACGCTTTAACTAACACCAAATAAAGCATTACCTTTATTTTACATAGCTTGTGAAAACGCTTTATTGATGCAACAATCTCCATTGGTTTAAAAACTTTAAAAGCACAAACCTTTCTTCAGACGACTCACAACAGATGAGGAGCGCGGTGCATTTTTATGACGTCACATCATCAGAGCAAAATAAAAGTCCCATTGGTGCACTGCTCTCTAGAATCATAGAAATGTTGATTATAGAATAGAATTTCGTACCCATATAATGATGCATTTCTTAAGTTACTAAATCTATAAATATTAATCTCTATTTTTCATGCACATTCATAACACTGTTTTATGTTGATATACATTGCCATTGAATTCACATAAACTAGTTAATGCTGGTGTAACTGTTACAAAGAGGGTGTGAGGGCAAATTTAATCTAGCACTCTTTAAACTATTGTAATCAATCTCTTGTTATTTTGTTAATTTGTTTGTGCATTTATTTATTCCTCTTTTGGAAAGTTACTGAAACACTGTCAGGTATATGAGGACACAAAATATATTTGTGTCAGTTTCTATTTACCACTACAGAAGTTTATTTATTAATGAAATATGACTTACATTTCCCCAGAATATTATTACTTTTTTTTAAATTGGTATATAATCTATAATAAAATATGATTTTAATATTAACTAGTCACATATTAAGATTTCAGTTTTTGAACTAAAGTCATTAATAGCAGATCCACGCTGAAAATGAACAAATCTTCTTTAAGGATTGGATAGAAATAATATAGTCTGTATTTAATCTTTTTTATTTCAATGGTAATGTTCTTTTATGTAAGCAATTTTGTTTTTAAATTAAAATTTTTGCAGTGTAAAGGAATATGGTTCATTGATTATTAAATTTTTAGTTCCCTTAATTGGCAAAATTTGCAAATATATTCAGCTGTTACTCAATATCTTCCCTTATTAACAGTGAAAGGTTTGGCTAATAAATACAAGACACAATAAACTTTTTATTAGAAACTTTAACTAGAAGTAGGCTACATCTATCAGAAAATAAATAAAATATGTTGTATTAGCGTTATGATTTTAGTGAAGTTAAATGTTTTGAAACCAAAATACCTACAATATCCAGTTAGACCTGTAGTAAACTCAGAAGAGAACATCAGGACTGAATCTTCATCAGATCTTGTTTGAGATGGTCCTGTGTGTCGCTGTGGTCATCCAGACTGACTAAAACACTCAATCACTGGAGTTTTATTCAGATTTCAGGAGGCCGTTCTTACAGATGAAGACAAAGCTCTCAGATCACAAGCTTAGGCTATGTCTACATTAATCCGGATACATTTAAAAACTGAGTTTTCATTTTAAAATGCTCTCCGTCCACACTAGCGATAATTTATGGAAATATCTCATCCTCCACTGAGGACGACACTTCTTGTCCTAAAGAAATAGACTTTAGTACAATATAAAGTCGTGATTTACAAGCTCAAAAACCTGCCTGGAACGCAGCATTATATCTTTCCGGCAGTAACATTACTCTACTACTGCCCTCCATGAATTTCTGTTTGTCACTGTGTCCAACAAAGAAGTAAAAGAAAACACTTCAAAACCAATTTCTGCCAATTTATCAAAGTGTTTTTCATTCTAAATTATACTTCCTACATAACAAGAAAATATGGCCTACTGTTTCCATATTCATATTAGCCAGAAATATGCTTTCTACATTATGCAAAAAAAAAAAAAAAAACACAATGCCCCTTTGGACAAGTACAAAAACATTTGTTTCCAACTTTAGATTAAACAGAAAAATGTGTCTACCCTTGATTTCCTTTTCCCATCCTCTCTGCCATTCCTTTATTAAACTTGATTATGACCTTTTCATCATCTTTAACTGGCAAAAACCATGTCAACATATTCAGTTGTTACTCCTCATCTTCCCTTTTTAACAGCGAACAGTTCAGTTAATAAATACATGCACTGTAAAAAATTCACCCGTATATTTACAGTAAAAAACTGGCAGCTGTGGTTCCAGCTCTTTACCGTAATTTTACGGTTTCAACAATGCTGTAATTTCACAGTAAAGTACTGCAGCTGTGGTTCCAGCTCTTTACTGTAATTTTACAGTTTCAACAATGCTGTAATTTTACAGTAAAATACTGGCAGCTGTGGTTCCAGCCCTTTCACAAAAAAAGGAACCAGTAGGCAAAAAGAAGAAACCTTACAAAGAGGGAAGTCTGGATTTGAGAGGACAAGAGAACCATGTGGTGAAAAAAAACGTATGAAAAGGCAAAAAACAGCCAACACGTCCCACATCAGCTTTTGATCTGTTCTCAGAGGAAATCCAAATCTGAGAGGAAAGAAAAAAAAAAGAAAATCTTAGTGGTAAAATAAATCACGTCAAAAACTAGTAATCACATATTCTACGAACACTTTTAAAAGAGACATAAAATGATCATGTTATTGTACATAACTAATCTTAGAGAGCAATGGTGGTGTAATGTTTGTTACAGCATAGATGAAATAAATAAAAAACATAATCTTGACAGAAAGATTATGGGGTTAAGACAAGATGAGAACGTTTAGCTGTGTGTAACAGATCAAACAAGGTACTAATGACCAACCATCACAAAACAAAAACATTTGTGGTTCATAGAGGTAACAAGGTAGTCACTAACAAAACGTACATTTTTATTACACTGCACTGGCTAATGGGATGTGTTTAGTAAAGTCATGAAAGATTATAATTGTTTGTGTAGCTAGCTTAAACACTTTGTGTAGGGATGCACCGATACGAGCTGCGCAAATCAATGTTCATTATCAGTGTGAATGTGCGCAGCTCGTCAGTGAACAACGGCTGTGTGTAGTATATACGGCTCAACGTGAAATCACGCACCTGATGGCATTTACCGCTGATTACAGAACCGGCTTTACTGACAAAACGCGCAAGTGATCGGCCGATACGGATCGGTGCATCCCTAACTTTGTGTTTGTCTATACATGTGACTGATGAAGACATTTTATGACCAATAATGCATAAAATCATCCAATTCCAAAGGGTTCAGATACTTTCACTGAATATGAATGCAGTTAAGATGTATTGATTCTTTTAGGAGGCTGCACAAATGTGAGTGTCAGTGGGCATTTAAGTTTAGTTACCTAGACGAAGTTCCATTCGAAATCGATGAGGTTCTTCAGGAGAGAAGCAACTTTGGGATTGACCGTGGTAGACTTCTTGCTGACAAGTTTTCCAGTCTTCTTTGAAACCACCTTGCCTCTGCAGGTCTTTTGAAGACGTAGAACATTGCAAACATGGTTGCTATTCCAGTCAGAAATTTAGGCTGTATGCCCTCACAAACAACATGACCCTCTAGGGCAGGGGTTTTCAAACCTGTCCTGGAGCCTCCCCTGCCCTGCACATTTTGTATGTCTCCCTTATTAGGCACACCCAATTCAGGTCTTGCAGTCTCTACTAATGAGCTGATGATTTGAATCAGGTGTATTAGATGAGAGAGACAAGCAAAATGTGCAGGGGCAGGGGAGGCTCCAGGACAGGTTTGAAAACCCCTGCTCTAGGGTAACCATCCAGCGTTCAGTGCAGTTCTCTGCCCTCCCTGAAATGATTTTTTTTCAAATTATACACAACACTTAAAATAAGTTTACACAATATTCTTAATTTTCTGATTATTTAGGAGTGTATTACTTTTTTTGTCAGAACACTGTGGCGAGTGGGACGAAGTTGAGGGACGTGAGAGAATGGCGCAAAGACTGTTCATCATCAGCGTGATTACTGATGAGTGACACCTGCACAACGCACCGGTATAAAAGCATAAAAGGAGTAGCAACAACAGTGGAGATCAAAAGAGCTGCTGGCTTATACTTTAATTTTTTTATTGGTTTAATTATTAAAATAATTTAATGTTTGCTACTTCCCGTCGCCTTCCCATAACAAAACCCAACATAAAATCAGGCCATTTCCTCTCTCGATCTTCATTGTCGTCGCTCCTCCTTTTATGCTTCTGCTCCTCTGTGAGAGATACAAGACTGGTGTGTCACACAGGTGTCACTCATCAGTAATCACACTACCGGACTTGCGGTGTTCGCTCATGTCCCTTGACCTCATCCTGCTCGCCACATACACAAATAAATTAAAGTATACATGGCGTGCCCTGAAACTCACCAAAGATTAGGGCTCAGTAAAACATCAAGTAAACGATTCCTAGAAAAAAGAAGAAAAAAAAATTTATTTCGTCATCTTAAACCAAGCAAAGAAATTCGACGTCGAGCACGGAGAACATTCAGCTGAGTGTAAGGCCTCAGCTGTTGAGAACTGTCAATCTACAAAACGTGTTTCGCGCCGAAAAGTCGAGAAAATCCGCCTGGTCTTTCAAAAAGAACCTCTTTGACTTTTTAATACTATGTAAGTTACTTGTGAATTTCACAAAACACGCAGGTAACAGCCTAATCGCAGCACTAAATCGAAAAAATATACATAAATATCTATCTTGCTTTGGGAATTTTAACAGCTTTACATTATTTGCATGAAAACTAAACAAATTTACCACTAAATTTTAATTATTATAATGGATCTGGATATTTAGAGTAGTTTTGTAATTATTCTCCATTTTATGTGCATGAGATTATGTGAATAACGTTACCATTAATGCATCTTGTAAGATTCGCATCATGTAACATTACTGAATCAGAAATTCATGTAAATCGAGTTAAGGGTTACTACAAATGAAAGCCAAACTAATTTCTAAATGGTAACTTAACTTTAATCAAGCAAATAGTTCGCCGTGATAATCGGAGCTCAGAGAACATTCATTAGCAGGCAAAATGCCTCAAACGTAAAAGGTCCCATATTGTCAAAATCGAAATTTCCTGGCTTCTTTCATGATAACTGAGGTCTAGGGGCTATGTAACTACCATATGAGTTTCAAAACAGTCAGTCCACAGTAAACTGCACACAGCCTGCTTAAAGTAGCTGTTCATTTTCAGGAGCCGCTGTGACTTCCGTAACGATGTGACGTCCGATCGACTCAAGTCACCGCCTTCAGTCACCACCCCGAGCACCAATCACGTCCCACCCTCCTTTTGTCAAACCCAGACAACATCGTGTCCATAACAACAAGATAAGCAACAACAACACGAAAACAAGTCGAGAAAACCTAGGGCTGGGCGATAAAACGATAACGATATATATCGCGATAGACAAGAGATCGATATCAATAAAAAATGTGTTCGATAAAACGTTCGATATTTTGTATTCTTCGTCGGCCCGCCCAGCCCCCCTTTAACGTTCAGTTCATAGCGCCAGATCACAATAGAAGTTAAGGTTATCTTTCCTACAGAACGGGTCCATGTTGTTGTATTAAACAAACTAAATAGCCTTATGTTATTTGTCTTATTTACACGACGGCATTTGATTTCTGTCTCTACATGATCGCGGGTTTACAATGTCTCCTCACAGACGGGATCGCGGACTCCATTCATAAAAACGGACTTTAGGGCGGAATACCGTGGAATTCGTCGATTTTTGGACCAATAAATCAAAAGTTGGTCTGTTAATTAATTCAGATCGCGATATGGACTAGTGTCTGTGAAAACTGAAATGCAAAAAGACCGTTTCAATAAGAATCCTGCATGTTCCGTTTGCCTCTATATGTATGAATGGAGGAGACGCGTTTTATTTTCACTACACGCATACTGAAGCACACGTGACGCTAATTTTTGGCCTTTGCATCTCACATGAACAGACAAACTCCAATAAATACATCTCCAAAGCTGCTGTGAGTGTCACTTTTTGTCAATTTTACCGTTTCATTAGTGAAACTAGCATCATTCATACTGTATTACACACTGAAACTTCACAGCCACCTGTCAAAATAAAAGTACGGTTTAACATGTAACAGAACAATATTAGTCTTGTATTTCTGTACAGTATAATGTAGGTGTTTATATGTTCACATTTAAATAATTTACATAAAACAATATATATGATAAAAATAAAATAAAGAGTCACCACTTAATTGTTGAAAAAATACTATTATTATTAAACCTTTTTTTAACTGAATATAATTTTTCTTCTATGTATTATTTTAACAGTAAAGCTCCGTTTATTTTTATTTTTAAAAATAAATCTGTGATTTTGCTTTCATTTGATTATCAGAAAAATTAAAACAAGAATTTCTGGAAAAAAAAAATTGTAAGGCCCTATTGTTCAAAATGTTGAAAGTTTTGGACTTATTTTTTCACTTAAATAAATATTTTTGTTATTACACAAAGTATAGGCTAAAGTACCGGGAAAGAAGTAATGTTGGCTACTGGCAACCAGCAATCTGTGCAGAAAAAAATATAATCAGCCAAGTACTTTGCAACAACCACCTCTGACCTGTGGTCAATCCGTACTTCTGGGCCATACATTAGCTTGACCATTCACTTAATCGACAATGAGGGGGTTTGAATTGAGGATTAAGAGATAATTAAGTGTATATTGTGACTTTAGACTTATGTTTACATTTTAATTATTTGAGTTTTCCATGGTTGTTGACATTTCTGTCTTAATAAATGAGGGGATTATGATCAGAGGCAGGTTAAGTTTAAAATAAAAATGCTTGAGTGTAATATATTTTTCTCCTGGTCCTTATTTTAAATGGGTCATAAAAATATCAATAATTATCGATATCGACCGATATGAAACACTGATATCGTGATATAGTTTTCAGCCATATCGCCCAGCCCTAAGAAAACCCTGTTCAGTCGATAGATGTCGAAACTACATCATTGCACAGGCTTCAGAACAACGTGAATATAAGAGACCAGTGGCACGTCAACTTCAGCCTCTTTCACACGGCGATTCCGGTAAATACACAATGACTCCCATGATTTGTTCCGGAGTTGTTTGATTTGGTTCATTCACAGTTGTTTTCCGGAATCTGTGCGTGCTTTACACAGAACCCATAAAGACATGTGACGTTTGGATGTGAGATGTAATGCAACGCGTACGTTTCACTAAACTGAAACTAACCTGAACAAACTGTGCTTCAGCGCTGATAGTGAGGAGCTGGCTCTGTCTGATCGCCGCTTCATTCCACTTTGCACGTATTTTTTCGTTGTGAAGAGTCGCATGATAACATGCATCATCACTACAACACTGCCTTTATGGTTCTGGCTTTTGTTCACACAGCGCTCGTTCCCGTAATTTTCCAGAATCAGCGTGCATTGTGAAAGGGGCTTTACTAAAGCAACAGTTATGTAGCTTACTGCATTCGGTGTTTGAAAAAGAAAAAACATTAATGATCATTCTGAAATATCCTGTTGAGTATCAGCAGGCTAGGCTCTCTCTATGGCTCTGGGTTCGGCTACAACGATACATGACCGTAGTTACCTGTGATTGGCCTGGCTGTGCGTCACTCAGAAAACAACAGGCCAATCAGAAGAGAGACTCATGAATATTATTTAGATTGGCCAAAATCGACCTGGTTTTGACAGAGCTCCTAAAAAAGGAGCTGTAGAAATAAATTGAGATGGATTTTGGCACTTATACCGCAAATATATATTCTTAAGGACATCAACAACTAAAATAAACCTCCAGAAATGTGTACAATATGGGACCTTTAATGTTTTCTACATTTCCAGTATCACAAAACACAAGGTACTGGCAGCAAGTATAGTTGTGCTCAATGTTTTCAAAGCGCCGTTTGCACTGTGTTGCAAGCTGTGAAGCCAAAGTGTTACCCTTCAGCCCGGCAGACATGGTTGCATTTTGGAGGAGAGAGAACAGAGTAGGGATGGGAAGATTCCCCGATTCGCTCGGTGCATCGGCTTAAAAAGTTAACGATGCGATGCATCGGTTTAAAAAGTGTGCATCGGATACAAATTGGCATTTGTATCGCGATGCATCGTTTCTAACATATTTGCATCGGTAAAACCCGATTTATTTCTTTATAATTATTAGTAGACATACTATATTTTCATTATTTAGAAAGTGGAAAATATTTTTTAGATTGTTTTCTCCCCTCTAAACTGTTTCTCAAGCACGTCTCTCTTTACTGCTGCGTGAATATGACGTAGCCCAGTGGTTCCCAAACTCTGGGGAGCGCGGCAAGGCTAGTGTACAGTCAGCCGATTTTTATAGAGATTCGAAAGAGATAAACGCCCGAAACTACCTGCCGCCGCCGCGCCGTCCGGCAGTATTCAGCGCGCACTGCTCAATGTGTGACGCTGTGATCAGTATTCCGCTCTATGAATGTGCGTTCCGTTCAGTTGCTCACGGCCCATATGAATGCTCCACTCGTGTACCGCTTATGCTCAACGGAAAAGCAAAGTCCGCTCAAATAACGCGCCGACAAAAAATGTCTATGTCTATGTATACTTGTTCCTGTCAAAGCTGGACATTGAAAATGAGCTAAGAGTGGCAGTCTCACAGCTGCATCCCCGATTTGAGAGGATCACCCCAGTCACTGAAAAGACTGTGAGACTAGTAAATAAGTCTAAACCCTGCAGTTCAGAAATGTTAATTTTTGGGCAGAGGCCAGTTTGAGAAAATATGTAAAAAAACAAAAAACCAAAAAAAAACCGGTGAATGCTGTTACATTAAAAAAAAAAATACATAGTAATTTTTATGTTTTTTAATTATTCACTCCGAATTAGCTGAACCTGCTACTGCTAGCTGGACGCCAGGTGAGCAAATGATCAAAACTTTGTGCACTATCAAAGCTTATTTGTGTAAGGGTCATGCACTACAAATCAGAAGGCACTTAAGTTAATTTCTGATTTGTTATCTGAAACAAAGAAATAAAAGTATCTGTAACATACTGAAATGCATATTATCATATTTGATTCATTACATCATACTGCATCGAATCGTGTTGAATCGAATCGAATCGAAATCGGATCGCACTGCATCGTAACAGGGGTGAATCGCATCGTATCGCTAGCTGCTTCATGTATCTTTAATGTATCGTATCGTCAGCTATGCATCGAGATGCGTATCGCATCGGCCTCAGTTATGAGATGCCCATCCCTAGAACAGAGGTATGACTTTTGAAATAGTTACATACTGCTCTGGTGAAACTTAGTGGCTTCCTCAAAGAGCCTGAGAGCTTCAATTGCTTGGCTGATACAGGACCATTCTTCATCATTCAAGCACAAGGTGTTTCTCCCAAGAAGACAGTGCTGTTATAACTGCTTGTCTTTCCTCAGTGCGTCTCTCCAGCATGTGGAACAGCGAATTCCACCGGGTCTCTACTGCTTGAATTAGTTTGTGCTCTGGGTGTTGCAAATGAATTTGGGCTTCCTTTAGCTTGTCAGATGCTTTGGTGCTATAGTGAAAGAACCATGAAAAGGGTATATACACAGAGGTAATTACTAACAAGTTAAGATAACGAGGTGGAGCTGGAAATCAGGAAATAAGAGGTTTATGCAGGTTAACATTTGAGCCATGTGTAAAGTGTTCTTTATATGTTAGAAATTAGCATTTGTAATTGAGATTGATGAATAATAGGCAGATCAGTGTCACACATGCGGAGACAATGAGCCAGGGGAACACACAAGGAACCAGGGGTTGCAAAACAAAACAAAACTGCAGCAAACAAACAAACAAACAAACAAACAAACAAAAGCCAGGAGCAGGAAAAACACCTTGAAACAATTAAAAAAACAAAACCGAGGAGCAAACAAACACGTAGAAACTTAATTACCGGACAAGGGGAGAAGGAACAAGAGACTATTTTAAACACTAGAAAAGGGGAGTGGTAACTAAACAAGACAGCTGTGCACAATCAGGGATAACGAGGGAGAAGTACAAATATGGGCAAAGGAAGGAACCAAATCAAACTAAACAGTAGGGGGAGACAAGGAAAAAAACAAACACAAGGATCCATAGGGGGAAAACGCTGTGAAACACAGAACAAAACAGGATACAAAACTGACAATCAGTAGATTTCCAGGCTGGCATTCTGCATTTATTCCTTAAACTGCCAGACAGCATGGTTCTGCTAGCTCTTAACCCAGTAGTACTTTATGTTTGTACTTTTTTATCCTTATTTTACAGAATCTGGTTTGCCTCCTGAAAAAATTCAAGAAATGGTTGACTGGATGAAGGTCCATACGTATCCAGTCTCTGAAGTTGAAGGTTATATGAAGAAAACAGCCATATACAGAGGCGAGTGGCAGCAATGAGTCTAAAAGCATCCCAGAAATCTTGAAGGAGTTCCTCAGGCTCATGGACAATCCTGGCATGGTAAGAAATAATTCTGATATTGTGGTTATTTGAAGAAATTTGAAATGGTTAAATTGTTAGTAGGGTTGTGCCGATAAACAATAGTATAGATTCAATATTATTCAGTTGTATAGGTCACTGAATACATCCCTCACCTGGTTAGACATGTATTACTGGTGACTCTATTATCCGACATTATTCTTCATTTTGTGATTTGATGATAGTGTTAAAGAGTGCTGACTAACAGGTTGGTCTAAAATCCCCCACAGATGTTTAACTTGGTTGAGATCTTGTTGCCAAAGAATGCGAGTCACATCACTACAGACTCAAAGTAAAAAGGGTGGCGACGATATTGTGGTATTTGGCGAACTGAGTGGCTCAAAACGATTGCTGATTGAGAGATCGAACTTTGGGGTCATCGAGGCCAATGTCCTGCCTCTAAAATGAGATTTCCTCCGTTGGTAAAACCACAGTCCATTGTACAATGGAGCAGGTGTAAAACAGGCTTCAACCGTCTTAATTCGAGGTACGAAAATCCCTGGTGTAGATGTTGACGGTACTTCAGAACGGTGAGAATGAGATTTCTTCCGCTGGTAAAGACAAGGTACATTATACGATGGTGCAGGTGTAAAACAGGCTTTAGTCGTCTTAGTCCGAGGTACATTTCTCTCATGAATGAAAGTCCCCAGTGTAGATGTTGACTGTACTTCAGAACGGTGCTCTCGTGAAGTGTCCTCAACCCGAGAGGTTTCCATCAAAGTTTTCTGTTTGCATAACTGTGAGTGTTTCTCAAGTAGCCCTTGTATTTGTGTCTCAAGAAATGAAAGTTCATCCTCAATTGAGCGTACCTCAAGGTCTCTCTTTTCGATTGAGCAAAACTCTGTCTTGCAGTTCTTCCATGCGTCCGCCGTCATATTGAGATGTGGTTTAGAAGAGAGAGCACATTAGAAGAGAGCAAAACACTTGGCTGAACTCAGAACAGCAGACAAACATACTACTGCTACTATCGCTGCCATAAAGACACTGGTTTGTTAGGATGTTACTGTGAATTCAGCCTTTGGTTGGAATGTGGATGACAACAGTTACTAGGGTAGGACCGATCTTTCAGAATGACACACTAAACCAACGTCATTAATCGTGGGCCTCGAGGCAGAGAGGTTGAATATTTCAGTGAGTGTGAATGAGAGCTGAAGGGAAGATCACTGGTGAAAATCCACTTCACTTTCAGTCAGTCAGATCTATCGTATGAATTCAGAACCAGCCTTGATTTTACATAGCATTTTTCGACATACACTTAAACAAAGAACAGACATATAAGAATCTTATATTTGCATTATTTTTTACATGTATCTATAAATATGATAGGAGAAAATGTTTTATTACTCTTGACCACAATTTAATTGTCTTCCAGAATGAATGGACAGATGATGGTCGAAATGACTTTTTCTAAACTTCGTCACTCTGAGGTAACTGGAAATTTCTTTCTAGAATGAGTTTCCAAATGACGTTTCATGCTGTTTTGATGTGTGAAACTCTTCTCACACTGAATACACTTGTAAGGCTTCTCTCCAGTGTGAACTCTCATGTGAGTTTTAAGATTTTCTTTAATCGTGAAACTCTTTCCACACTGTTTGCACGTGAACGGTTTCTCTCCTGTGTGAACTCTCATGTGAGTCTTGAGGCTGTCTTTTCTTGAGAAACTTTTTCCACAGTGATGGCACATGAAAGACATTCCTCTGATGTGAGTTACTATATGATTCTTAAGGTCATTCATGTCTGTAAAACTCCGTTCACACTGATGACATTTAAGACTTTCTCTTGAGTGAATCTTCATGTGATTATTAAGGGTTACTTTATGTATGTAACTCTTCCCACACTGAGGGCAGGTGTAAGGCTTTTCTCCAGTGTGAACTCTCAGGTGAGCCTTTAGATTTGCTTTATGTGTGAAACCCTTTCCACACTGAGAGCAAGTGAAGGGCTTTTCTCCAGTGTGACTATTCATGTGGACATTTAGGTGACTTTTCCATGTAAAACACTTTCCACACTGAGGACATATGAACGGCTTCTTTTCAATGTGAATTTTCATGTGGGCATTACTTTGTTTTTTCTGTGTAAAACACTTTCCACATTGAGAGCATGTGAAGGGCTTTCCTCCAGTGTGAATTCTCATGTGGATGTTAAAGTGGCTTTTCCACGTAAAACACTTTCCACACTGAGGACATATGAACAGCTTCTTTTCAGTGTGAATTTTCATGTGGGCATCAAAGCTCTCTTGTTGACTGAACATTCGTCCACACTGTTGGCAGGTGTAAGGTCTCTCTCCAGTGTGAATTCTCATGTGAGTTTTTAGGTTTGCTTCAATCGTGAAACTCCTCCCACACAGTGCGCAGGTGAAAGGCTTCTCTCCAGTGTGAATTCTCATGTGGGCATTAAGTTGTTTTATCTGTGTAAAAAACTTTCCACACTGAGAGCAAGTGAAGGGGTTTTCTCCAGTGTGAATTCTCATATGGACATTAAGGTGACTTTTCCATGTGAAACACTTTCCACACTGTTGGCAGCTGTAAGGTCTCTCTCCAGTGTGAATTCTCATGTGAGTTCTTAGGTTTGCTTTAATCGTGAAGCTCTTTCCACACAGTTCGCAGGTGAAAGGCTTCTCTCCAGTGTGAATTCTCATGTGGGCATTAAGTTGTTTTATCTGTGTAAAACACCGTTCACACTGAGAACAGGTGAAAGGCTTCTCTCCAGTGTGAATCATCATGTGGGAATGAAGGTTTGTGCTTTGATCTTTCTTTGGTGTGGACATCTTTTCAGTCTGTAAGCAACAAATAGATTTTTCGTCTATTTTGAAATCAGGATGTTCCTCATTTTGATCTTTCTCTTTAGTTTCATTTAGTTCTTGATGCTCCTCTTTTAGTGTCATCAGGTCTGAGGTAAAAAAAAAAAGATAAAAACAAGTTAACACCAGTTTAAAGGAACACTCCACTTTTTTTGGAAATAGGCTCGTTCTCCAACTACGAGTTAATAAGTTGAGTTTTACCGTTTTGAAATCCATTCAGCTGTTCTCCTGTTCTGGCGATATCACTTTTAGCATAGCTTAGCATAGGTTATTGAATCCTATGAGACCAATATAGCATTGCGTTCACAGGTGCAGAAATATCATGCAGCGCCTGAAGTTCGGTCACAATTTCAAAATGCCGGTCACATTGGCAGTTACCTAGCTGCTGGGAACTAATTTCAGACGCTGCATGATATTACTCCGCCTGCTGTGTCCATATTACGGCAGCAAACTTCCTTGACTATTACACAGGAATGGGAGTGTAGTTCCTAATCTTATCAGCCTAGAAAATCGCAGCCGTACATTTTCCACCAATCTTAGGACACAATATAATTACAGAAATCAATTTATAAATAAGACTAATATTGAAACTCGTTGGTGGTTCGAAAAACGCATCACTTTTTCATTAAGAAAATTTCATTAAGGTTTTTCATAATTTACGTTATTACAATAGCTTTTTCCCCAGGCTGGCAGAAATGGCTTGATTAGTTCCGGGTTCCACCTTCTGAAAAACCAAATGTATTGTGATTGGTCAGAATTGGTCAGATTGGCGAATGATTTGAATTTCCGTACGCGGGATACCGCGTTGTGACATCATTGCATGCGGAACACAAAGGATGTAGTCCAAATGAGCAGTTCAGTGTAGTTCTTGAAAACGGATTGTTTAAAAACGAAATCTCTCCCTTTGGAGTGGGCTTTGAGATTTGTAACTTTGTAGATGTTTTTTCTACTGGCTAAAATTCAAAAAGTAGAAAAGCATAATAGAACCCCTTTAATGCAGCAGCTAGAGCACTTACTAGTCACACTGACCATTGTCTGCATCATCTTAGTCTGGAGGACTGACTGCACAGAGAATAAACAGTTACTGGCCACAGCATTTGCCAAATTCAGCAGTGTCAGTCCTTTTTTTATGCACAAAATGCACAAGTTACAAGTTGCCAGGCTACACTGCTTTAAAGGATAACTATTGCCAAAATGCAACCTGGGCTGTTTTTTTACTGTAAACAAGACAAACTTATATCTAAAAGCATAATTACGACAAACGAGCCGTTTTTGAGATTTTGCCGTTTTGTGGTCAGTGGCCGGTGAATGGGAGAACTAGGGGCATAACTTTGAGCGCATCAAAATCGATATTTTTACAACACTAAGAAGGCTCGACACACCATCAAACTTTGCTGGAAGTATCGTCTGGGTCTCTACACATGAACTCCAGCATTGAGAACATTGTTTGTGTACACAGAGTTTACTAAAAAGAAAGTTTTTGAACAACTCACTTTCACTGTTTGAGTTTCCGTGCGCGGCCGTCTTGCCAGTCAAGAAGTGTCGATCTCTGAATGTGACGTAATACTAAGGAGAGTAAAGATGGATAGCTTCTAAAGCATATTTACATAAATGCACGGCTAATTTGTTGTTTTGTCGCAAGTGAAAAACAATATTAACC